>NC_138774.1:2077150-2601945 GCF_965119305.1 Pelophylax lessonae | reverse complement strand
TCCCCCTCCCCCATCCTATATACTGTGTGTACCCCAAATATTCCCCCTCCCCCATCCTATATACTGTGTGTACCCCAAATTATCCCTCTCCCCCATCCTATATACTGTGTGTACCCCACATTATCCCTCTCCCCCATCCTATATACTGTGTGCACCCCCTCCCCCATCCTATATACCGTGTGTACCCCAAATTATCCCCCTCCTCCATCCTATATACTGTGTACCCCCCAAATATCACCCTCCCCCATCCTATATACTGTGTGCACCCCCAAATATCCCCCTCCCCCATCCTATATACTGTGTGTACCCCAAATATCCCCTCCCCCATCCTATATACTGTGTGCACCCCCTCCCCCATCCTATATACTGTGTGTACCCCAAATTATCCCCCTCCTCCATCCTATATACTGTGTACCCCCCAAATATCACCCTCCCCCATCCTATATACTGTGTGCACCCCCAAATATCCCCCTCCCCCATCCTATATACTGTGTGTACCCCAAATATCCCCTCCCCCATCCTATATACTGTGTGCACCCCCAAATATCACCCTCCCCATCTTATATACTGTGCATACCCCAAATTATCCCCCTCCCATCCTATATACAGTATGTACCCCCAAATTATCCCCCATCCTATATACAGCGTGCACCCCCAAATATCCCCCTCCCCCATCCTATATACTGTGTGTACCCCAAATATCCCCCATTTTATGTACTGTGTACCCCCCCAAATATCCCCTTCCCCATCCTACTTACTGTGTACCCCCCAAATATTACTCTCCAGTCCTGTGTACCCCAATGTATTCACTCCCATCGTCCTCTATACAGCACTGTCCGCCTCCCGCCCCCTCACTGTCCGCCTCCCGCCCCCTCACTGTCCGCCATCCCGCCCCCTCACTGTCCGCCTCCCGCCCCCATCACTGTCCGCCTCCGCCCCCTCACTGTCCGCCTCCCGCCCCCTCACTGTCCGCCTCCCGCCCCCTCACTGTCCGCCTCCCGCCCCCTCACTGTCCGCCTCCCGCCCCTCTCACTGTCCGCCTCCCGCCCCCTCACTGTCCGCCTCCCGCCCTCTCACTGTCCGCCTCCCGCCCCCTCACTGTCCGCCTCCCGCCCCCTCACTGTCCGCCTCCCGCCCCCTCACTGTCCGCCTCCCGCCCCCTCACTGTCCGCCTCCCGCCCCCTCACTGTCCGCCTCCCGCCCCCTCACTGTCCGCCTCCCGCCCTCCTCACTGTCCGCCTCCCGCCCTCTCACTGTCCGCCTCCCGCCCCCTCACTGTCCGCCTCCCGCCCTCTCACTGTCCGCCTCCCGCCCTCTCACTGTCCGCCTCCCGCCCTCTCACTGTCCGCCTCCCGCCCTCTCACTGTCCGCCTCCCGCCCTCCTCACTGTCCGCCTCCCGCCCCCTCACTGTCCGCCTCCCGCCCCCTCACTGTCCGCCTCCCGCCCCCTCACTGTCCGCCTCCCGCCCCCTCACTGTCCGCCTCCCGCCCCCTCACTGTCCGCCTCCCGCCCCCTCACTGTCCGCCTCCCGCCCCCTCACTGTCCGCCTCCCGCCCCCTCACTGTCCGCCTCCCGCCCCCTCACTGTCCGCCTCCCGCCCCCTCACTGTCCGCCTCCCGCCCCCTCACTGTCCGCCTCCCGCCCCCTCACTGTCCGCCTCCCGCCCCCTCACTGTCCGCCTCCCGCCCCCTCACTGTCCGCCTCCCGCCCCCTCACTGTCCGCCTCCCGCCCCCTCACTGTCCGCCTCCCGCCCCCTCACTGTCCGCCTCCCGCCCCCTCACTGTCCGCCTCCCGCCCTCTCACTGTCCGCCTCCCGCCCTCTCACTGTCCGCCTCCCGCCCTCTCACTGTCCGCCTCCCGCCCTCTCACTGTCCGCCTCCCGCCCTCTCACTGTCCGCCTCCCGCCCCCTCACTGTCCGCCTCCCGCCCCCTCACTGTCCGCCTCCCGCCCCCTCACTGTCCGCCTCCCGCCCCCTCACTGTACACACTGTACGCCTCCCGCCCTCTCACTGTCCGCCTCCCGCCCTCTCACTGTACACACTGTACCCCTCCCGCCCTCTCACTGTACACACTGTACCCCTCCCGCCCTCTTTGTGTAGGCACTGTACCCCTCCCGCCCTGTTTCTGTAGGCACTGTACCCCTCCCGCCCTCTTTGTGTAGGCACTGTACCCCTCCCGCCCTCTTTGTGTAGGCACTGTACCCCTCCCGCCCTCTTTGTGTAGGCACTGTACACCTCCCGCCCTCTTTGTGTAGGCACTGTACCCCTCCCGCCCTCTTTGTGTAGGCACTGTACCCCTCCCGCCCTCTTTGTGTAGGCACTGTACACCTCCCGCCCTCTTTGTGTAGGCACTGTACCCCTCCCGCCCTCTTTGTGTAGGCACTGTACACCTCCCGCCCTCTTTGTGTAGGCACTGTACACCTCCCGCCCTCTTTGTGTAGGCACTGTACCCCTCCCGCTCTCTTTGTGTAGGCACTCTACACCTCCCGCCCTCTTTGTGTAGGCACTGTACACCTCCCGCCCTCTTTGTGTAGGCACTGTACCCCTCCCGCCCTCTTTGTGTAGGCACTGTACCCCTCCCGCCCTCTTTGTGTAGGCACTGTACCCCTCCCGCCCTCTTTGTGTAGGCACTGTACCCCTCCCGCCCTCTTTGTGTAGGCACTGTACCCCTCCCGCTCTCTTTGTGTAGGCACTGTACCCCTCCCGCCCTCTTTGTGTAGGCACTGTACCCCTCCCGCCCTCTTTGTGTAGGCACTGTACCCCTCCCGCCCTCTTTCTGTAGGCACTGTACACCTCCCGCCCTCTTCCTGTAGGCACTGCAGGTTGTTTTGCACACACTATATCTAGGGCTGTACTCCCGGTTGTATACTCTGTACTGTACCCGGCCTCCCACCCTGCACACCGCACTCACTGTATGTGTCTACAAAATACATCGGCATTCCTCATAGTCATCACATGGTCTCTGTACAGCGCCACTGCGTACCGCGCCGCTCACAGCGCTCCTTACTGTCACCAAGTCTATCCCGTTCTCAGATTCCTCCATAGATCAGTATAGAGAGGGTCCTGACCCGGGGAAGACATTCCCTGTGCACAGTGGACTTCCTGTCAGTGTGACATCACTAAGCCGACTCCCAGATCACATGAAAGCACAATGGGGGGTTCTCATTGGAGGAAAGGAAAAGAGTTGTTTTCAGCCCACCCTGCACTCTGATAGGTTGCAGAATCCAGGCCCCTCCCCCTCTTATTTTTGGAAGGTCTCCTTGTAGAAGATGTGACCCATGCAGGAGAAATGTGGCAGCCAATCAGATTGCAGTGAGGTTCTGAGATTGGCAGATGGGCTGTGATTGGTGGAGATGGATCTGATATGAAAGATTCATGTTGGTAAATAATTTTGTCTGATTTATATCGCCGCCCTGGACAGTCTCAGCGCTCATCGCCCCTCCGGTGGGAGGAATCCGGTGGTTGAACTGAGATCTGGATCTCCTCCGCCGTAGTCCTAGAGAAGGACAATTCCTGGGGGTGGGAAATCTTTCTGGCGTTTTTTTGCTGCGCCACCCACTTTTCACCATTATCCTCTATTTTACATTTTAGTGTCACAACTATAGTGGGCGATGACATCACCCATAGGTTTGTCTGTCATACTGGTGGGGTGATGCCGTATGAAGCTGACAAGCATTGTGTGCCTTGTCCTGACCCCGGGGAGGCTGGCTGGTGGTGGTGGGTGTTGGGGAGGCTGGCAGCAGGTGGGGGCACTGGCTGCAAGTAGCGGGTTTTGGAGTGGCTGGCTGGAGGTGGAAAGTGTTGGGCAGGCTGGCTGGAGGAGGCGGTGGCGGCGGCAAGTGTTGGGCAGGCTGGCTGGAGGAGGCGGCGGCGGCGGCAAGTGTTGGGCAGGCTGGCTGGAGGAGGCGGCGGCAAGTGTTGGGCAGGCTGGCTGGAGGAGGCGGTGGCGGCGGCAAGTGTTGGGCAGGCTGGCTGGAGGAGGCGGCGGCGGCGGCAAGTGTTGGGGAGGCTGGCTGGAGGAGGCGGCGGCAAGTGTTGGGGAGGCTGGCTGGAGGAGGCGGCGGCAAGTGTTGGGGAGGCTGGCTGGAGGAGGCGGCGGCAAGTGTTGGGGAGGCTGGCTGGAGGAGGCGGCGGCAAGTGTTGGGGAGGCTGGCTGGAGGAGGCGGCGGCGGCAAGTGTTGGGGAGGCTGGCTGGAGGAGGCGGCAGCGGCAAGTGTTGGGCAGGCTGGCTGGAGGAGGCGGCGGCGGCAAGTGTTGGGGAGGCTGGCTGGAGGAGGCGGCAGCGGCAAGTGTTGGGCAGGCTGGCTGGAGGAGGAGGCGGCGGCAAGTGTTGGGCAGGTTGGCTGGAGGAGGCGACGGCAAGTGTTGGGGAGGCTGGCTGGAGGAGGCGGCGGCAAGTGTTGGGGAGGCTGGCTGGAGGAGGCGGCGGCAAGGGTTGGGCAGGCTGGCTGGAGGAGGCGGCGACAAGGGTTGGGCAGGCTGGCTGGAGGCAGCGGCGGCAAGGGTTGGGCAGGCTGGCTGGAGGCAGCGGCGGCAAGGGTTGGGCAGGCTGGCTGGAGGAGGCGGCGGCAAGGGTTGGGGAGGCTGGCTGGAGGAGGCAGTGTTGGGGAGGCTGGCTGGAGGAGGCGGTGAAAAGTGTTGGGGAGGCTGGCTGGAGGAGGCGGCGACAAGTGTGGGGGAGGCTGGCTGGAGGAGGCGGCGACAAGTGTTGGGGAGGCTGGCTGGAGAAGGTGGTGGGTGCTGGGGAGGCTGGTTAGATGTGGTCTCCGCACAGCAGTACTAGGAAGCCATGCAGCTGATCTGATCTCTGTGTGATGCTGTTTCAGGCTGGGTGAGTGTGAACTCACATGAACAGGTATGTGAGCATTGCTCAGGTCAGGTCCCCCGGGGGCCCATTCAGGATCAGGTTGGTTTCTGCTCATGGACGCTGTTTGCAGTCAGTAGATTACAATACAGGACTGGCCTATTCCTTGTGACTGCTCAGTGGTCTACGGAAGCTTCAAGGCCGCAGTATATCTGCCTATGTAATGCTGGGTTGGTCAGGATTGGTTGTGAGTACGGTGATGGGTGTCAGGTTGCTGGGTTTGGTTGTGGGTGGTGGGCTGTAGGTTGTGGTTTGGGGTCTCGTCTGTATAAAATTGGTGTACGGTCTGAACTTGGGGTCAGCTGCAGAGATTCTTCAGCCGCCTCTCAGCCATCACGGAAGATGTGCCTCCATGTTTAGTGGAGGTTGTAGTCAGCAGACACATCGATTGTCTGTGGTGAGTGAAGATCAGTATTTTATTTGTTAAATGTGATGTGATGACCGCCACCATTGGGGTGTTATTTAAGACGATCAGGGCAGACCCCTTAGCTGTAGCTCAAGAGGGGGAAAAAGATTTTTACTGGTTGGACTCCCACCCCCCCCTTCTGAGATACCGTCCTCCAGTCTGAGACTCTGCCCTCCTTCTGAGATACCGTCCTCCAGTCTGAGACTCTGCCCTCCTTCTGAGATTCCGTCCTCCAGTCTGTGACTCTGCCCCCCTTCTGAGATACCGTCCTCCAGTCTGAGACTCTGCCCTCCTTCTGAGATTCCGTCCTCCAGTCTGAGACTCTGCCCTCCTTCTGAGATTCCGTCCTCCAGTCTGTGACTCTGCCCTCCTTCTGAGATACCGTCCTCCAGTCTGAGACTCTGCCCTCCTTCTGAGATACCGTCCTCCAGTCTGAGACTCTGCCCTCCTTCTGAGATTCCGTCCTCCAGTCTGAGACTCTGCCCTCCTTCTGAGATACCGTCCTCCAGTCTGAGACTCTGCCCTCCTTCTGAGATTCCGTCCTCCAGTCTGTGACTCTGCCCCCCTTCTGAGATACCGTCCTCCAGTCTGAGACTCTGCCCTCCTTCTGAGATTCCGTCCTCCAGTCTGAGACTCTGCCCTCCTTCTGAGATACCGTCCTCCAGTCTGAGACTCTGCCCTCCTTCTGAGATACCGTCCTCCAGTCTGAGACTCTGCCCTCCTTCTGAGATTCCGTCCTCCAGTCTGAGACTCTGCCCTCCTTCTGAGATACCGTCCTCCAGTCTGAGACTCTGCCCTCCTTCTGAGATTCCGTCCTCCAGTCTGTGACTCTGCCCCCCTTCTGAGATACCGTCCTCCAGTCTGAGACTCTGCCCTCCTTCTGAGATTCCGTCCTCCAGTCTGTGACTCTGCCCCCCTTCTGAGATACCGTCCTCCAGTCTGAGACTCTGCCCCCCTTCTGAGATACCGTCCTCCAGTCTGAGACTCTGCCCTCCTTCTGAGATTCCGTCCTCCAGTCTGTGACTCTGCCCCCCTTCTGAGATACCGTCCTCCAGTCTGAGACTCTGCCCCCCTTCTGAGATACCGTCCTCCAGTCTGAGACTCTGCCCTCCTTCTGAGATTCCGTCCTCCAGTCTGTGACTCTGCCCCCCTTCTGAGATACCGTCCTCCAGTCTGAGACTCTGCCCTCCTTCTGAGATTCCGTCCTCCAGTCTGAGACTCTGCCCTCCTTCTGAGATACCGTCCTCCAGTCTGAGACTCTGCCCTCCTTCTGAGATACCGTCCTCCAGTCTGAGACTCTGCCCTCCTTCTGAGATTCCGTCCTCCAGTCTGAGACTCTGCCCTCCTTCTGAGATACCGTCCTCCAGTCTGAGACTCTGCCCTCCTTCTGAGATTCCGTCCTCCAGTCTGTGACTCTGCCCCCCTTCTGAGATACCGTCCTCCAGTCTGAGACTCTGCCCTCCTTCTGAGATTCCGTCCTCCAGTCTGTGACTCTGCCCCCCTTCTGAGATACCGTCCTCCAGTCTGAGACTCTGCCCCCCTTCTGAGATACCGTCCTCCAGTCTGAGACTCTGCCCTCCTTCTGAGATTCCGTCCTCCAGTCTGTGACTCTGCCCCCCTTCTGAGATACCGTCCTCCAGTCTGAGACTCTGCCCCCCTTCTGAGATACCGTCCTCCAGTCTGAGACTCTGCCCTCCTTCTGAGATTCCGTCCTCCAGTCTGTGACTCTGCCCTCCTTCTGAGATTCCGTCCTCCAGTCTGTGACTCTGCCCCCCTTCTGAGATTCCGTCCTCCAGTCTGAGACTCTGCCCTCCTTCTGAGATTCCGTCCTCCAGTCTGTGACTCTGCCCTCCTTCTGAGATTCCGGCCTCCAGTCTGAGACTCTGCCCCCCTTCTGAGATTCCGGCCTCCAGTCTGAGACTCTGCCCCCCTTCTGAGATACCGTCCTCCAGTCTGAGACTCTGCCCTCCTTCTGAGATTCCGTCCTCCAGTCTGTGACTCTGCCCTCCTTCTGAGATTCCGTCCTCCAGTCTGTGACTCTGCCCTCCTTCTGAGATTCCGTCCTCCAGTCTGAGACTCTGCCCCCCTTCTGAGATACCGTCCTCCAGTCTGAGACTCTGCCCTCCTTCTGAGATACCGTCCTCCAGTCTGAGACTCTGCCCTCCTTCTGAGATACCGTCCTCCAGTCTGAGACTCTGCCCTCCTTCTGAGATTCCGTCCTCCAGTCTGAGACTCTGCCCTCCTTCTGAGATACCGTCCTCCAGTCTGAGACTCTGCCCTCCTTCTGAGATACCGTCCTCCAGTCTGAGACTCTGCCCTCCTTCTGAGATTCCGTCCTCCAGTCTGAGACTCTGCCCTCCTTCTGAGATACCGTCCTCCAGTCTGAGACTCTGCCCTCCTTCTGAGATTCCGTCCTCCAGTCTGTGACTCTGCCCCCCTTCTGAGATACCGTCCTCCAGTCTGAGACTCTGCCCTCCTTCTGAGATTCCGTCCTCCAGTCTGTGACTCTGCCCCCCTTCTGAGATACCGTCCTCCAGTCTGAGACTCTGCCCCCCTTCTGAGATACCGTCCTCCAGTCTGAGACTCTGCCCTCCTTCTGAGATTCCGTCCTCCAGTCTGTGACTCTGCCCCCCTTCTGAGATACCGTCCTCCAGTCTGAGACTCTGCCCCCCTTCTGAGATACCGTCCTCCAGTCTGAGACTCTGCCCTCCTTCTGAGATTCCGTCCTCCAGTCTGAGACTCTGCCCTCCTTCTGAGATTCCGTCCTCCAGTCTGTGACTCTGCCCCCCTTCTGAGATTCCGTCCTCCAGTCTGAGACTCTGCCCTCCTTCTGAGATTCCGTCCTCCAGTCTGTGACTCTGCCCTCCTTCTGAGATTCCGGCCTCCAGTCTGAGACTCTGCCCCCCTTCTGAGATTCCGGCCTCCAGTCTGAGACTCTGCCCCCCTTCTGAGATACCGTCCTCCAGTCTGAGACTCTGCCCTCCTTCTGAGATTCCGTCCTCCAGTCTGTGACTCTGCCCTCCTTCTGAGATTCCGTCCTCCAGTCTGTGACTCTGCCCTCCTTCTGAGATTCCGTCCTCCAGTCTGAGACTCTGCCCCCCTTCTGAGATTCCGTCCTCCAGTCTGTGACTCTGCCCTCCTTCTGAGATACCGGCCTCCAGTCTGTGACTCTGCCCCCCTTCTGAGATTCCGTCCTCCAGTCTGTGACTCTGCCCTCCTTCTGAGATACCGTCCTCCAGTCTGAGACTCTGCCCTCCTTCTGAGATTCCGTCCTCCAGTCTGAGACTCTGCCCTCCTTCTGAGATTCCGTCCTCCAGTCTGAGACTCTGCCCTCCTTCTGAGATTCCGTCCTCCAGTCTGTGACTCTGCCCTCCTTCTGAGATACCGTCCTCCAGTCTGAGACTCTGCCCTCCTTCTGAGATTCCGTCCTCCAGTCTGTGACTCTGCCCTCCTTCTGAGATTCCGTCCTCCAGTCTGTGACTCTGCCCCCCTTCTGAGATACCGGCCTCCAGTCTGTGACTCTGCCCCCCCCCGCTGGGGTCAGACCAGGGTGAGGAAAAGGTGTCACGTGATCTGGAGAATTTGGGATTTTCCTTTATGTGGAGCAGTCAGAAATCAGAGATCTCTGAGGCGATAGTCATCTGAAAAGTCCCCAGTTGGTCTTTATTTTAGGAGAATAGATTGTCAGCTCTGCGGGAGAATAGATTGTCGGCTCTGCGGGAGAATAGATTGTCGGCTCTGCGGGAGAATAGATTGTCGGCTCTGCGGGAGAATAGATTGTCGGCTCTGCGGGAGAATAGATTGTCGGCTCTGCGGGAGAATAGATTGTCGGCTCTGCGGGAGAATAGATTGTCGGCTCTGCGGGAGAATAGATTGTCGGCTCTGCGGGAGAATAGATTGTCGGCTCTGCGGGAGAATAGATTGTCGGCTCTGCGGGAGAATAGATTGTCGGCTCTGCGGGAGAATAGATTGTCGGCTCTGCGGGAGAATAGATTGTCGGCTCTGCGGGAGAATAGATTGTCGGCTCTGCGGGAGAATAGATTGTCAGCTCTGTGGATCACAGGTGTTGGGGTCCTCTTTCACCTGCGGCGTGCTGTGAATTCCTCCCCGGTGAATGATGGGAGTCCTGTGTATCACCTGCTGGGGACGGACATGACTGGACATGTCTGGGGCCCGGGGGGGGAGGGGTGTCAATCAGGGTGTATGTGCCGGGACCTCTCCTGCTATGTCGGCTCTCTCTTCTCTTCTTATTGATTTCTTGCTGAGATCTTTATGACGGCTCAGCAACCTTTGTCTCCCCACGTCACTGATTCTGTGTCAGTGAAATGTGGCCCTACAAATCCCCGGGGGGGGGGCCCTATGTAGAGGCCGGGTGCTCTGATCCAATGCTGACCGTTCTCATATATGGATTGTAGAGGCAGGCAGACGCCACTGCACTACCTGGCCACAGGAGGGCGCCGCATGCTGCACATTCCAAATCTGTCATTGCAATGCAGAGATTATTTATTTTTTATTAACT
Organism: Pelophylax lessonae; assembly: GCF_965119305.1. NCBI lineage: Eukaryota > Metazoa > Chordata > Amphibia > Anura > Ranidae > Pelophylax > Pelophylax lessonae. Next base: position 2,592,155 of record NC_138774.1, on the reverse strand, counting down.
TTATTTAAATTGGACGCAGCCCGATAGAAGTGTTTTTTTTTTTTTTTTTTTTCTTCTAAACTTTGTCCTGGGTTCAAACCGGTGTGCTGCAGGAAACCCTGCGATTCAGTGCCGGTTCCCGCATCGCACCAGAATCGCACAGTGGTTGAGATCTGCGAATTGCTGGGGGTGTCAATGTAAAGTTAACTGCTTTACGGCCGCTCCTGGGCAAACTGACGTAGCTATACGTCGGTCGGAGGCTAGGGGGCGAGCTCGCGCCACCAACAGCGTGCTCCTGCCCCCGCTCCTCAGCGGAGACTCTGATGCACGGGGCAGGCGGCTCTGATTGCCACCTGACACCCGCGATCGTTCCCTGCTGAGAGAGAAGGACGGTCGGATGTTGTAAACACAGCTGACCGTTCTTCTCCCTGGAATGATCACAGAGCTCCTTCTATATAGGATCACAGGTCTCTATGGTCATTTCACAAGCCACACCCCCATACAGTCAGAATCACTCCCCTAGGCTCACATTTAACCCCTTGATCACCCCTAGGTTAACCCCTTCCCTGCCAGAGTCTTATTACAGTGACAATAAAAATAAAAATTCAGCGCTTAAAATCAAATGGATGGGTAAGCAGCTGTACACCAGGATAGGTCAAACCTACCAAAACCTATAATATGCAGTAAAAGAAAATAAAGTGCAGCGCTATAAAATTACAAATAGTGCATAAAATCATTCACATTAAAATGCACAATAAAAAAATTATTGTGCATTTTAATGTGAATGATTTTATGCACTATTTGTAATTTTATAGCGCTGCACTTAGTACAGTGACAGTGCATATTTTTAGCACTGATTACTGTAGTGATGTCACTGGTCCCCCCAAAAGTGTCAAAAATGTCAGTTAGGGGTCCGATCTGTCCGCCGCAATGTCGCAGTCCTGCTAAAAATTACAGATCGCCGCCGTTACTAGTAAAATTTAAAGACAAAAATAAAAATGACAAATTTTTCTCCTAGTTTGTAAACGTGATAACTTTTGCGCAAACCAATCAAAATACGGTTATTGCAATTTTTTTTTTTTTTTTTTACCAAAAATATGTAGCAGAAAATAAATTGGCCTAAAATGTTAAAAAAATGTGATTATAATTTTTTTGGGAATGTTTTATAGCAGAATGTGAAAAATATTGTTCTTTTTTTTCAGAATTGTCGCTATTTTTTTGTTTATAGCGCAAAAAATAAAAATCGCACAGGTGATCAAATACCACCAAAAGAAAGCTCTGTTTGTCAGAAAAAAAAGACATCAATTTTATTTGGGTAAAGCGTCGCACGACCGCGCAATTGTCAGTTAAAGTAACGCAGTGCCGTATCACTAAAAATGGTGGCGGGGGGTCCCAAAAGAGTTACGGTTGAAATTTCATCTATCTCTATCTCTGTTCTGTTATAGCGTATGCTGACTGCGCTACCTGCTTAGTGCTGCGGCGGTGGATTTATCAGCGGCCGACCCCAGGGCCAGGGTGACCTGCAGATTGGGGGGGGTGGAAGGTTTCAGGATGATGTCACATGCAGAGGGCGTGGCTTAATACCACAAAAATCTCCTTCAGTCAGTGCAGAGAGCCGGCCCTTATCATTGGACATATTGAGGAGAGCGTGATGGGCCACCATTGATGAGAGCAGCTGACTCCTCCCCCATCAGTGGGAGGCCTATCCATGTCATGAAGTGTGTGTGACATCATCAGATGTGATCTCTGTCATCGCTCTGCGCTGGGATTGGAGGACTTTCTAGAAGCGCATGGTAATTGTGTGAAATCGGTGAGGTTGCAGAGCGCAATTCTGTCTGCTGCCTGAAAAGCAGGTTCATTACTTCATTACTTCCACTATGGGGGGGGAGGGATTCTCATCACCTTTATGGAGAGGAATAAGAGACGGCCGGGTGCTGATCAATAGAAAGTGCCAGAGGGGTTCTAGATTACGGAAACCTGAAGAGGAGCCGGTACAACTGTGTAAGACTAAGGGGAGGCCGGAGGGAGGATTTAAGAAGTTAGGTTGCAGTGGGTGACAACACTCATGATTGCTCCGACCAGAAATGGTGACCAAGGGATGTATGTGTGGTGTATCCTGTGTATCTCTGATCCCAGATCCTCTGTTCAGTGACAGTTATTGACTGACATGTATGTTCTGTGTATGGAATGTCCATGTTGGGTCCGGTCCCTCTCCCAGGGAATGTCCATGTTGGGTCCGGTCCCTCTCCCAGGGAATGTCCATGTTGGGTCTGGTCGCTCTCCCATGGAATGTCCATGTTGGGTCTGGTCCCTCTCCTCTGGAATGTCCATGTTGGGTCTGGTCCCTCTCCTATGTAATGTCCATGTTGGGTCTGGTCGCTCTCCCATGGAATGTCCACGCTGGGTCCCGTTGCTGTCCTATTGAATGCACATGTTGGGTCTGGTCGCTCTCCTATGCGAATGCACATGTTGGGTCTGATCACTCTCCTCTGGAATGTCCATGTTGCATCTGGTCGCTCTCCCATGGAATGTCCATGTTGCATCTGGTCGCTCTCCCATGGAATGTCCATGTTGGGTCTGGTGGCTCTCCCAAGGAATGTCCATGTTGGGTCTGGTGGCTCTCCTATGGAATGTCCATGTTGGGTCTGGTGGCTCTCCTATGGAATGTCCATGTTGGGTCTGGTCACTCTCCTCTGGAATGTCCATGTTGCCTCTGGTCGCTCTCCCATGGAATGTCCATGTTGCCTCTGGTCGCTCTCCCATGGAATGTCCATGTTGCGTCTGGTCGCTCTCCCATGGAATGTCCATGTTGCGTCTGGTCGCTCTCCCATGGAATGTCCATGTTGCGTCTGGTCGCTCTCCCATGGAATGTCCATGTTGCGTCTGGTCGCTCTCCCATGGAATGTCCATGTTGCGTCTGGTCGCTCTCCCATGGAATGTCCATGTTGCGTCTGGTCGCTCTCCCATGGAATGTCCATGTTGGGTCTGGTCGCTCTCCCATGGAATGTCCATGTTGGGTCTGGTCGCTCTCCCATGGAATGTCCATGTTGGGTCTGGTCGCTCTCCCATGGAATGTCCATGTTGGGTCTGGTCGCTCTCCCATGGAATGTCCATGTTGCGTCTGGTCGCTCTCCCATGGAATGTCCATGTTGCGTCTGGTCGCTCTCCCATGGAATGTCCATGTTGCGTCTGGTCGCTCTCCCATGGAATGTCCATGTTGCGTCTGGTCGCTCTCCCATGGAATGTCCATGTTGCGTCTGGTCGCTCTCCCATGGAATGTCCATGTTGCGTCTGGTCGCTCTCCCATGGAATGTCCATGTTGCGTCTGGTCGCTCTCCCATGGAATGTCCATGTTGCGTCTGGTCGCTCTCCCATGGAATGTCCATGTTGCGTCTGGTCGCTCTCCCATGGAATGTCCATGTTGCGTCCGGTCGCTCTCCCATGGAATGTCCATGTTGGGTCCGGTCGCTCTCCCATGGAATGTCCATGTTGCGTCCGGTCGCTCTCCCATGGAATGTCCATGTTGCGTCTGGTCGCTCTCCCATGGAATGTCCATGTTGCGTCTGGTCGCTCTCCCATGGAATGTCCATGTTGCGTCTGATCCCTCTCCCATGGAATGTCCATGTTGGGTCCGGTCGCTCTCCCATGGAATGTCCAAGTTGCGTCTGTTCTCTCTATTGCACTCGGTAATTCATTGTAATCTGTGTTCTGACCGAGTAATCGTTCCTGTGGTTGCATTGGTAGGTTCATACTGGAGAGGGCTAGTTTGGAGGAGAGGATACACGGCCAACCCTCTGCCAGTCCTGATGAAGTTTGTTCTGCGTTCCTTTTTGGATCAGGCGTCACTGATTGGCAGACTGCAGCCCGGACCCAGTGGCCATTCTGTCCAGACCGCCAGTGCCAAACCATTCAGATGCCTGTGTGTCCTCTCCCCCCACTGCCAGCATCACCCCAGCATGGCATAGGGTGGGAGGTGTGACTGGTCTGGATGGAAGGTGGGGACTTAACTTTTCAGGTTAACAAGCTGGTAATTGGTTGCTATGCAGGGGGGGAGGTCCTAGCAACCAATCCCCCACTTGTTGAAAGAGAAAAATTGGAAGGTTCCATCCCCCCGATCCAGACCTGTCCTACCCCCTGCCTTCTGTCATGTTCTGTAAGGTAGGACTGGAAGGGGGGGCTGATGACACTGATGAAAAGGAAGGGTCATTTACCAGACACATTTCTTCTAACTTCAGGGTGTAGGGAGCGCTCCCCACAGTGAGAGGGCCTCAGAGTGTGACAATGTAGAGTGGTGAGGTGCAGATTTCGCTGTCCGAGGACATGTATGCACTTATCACAATGTGAACTCTTATCCGGCATTCCAGGACTGTCTACGTAGTGAGGTGAGGATGAGTATCAAGGCCTCGGACTTTGCACCCTGATCAGGGCTCAGCAACCTTCTCCCAAAGCCCATACAAGCATAGAACAGCCGGCATATCAAGGAGCAATACTGTCTGTACATGTATGGACTGCTTTTCAGATCACCCCAATTCCTCCACCTTCACACCTCAGATCACCCCAACTCCTGCACCTTCCCACCTCAGATCACCCCAACTCCTGCACCTTCCCACCTCAGATCACCCCAACTCCTGCACCTTCATACCTCTGATCACCCCAACTCCTGCACCTTCACACCTCAGATCACCTCAACTCCTGCACCTTCACACCTCAGATCACCTCAACTCCTGCACCTTCACACCTCAGGTCACCCCAACTCCTCCACCTTCACACCTCAGATCACCCCAACTCCTGCACCTTCACACCTCAGATCACCCCAATTCCTGCACCTTCACACCTCAGATCACCCCAATTCCTGCACCTTCACACCTCAGATCACCCCAACTCCTGCTCCTTCACACCTCAGATCACCCCAACTCCTGCACCTTCACACCTCAGATCACCCCAATTCCTGCACCTTCACACCTCAGATCACCCCAATTCCTGCACCTTCACACCTCAGATCACCCCAACTCCTGCTCCTTCACACCTCAGATCACCCCAATTCCTGCACCTTCACACCTCAGATCACCCCAATTCCTGCACCTTCACACCTCAGATCACCCCAATTCCTGCACCTTCACACATCAGATCACCTCAATTCCTGCACCTTCACACCTCAGATCACCCCAATTCCTGCACCTTCACACCTCAGATCACCTCAACTCCTGCACCGGCACACCTCCTAAACTAGGTGTCATGTATTGCAACTTACCAGTTCTTAGACGTGATGGCTGCATTCGTTTATTGCTTTTTCATACTATTTTGTCTTTCATCTTCACCTGGTGATCCTGCCAGTATAGATGGGCTTGGGTGTGTTCAGGGTCCTAGTCCCAACCCACCTTGTGATCCTGCCAGTAGAAATGGGCTTGGACGTGTTCGGAATCCTAGTCCTAAACAGGCCCAGGGCATGGTTATGGGGCAACAATACCCTGGCCATGCCAATGGACCACGTACCATGCACCCCCTTTTAGGACTCAGAGTCCACAGTTAGCGAGACATTAGGCTAGCAAACGCAATACACCTATTTTTCCTTCAATACCATCCAGTCCCCCTATTGGAGAGGCCCCTATGTTATAGTCCATCTACACATATGCAGCAACGGATAGACTTCCCTTCGGATGCTGCATTATTCCCTGACATCCAACCAGGGGTGGCGCTGTGGCACCCGAACTGGCAGACTGTGGCTGTGGTTTCCGCTGTGGGCGGGCGCATGCGCAGTGAGTTAGTATGGTGTCCGCGTTTGGCTGGGTGACGTCAGACGCCTACCGAACAGAAGGGGTATATAAAAATTACATGAAATTATTTTTTTTTCGTTTTTATATGTTTTGTGTACAGCACATATACAGTATCTCACAAAAGTAAGTACACCCCTCACATTTCTGTAAATATTTTATTCTATCTTTTCATGTGACAACACTGAAGAAATGAGACTTTGCTACAATGTAAAGTAGTGAGTGTACAGCTTGTATAACAGTGTAAATTTACTGTCCCCTCAAAATAACTCAACACACAGCCATTAATGTCTAAACCGCTGGCAACAAAAGTGAGTACACCCCTAAGTGACAATGTCCAAATTGGGCCCAAAGTGTCAATATTTTGTGTGGCCACCATTATTTTCCAGCACTGCCTTAACCCTCTTGGGCATGGAGTTCACCAGAGCTTCACAGGTTGCCACTGGAGTCCTCTTCCCCTCCTCCATGATGACATCACAGAGCTGGTGGATGTTAGAGACCTTCCCCTCCTCCACCTTCCGTTTGAGGATCCCCACAGATGCTCAATAGGGTTTAGGTCTGGAGACGCTTGGCCAGTCCATCACCTTTACCCTCAGCTTCTTTAGCAAGGCAGTGGTCATCTTGGAGGTGTTTGGGGTCGTTATGTTGGAATACTGCCCTGCCCCCCAGTCTCTGAAGGGAGGGGATCATGCTCTGCTTCAGTATGTCACAGTACATGTTGGCATTCATGGTCCCCTCAATGATCTGTAGCTCCCCAGTGCCGGCAGCACTCATGCAGCCCCAGACCATGACACTTCCACCATCATGCCTGACTGTAGGAAGACACACTTGTCTTTGTACTCCTCACCTGGTTGCCCCCACACACGCCTGACACCATCTGACACCAAATAAGTTTATCTTGGTCTCATCAGACCACAGGAGATGGTTCCAGTAATCCGTGTCCTTAGTCTGCTTGTCTTCAGCAAACTGTTGGTGGGCTTTCTTGTGCATCATCTTTAGCAGAGGCTTCCTTCTGGGATGACAGCCATGCAGACCAATTTGATGCAGTGTGCGGCGTATGGTCTGAGCACTGACAGGCTGACCCCTCCCCCACCCCTTCAACCTCTGCAGCAATGCTGGCAGCACTCATACGTCTATTTCCCAAAGACAACCTCTGGATATGACGCTGAGCACGTGCACTTAACTTCTATGGTGGACCATGGTGAGGCCTGTTCTGAGTGGAACCTGTTATGGTAAACCGCTGTATGGTCTTGGCCACCGTGCTGCAGCTCAGTTTCAGCGTCTTGGCAATCTTCTTATAGCCTAGGCCATCTTTATGTAGCGCAACAATTCTTGTTTTTCAGATCCTCAGAGTTCTTTGCCATGAGGTGCCATGTTGAACTTCCAGTGACCAGTATGAGAGAGTGAGAGCGATAACACCAAATGTAACACACCTGCTCCCCATTCACACCTGAGACCTTGTAACACTAACGAGTCACATGACACCGGGGGAGGGAAAATGGCTGATTGGGCCCAATTCAGACATTTTCACATAGGGGCGTACTCACCCATCGGTTTAGACATTAATGGCTGTGTGTTGAGTTATTTTGAGGGGACAGTAAATTTACACTGTTATACAAGCTGTACACTCACTACTTTACATTGTAGCAAAGTGTCATTTCTTCAGTGTTGTCACATGAAAAGATAGAATAAAATATTTACAAAAATGTGAGGGGTGTACTTACTTTTGTCAGATACTGTATAAGAATTGGGCAACGCTCCTCCAGAAGAAGCCGTTGTTGGCGAAACATGTTGAGGAACAACAGTGTAGCCTATATGGAAGAAACCATGAATTATTTGGTTTGCGGTATATTCATGATGTAAAAAAAAAAAATGTAAAATATGTTTTTAATGTATGTAAAATAAAATTATATATACTGTGTATATAAAAAAAGAATAGCGCACACATGCAAAAGAAATGACTATCAAATATGAAGACAATCCATAAATAAAAATGGGGATTTGGTCCCAGCATATGGCCATATCGTGCTCAAGCCCACCACTGCGTCAAAGTACCCCATTGTCAGTGGGTCCTACACTATCCATAGAAAAGGGGTGAATCCAGCCTCTCTAACCCTTGGAGACAACACTCCTTGCTGGGAGAAATGTGCTAATGCACTACAAGGGACTCCTCCTATATCTACTTGATGGTGGACACTGATAAGAGTACAGGTGTGGGGGTGCTCAACCTCAGAAGTCTGATCAGACCGAATACATATTAAACAAGCTAAAAGTTGGGGGAGCAAACCCTGAACATGTATTTCTAAAGCTGGTGTAGCTATAGTGGTGGGCTTGAGCACGATATGGCCATTTATTTATGGTTTGCTCCCCCAACTTTTTGCTTGTTTAATATGTATTCGGTCTGACCAGACTTCTGAGGTTGAGCACCCCCCCCCCCCACACACACCTGTACTCTATCAGTGTCCACTATCAAGTAGATATAGGAGAAGTCCCTTGTGCATTTGCACATCTCTCCCAGCAAGGAGTGTTGTCTCCAAGGGTTAGAGAGGCTGGATTCACCCCTTTTTTAGTGTAGGACCCACTGATAATGGGGTACTTTGACGCAGTGGTGGGCTTGAGCACGATATGGCCATATGGTGGGACTAAACCCCCATTTTTATTTATGGATTGTCTTCATATTTGATAGTCATTTCTTTTGCATGTGTGCGCTATTCTTTTTTAATATACATGTCACTTGGTTCATAGCTGCACCGGCTTTAGAAATACACACGCACGCACACGCACGCACACGCACACACACGCACACACATCTATACAATATTTAATTTTTTTTTTTTTTTAAAGAAAAAATTGTGTCTTGGCACTATAAAAATCCCAATACATTTTGAACAATGGGATGCGTGTAGAAAAAGGTCTTAGATCAAAAAATTTACCACATTGCTAGGAAGTTTGAGGCACGCTGAGTTTCAGGCTGGAATAATTCTTGTAAGAAATGTCCCAGAAAAGAAAACCAATGCAGCCACCATATCTAAGGCCTGCTGAGGCTATAATATGTTAAATCTTTCTTCTTGGGTTTATTGATTTGTGATATGTGACCTTTTCTTTCCCATAATAATATTCCTAAATCTTTTCTTTCCCTCCTCAGATTGCCCCCGAGAACCATGCCTGCGGTTTATAGCCTGCGTCCAGACAGCAGTGAATCGAGGAGCCAAAGTCCCGTCTGGTAACCTGCAGTGTCCACCTCCCAAGTAACGTCCGTGCATGGGGAAGATTCCAATCCTGGCTGTCAGGTCCCAGCCGGTTTCGCCCTCCCGAGGAGTCCGTGCATGGGGCGGCATTGCCGAGCCTCACCCAAGCAGCTGTTGATGTGGGCAGGATGAGTGCTGCGCCATGATGATGGCCCGGAAACAAGATGTGCGCGTGCCCACCTACAGCATCAGCGTGGTGGGCCTCTCTGGCACAGAAAAGGAGAAAGGCCAGTGTGGCATCGGCAAGTCCTGCTTGTGCAACCGCTTTGTGCGCCCCAGCGCAGATGACTTCCATTTGGACCACACGTCCGTCCTGAGCACTAGTGACTTCGGAGGCCGAGTAGTGAACAATGACCACTTCCTATACTGGGGGGAGGTCACCCGTCAGCTGGAAGACTGTGTGGACTGCAAGGTGCACGTGGTGGAACAGACAGAGTTCATAGACGATCAGACATTCCAACCTCATCGCAGCACGGCCCTGCAGCCTTACATCAAACGAGCCGCCTCCACCAAACTGGCCTCGGCCGAGAAGCTCATGTACTTCTGCACGGACCAGCTGGGCCTGGAGCAGGACTTTGAGCAGAAACAGATGCCCGAAGGCAAACTGCAGATAGACGGCTTCCTTCTGTGCGTAGATGTGAGCCGCGGGATGAACAGGAACTTCGACGACCAACTGAAGTTTGTCTCCAACTTGTACACCCATCTGGCCAAGACCAAGAAACCCATCATGCTCGTCCTGATGAAGTGCGACGAAGGCGTCGAACGCTACATCCGCGATGCTCACGCCTTTGCCCTTAATAAAAAGAACTTGCAGGTGGTGGAAACTTCTGCCCGGTCTAACGTTAATGTGGACTTGGCTTACACTGCTCTCATCCAGCTCATTGACAAAAGCAGAGGCAAGTCCAAGATCATTCCGTACTTTGAGGCTTTAAAGCAGCAGAGCCAACAGATCGCGGCAGCCAAGGACAAATATGAATGGCTGGTGGGCCGCGTGGTGAAATCTCACAACGAGACTTGGCTCAACGTTAGCCGGCGCATGCAGAGCAGCAACGAATATCAGGATTACGTGTACCTGGAGGGCACGGATAAAGCCAAGAAACTATTCCAGCAGCACATCCAACGGCTTAGACAGGACCACACCGAGCGTCGTCGCAAGGTCTTCTTATCTGTTCTACCACGTGCTTTAGATACCCTTGTGCCTGACCTGGATGAAATAGACCACCTCAGCTGGCCCAAAGTAGCCAATTTGCTGGAGACAAAGCCTGCCTTCTCCCAGTGGTTTGTGATCCTTGAAGACATCCCCTGGGACCTAACCAGCCACATAGATAACATGGAAGACGATCGTGTACCTTATGATATGTTGGAGACTCCCCCTGCTGCAGAGGCCTTTTACACCCACATGGAGAAACTGAGGAATGCTAGAAAGAAGGAAGAAATGAAAAGAGCCTTCAAAGATAACTTGGGTTTATCTCCTTTTATCACGCCAGGTAAACCCTGGGAGGAGGCCCGTAGCTTCATTATGAGCGAGGAGTTTTATCATTGGCTGGAGGAGCCGGTATATATGGACATTTATAGCAAGCACCAGAAAGAGATCATTGACAAAGCCAAGGAAGAGTTCCAGGAACTGCTGTTAGAATATTCAGAGCTGTTTTACGAATTGGAGTTAGATGCCAAGCCGAGCAAAGAGAAAATGGGGGTGATCCAGGAGGTGCTAGGAGAGGAACAGAGGTTCAAAGCCCTGCAAAAACTGCAAGCTGAAAGAGATGCCCTCATCCTCAAACACATTCACTTTGTCTATCACCCCACCAAGGACACTTGTCCCAGCAATCCTGCATGTGTAGACACTAAAATCGAGCAGATTCTCAGTTCCAGGTGCACTAACCCTTACGACCGCCTTTATAAAGATCCCAACGTGGATCGAATCAATTTAGTAATCCTTGGTAAAGATGGACTGGGGAGGGAGCTGGCCAACGAGATCCGCGCCATGTGCACCAACGACGATAAATACGTGGTCGACGGGAAAATGTACGAGTTGTCTTTGCGTCCCATCGAAGGCAACGTGCGACTCCCTGTCAACTCCTTCCAGACCGCCACCTTCATGCCCCATGGATGCCTCTGCCTTTACAACTCCAAAGAGTCCCTCTCCTACGTGGTAGAAAGTATTGAAAAGAGCCGGGAGTCTAGTCTAGGAAGAAAAGACAACCACTTAGTTAACTTATATCTAACGCTAATCCTAGTCAATCGGAGAGGGGACATGAGCGGAGAAACCGCGCAGAGCCTCATCCAGCAGGGCAAAGAGATTGCCGCCAGGCTGCAGTGCGAACTCTTAGACGCGGCATCCACCGGCTTGGGCTACGGCCGCAACATAAACGAGAAACAGATTACAAAGATCCTACGCGATCTTATGGAATCCAAGCGGAATCAGAACCTCATTACCACCACGCCGAGCATCAAGGATCTGGTGGATTGCGATTTGCGGATCGTCATTTGTCTCATGTGTGGAGATCTCTTTAACATGGAGGATGTGCTGAATGCACTCAAGCCTCACACTTACCGCCCTTCGCAGTTCGGGATCGGGCTCTCGGTGTTACTCGACTTGCACATCGGTAGTCAGAAGCGCCGTCTGGAGCTGCTCATCTTGTCCTATCACGCCTCCTTCAACATCCGCAAGACACGACTGGTACATGGCTACATGGTTTTCTATGCAGCCAAGCGCCGTGCCTCACTGGCCATGTTGCGTGCCTTTCTGTGTGAAGTGCAGGACATCGTCCCCGTCCAGCTGGTTGCTCTGACCGAGGGCTCGTTTTCTGTCTTGGACAATGTAACCAGAGAACAGCTAGTGGAAGGAGAGGAGATTGCACTGGACATTGAGGGCAAATTCATGATGTTACCGTGTGGCCCTGGGCAAAACAAGATGGACCTGTTCTACTCTTTCTTCAAGGATGTGATGGAGAAGAAAGTGATCATTGAAGCTTCACACATGTATGACAACACAGCAGAAGCATGTAGCACTACAGAAGAGGTCTTTAGCTCACCTCGTGCTGGGTCTCCTCTCTGCAATTCCCACTTGCATGATTCTGAGGATGACTTGGACCCGTCTCCTCAGCACATTCTACCTAGAGAGGACCTGAGCATTACTGCACCTACTAGAGACCATTCTAAACTGGCCAGAGAACTGGAGGATAGCGAGAGCCTTCCCTTTATCTCTGTCATGAGCACCTTAGAGAGCAGACTCAACAACAAGGTACCTCCACCCCTCAAACCAAAGCCCCCCATCCCGTTTGATATCTCCAAGCCAGATCTGTCCTACCTAGATCCGGGCTCCCGAGACGGTCACAGGAGGTCCTTAACATCTATCACCTGGCCCCCATCAGAACCCTTCGACCCTTCGGATTACGCAGAACCTATGGATTCTGTGGTAAAGCCCAGGAACCTGGAGGAAAACATCTATTCTGTGCCTCACGACAGCACCCAAGGTAAAATCATTACCATCCGTAACACTAACAAGCCGCAGTCCAACGGCAGCGGGAACGGTTCTGATAGTGACATGGACACAAACTCTTTGGAGAGAGCAAGAAAAGCATCCATAGTGACCAAACCAGTCCTGTACCGGACCAAGTGTGCCAAACTCGGCAAGTTCTCCGGTTATCGCAGCAGTCTGAGCGTGGGCAGCGATGATGAGCTTGGACCAATCAGGAGGAAGGAGGAGGAGACTGGAACCCAGGGGCCAAAGGACAACACTACTAATTCCTTCGAGGCTGACGGTGAGGATCCAAGGAAGAGGAACATCCTGCGAAGCCTTCGAAGGACCACTAAGGTAGAGTTGACAATGCTTGTGTGTTTTTTTGTATTTAAATATATTTTTTGGGGGGGGGGGGGTTTAAAATGTATATTTTATACTATACAGACCTTTATGTATATAAACTAATTCTATTGTGTGTATAAATTGTTAAAAACAACACCCTCAAGGTATGAATTTTAAAACCACCTGTTCTGTTCTCACTACACGTATGCCCCAGGCGTGTGCAGCTCAACATACAGCTAAACCTTTAATCCTGCAATAACCAGTCCTTTTGTAACTTAAGGCTTTATTCCAGAGATAGAATAGTGGTCACATGAACAGGTTACAAGTCAGAATGGATATGCGAATAGGATTGTGAATATGAGGTGAAACTGTGAATAAACAGATAAACATACAATCAATGTACAAACGCAAACAATATATGCATTGAGGTATATATGCAACAGTTCTGAGCATACCAGCGATGCTTCCGAGAGGGGTTCAGGAATCTTCCCACAGCAACCTCAGATGCTGTCTGCTCCTTCCTGAGGTAAATCTAAAATGGAGATTCTCTCAGAGAGGGCTGGAACTAATACCAGCAATAGAGAACAGGAAATACCATAAAGTGTTGTATAACAGTCTATGTCACAGTGGCATCTTGTGGACAAGATTGGTATTACAAGTTCCAATAGAATTAATTACTTCCTTATGCTGGAGGCATGACACCACCACAAAAAAAAATCCATGCGGGTTGGATATAGCAGCAGTGAATTCAGCTCTACATGTTTCACCAAAATATGGCTTCTTCAGGAGTCTTACGAATATTGTAATAAATGAATAATACAATTTGTAAATGGAGACAAATTGTATGTTTAATCTAACCACTTTACCACCGGAGGATTTTCCTGCTTAACGTCCAGGCCACTTTTTGCAACTTGGCACTGTGCGACTTTAACTGACAATTGCGCGGTCATGCAATTGTCCCAAACAAAATTTACGTCCTTTTTTTCCCCACAAACAGAGCTTTCTTTTGGTGGTATTTGATCACCTCTGCGCTTTTCATTTTTTGCAATATTAATAAAAAAATGCGACCATTTTGAAAAAATAACAATATTTTTCTACTTTGACAGTTTAAAAAATATCCAATATATTCAATTTTTTTCAAATATTAGGCCAAAATGTATTTAGCTACATGTCTTTGACAAAATAATTCTCAACGAGCGTATTTTTAACCGCTTTAAGACCGGAAGATTTTACCCCCTTCCTGACCAGGCTTTATTATGCGATTCGGCACTGCGTTATTTTAACGGACAATTGCGTGGTCGTGCGACGCTGTACCCAAATTAAATTTGTCCTCCCCCCCCCCCCCCCCCCACAAAAAGAGCTTTCTTTTGGTGGTATTTGATCACCTCTGCGATTTTTACTTTTTGCGCTATAAACAAAAACAGAGCGACAATTTTGAAAAAATAACAATATTTTTCACCTTTTTTTTATATGAAATTCCCCCAAAAAAATGTAAAAATCTAAATTTTTTAACATTTTAGGCCAATTTGTTTTCTGCTACATATTTTTGGTAAAAAAAATCGCAATAAGTGTATTTTGATTGGTTTGCGCAAAAGTTATCGCAGCTACTAACTACGGGAAATTTATGTCCTTTTTATTTTTATTTTTTTTAACTAGTAATGGCGGCGATCTGCAATTTTTTTTTTTTTTTTTTTTTTTTTTTTGCGACATTGCGGCGGACAGATCGGACCCCTAGCTGACATTTTTGACACTTTTGGGGGTACCAGTGACATTACTACAGTAATCAGTGCTATACATATGCACTGTTACTGTAATGACACTGGCAGGGAAGGGGTTAACTTTATTGGTGATCAAGGGGTTAATATATGCCTCATGCTTACTGACGTGTGTGGGGGGAGGGGGTTGTGTGACACAGACACAGATCGCAGGTTCAGCTATGCTGAATCCTGTAATCTGTCCCTGCCTGTCACATAGGAGATCCGCCCACTTTGTTTACACAAGCGGGTGGATCTCCTCCCCTGGCCCGACTCCCACTGTGACTGAATACAGCGGTAGTGAGCCTCCGGCGCCGCCCACAAGGGGAGGAGTCCAGCGACGTAGGTCTACGTCGCTAGACGGAATCGAGCCACTTTGCCGCAGTACCAGCTCAGTGAGCGGTCGGCAAGTGGTTAAAGTGACATTTATTGCAGTATTTGTAAGAGTCCTGAAGAAGCCATATTTTGGTGAAACATGTAGACCTGAATTCACTGCTGCTATATCCAACCCTCATGGATTTTCTGTGGTGGTTTTAAAATTTTATACCTTGAGATGAGAGTGTTGTTTTTAACAATTTGTACACCCAATAAAATTAATTTATTTTACAGTGCAGCTGGAAACTGTTCACAATGCTTCACTTTGTCCACTCTGTGTTACAGCCTTATTCCAAAATGGATTAACTTTATTTTCCTTAAAATTCTACAAACAATCCACCATAATGACAACGTGACAGAAGTTTGTTTGACATATTTGCAAATTTATGAAAAATAAAAAAGGAATAAATCCCATGTACATAAGTATTCACCCCCTTTGCCATGTACATAAGTATTCACACCCTTTGCTCAATACTTTGGTGAAGCTCCTTTGGCACCAATTCCAGCCTCCAGTATTTCTGAGTATGATGCTACAAGCTTGGCACTCCTATTTTTGGGCAGTTTCTCCCATTCTTCTTTGCAGGACCTCTCAAACTCCATCAGTTTGGATGGGGGAGGGTCGGTGCACAGCCATTTTCAGATCTCTCCAGAGATGTTCAATTGGGTTCAAGTCTGGGCTCTGTCTGGGCCACTCAAGGACATTCACAGAGTTGTCCAGTAGCCGCTCCTTTGTTATCTTGGCTGTGTGCTTAGGGTCGTTGTCCTGTTGGAAGATGAACCTTCACCCCAGTCTGAGGTCCAGAGCGCTCTGGAGGAGGTTTTCATCAAGGATGTCTCTGTACATTGCTGCATTCATCTTTCCCTCCATCCTGACTAGTCTCCCAGTTCCTGCCGCTAAAGACCATCCCCACAGCATGACACTGCCACCACCATGCTTCACAGTAGGGATGGTATTGGCCAGGTGATGGGCGGTGCCTGGTTTCCTCCAGACATGACGCTTGTCATTCAGACCAAAGAGTTGAATCTTTGTTTCATCAGAGCAGAGAATTTTGTTTCTCATGGTCTGAGAGTCCTTCAGGTGCATTTTGGGAAACTCCAGGCGGGCTGTCATGTGACTTTTACTGAGGAGGGGCTTCCATCTGGCCACTCCCATACAGGCCTGATTGGTGGAGTGCTGCAGAGATGGTTGTTCTTCTGGAAGGTTCTCCTCTCTCCACAGAGAAATGCTGGAGCTCTGTCAGAGTGACCATCGGGTTCTTGGTCACCTCCCTGACTAAAGCCCCCCTCCCCCGATCGCTCAGTGTGGCCGGGCGGCCCGCTCTAAGAAGAGTCCTGGTGGTTCCAAACTTTTACCATTTACAGATGGAGACCACTGTGCTCATTGGGACCTTCAAATGTTTCTGTACCCTTCCCCCGATCTGTGCCTCCATACAATCCTGTCTCCGAGGTCTACAGACAATTCCTTGGCCTTCGTGGCTTTGTTTGTGCTCTGACATGCACTGTTACCTGTGGGATCTTATATAGACAGATGTGTGCCTTTCCAAATCATGTCCAATCAACTGAATTTACCACAGGTGGACTCCAATCAAGTTGTAGAAACATCTCAAGGATGATCGGTGGAAACAGGAGGCACCTGAGCTCAATTCTGAGTGTCATGGCAAAGGGTGTGAATACTTATGTACATGGGATTTTTTCCTTTTTTATGTGTAATAAATTTGCAAAGATTTCAAACAAACTTCTCTCACGTTGTCATTATGGGGGAGGGATTTGTAGAATTTTGAGGAAAATAAATTTAATCCATGTTGGAATAAGGCTGTAACATAAAATGTGGAGGAAGTGAAGCGCTGTGAGTACTTTCCGGATGTGCTGTGTGTATATATATATATATATATAATGTATAATGGTCTGGTGAAATGTTTGGCACCTTTAAAAATCCCCATTTCTGCTTTCTTTGTATAATTGTAGTCTGGGATGAGTTTGATCCTCGGATATCTGCTGCCTTCTATCTGTAAAATGTTTCTAGGTTCCTCAGATTCCAATCATTAGAAATTGTATCTTAGATCTTTTACATTGTTATTTAATAGAGAGAAGATATTGGGGGGGGGGGGGGAGTAGGTGGGGCGAGAAGGAAAGTGGGGAAGGGATTTAGGCTTTTTTTGAGGATGATTAAAGTGTAACTAAAGAAAAAGAAAACGAGATTTCTCTTACGTCCTCCGACAGTCGCCGCCTCTTCATATTCGTCACATATGGGGTATTAGACTTTGCTCCGAAGGAGTAGCTAGGCAACAGAATATGTTAACAATAAAGCTTTAACATATCCCACCCTCAAGGGGTGGTCCCCTCAGTCAATACCCTCCTACTTCCTGCAACCATATCTCAGTTTTAATGTCTAGCTTGTCAGGAGTGGCTGGCTCTCTCTGTGCTGGGACTTTTTGTCCCAGACTCTTTCTTCTTTTTAATATTTTGTTTGAGTTTTTTCTCTACCTTTACTTAGCTGTTATTTTTGTCAGCATTAGTTAGTTCTTCGGATGAAGAGGATCATGCGGACTGGGTCTCGGGCTGATCCCCCTGGTCGCAGGTCGTGGGTCAGTGGCTTCCCAGTCTGCCATCGAGCGTTCAGCCAGGTAACGCTCCTGGCACGGTGAACGACCCATCCCTGTTCGGTGCAGGGATGATTGGTGAGGTGGCTACCTCACCGGACGCTGTGCGGTTTCTTAACCGCCATTGTGTGCGTCTTGAATTGCGACTCTCCCTGCCTCATGTGCAGCGGCTTGTTCGCCTGTGCGGGTTCCCCACGCCATGTGAGGTAAGTGTATCTATGTGGGGACCTGTCTGTCTGGGGGGGTGTCAGTCTGGGACTGTGTAACCTGCCTCTATTCACACTGCTTGTCTCCCTATCTCTCGGCTGCATGCTGTGGGCTGCAAGGGGGGGGGGGGGAGCTGTATGACACTGAGTGTGTCAGGCTGGGCAGTGTGAGGAGCTGTGTGCTGTGGGGCATGTTTTTAATGGCATGTTGGGGCATATACAGCGATCGCTGCGGCGATCTAACATGTATCCATATAATGGGATGAAATTGTGTGTGTTTTTATGCACTGTGGAGCGGCGATTTCGGCGCCAAACGACGCCATTTTACCGGCGCCCGCTCCGGCCGCATGGTTTACATGCACGGCGGCCATTTTCTTGTAGCCTCCATAGGCTTACATAGAGCGCCCTGGCAGCATCACTTCCTCTTTCCTGGAAGCACCGATCGAGGCAGCAGCAGCAGCGGAGTCTCCTCAGGTTTTATCCTTCTATTCCTGTGTTCCATTGCCTGTATTCAGTCTGTATATTCCCTGTGGGGGTCTCATTGTGCCTGAGTGTGGTGCGGTGGGCTGCGCTTGCCGCGCTTGCTGAAAGGGGGCAGTTAACCCTTGGTTGTCTGGCATACAGGGGCAATGGATTCTCAGGAGGGCAAGTTTCCCACAGTATTGGTGGAAAGCCAGGGGACCGCTGTTTCCCCCCCAGGGGGGGATTTAGCCACTATTGTGGCTGGCCTTGCTGCCCAGGTGCAAATGCTGGTGGCTGCTCAATCTACTAAACGGCCCAGAGTTGCTCTGTCCTCTGATTCTGAGGGTGAAGGTGATGGGGCTGTTCTGGCAGGGACCCCCCTATCGGGGTCCCGCTCCTCTCTTGATCTAGTGGGGTCTGAGGTAGAGGCTGAAGTTGAGGGGGTTGATAATTCTCCCCCTGGCTCGCCTGAAGAGCTTGCAATCATGGATGGGTTGATTGCTTCCATTAAGCAGACGCTGCGTTTGCAGGACGAGGTGTGTCCCCCAGCTGCCTTGGCGGCGTATGGGACGCAGAGAAAACGCAGGACGCCGCAGGTTTTTCCCTGCAATGCTGATTTTCAGCGCGCTGTTAAGGACCAATGGCGCGATCTGCGCAAGCCTTTTGCGGTTCCAAGTAAATTTAAGCTGCGTTATCCTTTCTCGCCTGCCACTGATGAACGGTGGTGTGTGCCTCCGCCAGTGGATCATGCAATTGCGGTTTTGAACAAAGCCACTGCGATCCCTGCAGAGGGATCCCCTGTTTTCCGTGATGCCACGGATAGGAGACTGGAGTCTCTTGCCCGTCATACTTATTCTGTTACGGGTTCTATGCTTAAGGCTCTGTTTGCTTCTCTCATGGCGGCCCAGGCGATCGCAAGTTGGACGCAGATGCTTAGGCGCGTCCTAGTGGCCGATTCGGCCTCGGCGGCGACCCTGGATATGGTGGATCAAATCCACCAGGGTGTCATGTATCTGTGTGATGCGGACTTGGACCTGATTCCGTTGGCTGCACGTGTGCACAGCGTGGCGGTGTTGTCTCGCCGCCTGGTTTGGTTGACATGTTGGTCGGTGGACCAATCTTCACGTAAAACCTTAGCCAATCTGCCTTATGATGGGTCTCGCCTTTTTGGGGAGTCCCTGGATGTGTTGATTAAGGGGATTACCGGGGGTAAGAGCACTCTCTTGCCCCATTTCCCCAAGGCTAAGGGGGCTTCTGGGAAGAAGCATGCGAGTTTTCGGCCCCCTCAGGGGTCCTTTCGTGCCTTTCGGCCGCACTACAAGGGCAAACCGTTCAAGGGCCAAGGCTCTCAGAAGAAGCCCTGGTCTGGGAAACAGAAGTCCGGCCAATCCGGACCTGCGGCCCATAACAGTTCGGCCTGAAGGGGCGCCCTCACCCAGTTTTGGGGTGGGGGGACGCTTGCTCGGTTTTCTTCAGCCCTGGTTGGCCCGTGTGCGGGACAGATGGGTTCTGGAAATCGTTCGATCTGATTACAAGATCGAGTTTCTCTCTCGGCCGGAGAGCAGATTTTTTCCCTCAAATCTACAACTGTCTCCAGAGCGCCTGCGGGATGTGCACCTGGCGGTGCGGGACCTGAGGGCTCAGGGAGTGGTGGTTCCGGTGCCTCATCGGGACAGATTTCGGGGGTTTTATTCCAATCTGTTCACCGTGCCCAGGAAGGAGGGCAAGGTTCGTCCGATTCTGGACTTGAAAGCTCTGAACCGCTCTGTGCGGGTTCGCAAGTTCCGCATGGAATCCCTGCGCTCGGTGGTGGCTGCCCTGGTTCCGGGGGAATTCATGGCCTCCATCGATTTGAAGGATGCGTACCTTCACATCCCCATATTCGAGGGTCATCAGAGATACCTTCGATTTGCCATTGCGGAGGATTACTACCAGTTTGTGGCGTTGCCCTTTGGGCTCGCCTCGGCTCCGCGGGTCTTCACCAAGGTGCTTGCACCGGTTCTGGCATTATTGAGGGCCCAGGGCATTTCTGTCCTGGGGTATCTGGACGACATTCTGGTTCGGTCTGCGACCAGACAGGGTCTGGAGAAGGACCTGTCTGTCAGTTCCAAGGTCGACACTGAGTCCGTCGGTTCGTCTCCCCTATCTGGGAATGATACTGGACTCGGTGCAGGCGAAGGTCTTCCTGCCGGAAGACAAACTCAGGACTCTTCAGGAGGAAGTCAGGTCCCTCAGGGACGTTCCACACTCGTCTCTGCGGACGTGTATGAGATGTCTGGGATTGATGGTCTCGGCCTTCGAGGCGATTCCTTTCGCGCAGTTTCACACGCGGGGTCTCCAAGCGGAGATCCTGTCCAAGTGGGACGGGCGACCTCAATCTCTGGATCTTCAGATCTCGTTGAGTCATCGCACCAGGGAAAACCTTCTGTGGTGGCTCCAGTCCCCGTTGGTGTCCGGGGGCAAGTCGTTTCGTCCGATCTCGTGGACGATAATCACCACGGATGCCAGCCTGTCGGGCTGGGGTGGTGTTCTGGGCGTTCTGTCCGCCCAGGGGACCTGGTCGGAGGGGGAGTCTTCCCTCCCGATCAACATTCTGGAATTGCGTGCGATAAATCTCTGTATCTCTTCATCGCTGGACGGGCCGGCTGCAGGGCTGCCCGGTTCGGGTGCAGACGGACAATGCCACGGCGGTGGCCTACATCAACCACCAAGGGGGCACCAGGAGTGCCCGAGCGGCTCGAGAAGTGGCCGCCATTCTGTCTTGGGCCGAGACTCATGTCCCGGCGATAACGGCGGTTCACATTCCGGGAGTGGAGAACTGGCAGGCGGACTATCTGAGTCGCCAGACCCTGGATCAGGGGGAATGGTCTCTCCACCCGGCTGTCTTCCAGATGTTGTGCGCGAAGTGGGGTCTTCCAGATGTGGACCTATTCGCGTCTCGCCTCAACTACAAGGTGAAGAGGTTCGTGGCAAGGACGCGCGACCCTCGGGCAGACGCGTCGGACGCGTTAGTGGCCCCGTGGCATCAGTACAGGCTGATGTACGCGTTTCCACCGATTCAGTTGCTGTCCAGGTTCCTTCGCAGGTTACACTCGGAACGCAGCACGGTGATTCTTGTGGCACCGGACTGGCCTCGCCGGTCCTGGTACGCGGACCTCGTGAATCTGGCGGTCGACGCCCCTTGGCGTCTGCCCCTTCGAGACGATCTACTGTCTCAAGGACCGATTTACCATCCTGCTTTACAGTCGCTGGCTTTGCCGGCCTGGCTGTTGAGACCGAGGTCCTGAAGGAGAAGGGTCTCTCTCCAGAGGTCGTTCATACTTTGATCAACGCGAGGAAGTCTTCCTCGGGGAAGGTTTATTACCGTACTTGGAAGGCCTATTTTGCCTGGTGTGAGTCCAGGGGGTTTTCACCCCGCACGTACTCGGTTTCCCGTGTGCTGTCTTTCCTTCAGACGGGTGTCGATCAGCGTTTGGCGCTGGCTACGATAAAGGGTCAGGTGTCTGCGCTGGCCGTTCTGTTTCAACGTCCCGTGGCTTCCAACTCCTTGGTTGGCACTTTTATTCAGGGTGTGCGGCATCTGGTTCCTCCTAGGAGGGATCCTTTGCCTCCTTGGGACTTGAATCTCGTTCTATCTGTGTTACAACGTGCTCCTTTTGAACAGATCAGGGAGATCTCGTTGTCTATGTTGTCCAAAAAGGTCGCCTTTTTGGTGGCGATCACTTCGGCTCGCAGAGTGTCGGAACTGGCGGCTTTGTCCTGCAAGTCTCCGTACATGGTTGTTCATTTGGATAAGGTGGTCTTGCGACCTAATCCTTCTTTTCTACCGAAACGAGTTTCGGAATTCCATCTTAACGAGGATATTGTTTTGCCTTCATTGTGCGCGAAGCCTAAACATCCAAAGGAGGTGAGATTGCACTCTCTGGATGTTGTTCGGGCGATAAGGGTTACCTTAAATCGACTGAGTCTTTTCGTAGGACGGACTCCTTGTTTGTTCTTCCAGAGGGTCCTCGGAAGGGCATGGCGGCTTCGGCCTCTACCATCGCCAAATGGATCAGGCAGACCATTGAACAGGCCTATGCCTTGCAGGGGAAGGTTCCCCCTGTGCCTGTGAAGGCGCACTCTACTAGATCACTGAGTACGTCTTGGGCCTGCCGTCATGGGGCTTCTGTAGCCCAGGTGTGTAAGGCGGCGACTTGGTCGACCGTACACACTTTCACAAAATTCTACAAAGTAGATGTTCAGGCATCGGCGGATGCTTCCTTTGGCCGCAAGGTTCTTAGTGCGGCTGTTCCATAGGGTCCCTTGTTGGGGACTCCTGGCTGTTGGGATAGTTTTTTTGTATCCCCTGGTTTTTTTGTCTTTTCCTGGGTTGTTGCTCCTGTTGAGCACTTATTTTTGCTGTTGCCCAGCTGGTTTCCTTCCTTTGGTAAGGTTCCTTTTCTTTGATGTGGAGACTGCGTTGCCTTTCGGCGCGGATGCGTTTCCCACCCCTCATGTTTGCACTGCTTTGGGACGTCCCCATATGTGACGAATATGAAGAGGCGGCGACTGTCGGAGGACGTAAGAGAAAACGGAATTTTTGTAAAATCTTACCTGTAAAATTCCTTTCTCTGAGTCCTCCGACAGTCGCCGCCCCCGCCCCTCTTTTGGGGTTTGAATGTATACTCTACTGCTATTCCACTAAAACTGAGATATGGTTGCAGGAAGTAGGAGGGTATTGACTGAGGGGACCACCCCTTGAGGGTGGGATATGTTAAAGCTTTATTGTTAACATATTCTGTTGCCTAGCTACTCCTTCGGAGCAAAGTCTAATACCCCATATGTGACGAATATGAAGAGGCGGCGACTGTCGGAGGACTCAGAGAAAGGAATTTTACAGGTAAGATTTTACAAAAATTCCGTTTTTTTAATAAAAAACATTGTACAGAGCAGCCCCGATCCCTCTCTCGGGTCCCCCTGGGGCACTCCTGGCTCCTCCTCCTCCTCCTTAAGGTGTCCCCATAGCAAGGTGTTTTCTGTGGGGGCACACCGTGTCTGCACACTCCTGAGCTGTGTGTGTATATGGAGCCGTGCTCCATAGACTTGCATAGTGGAACTTGGCTCCGCCCCCCCACTTCCTCATTTATCCGGTTGCCGACCGCCATACGACTATATACGGCGGCGGTCAGCCCCGGCCAGGCAAAGTGACGTGTGTGTATATATATATACACGTCACTAGCCCGTCACTTCCTTGTGAGCCAATAGCAGGCGAGCGCGCGCCCGCCCCGGCTCGTTTCCTGGGAAGTCAGTGCGTGTGACCAGCGGACCCGATGTCCACCGGTCACTCGCGATCGTCCGCCGCGAAGGGAGAAAGGCAGGCGGCTGATGTAAACAAAGCCGCCTGTCATTCTCCCCTGTGTAGGAACAATGATCAGACGGTTATACTATGTAGGACCGTTGATCATTGTTCCTACACCTCAAGCCACAGCCAATCACAGTAAGAAGCACGCCCCTAGGGACACACTTAACCCCTCCCTCTCCAATAAAGTTAACCCCTTCCCTGCCAGTGTCATTTTTACAGTAACAGTGCATATGTATATATAGGAACACATGTCTCTATGATCATTTCACAAGCCACGCCCCCATACAGTTAGAATCACTCCCCTAGGTTCACATTTATCCCCTTGATCACCCACACTGTTACCCCCTTCCCTGCCAGTGTCATTAGTACAGTAACAGTGCATATTTATAGCACTGATTACTGCAGTAATGTCACTGGTTCCCCCAAAAGTGTCTAAAATGTCAGTCAAGGGTCCGATCTGTCCGCCGCAATGTCGCAGTCCCGCAAAAAAAATCGCAGATCGCCGCCATTACTCGTTAAAAAAAAAAAAAAAACAACAAAAATGACAAATCTTTCCCTTTGTTAGTAAACACAATAACTTTTGCGCAAACCAATCAAAATACGCTTATTGCGATTTTTAAACACATGTAGCATAAAACAAATTGGCCAAAAATGTTAAAAAATTTGGATTTTTACTTTTTTTTGGGGGGGGGGGAATTTCATATAAAAAAATGTGAAATATATTGTTGTTTTTGCAAAATTGTCGCTCTTTTTTTGTTTATAGCGCATGATCAAAAAATCTCACAGGTGATCAAATACCACCAAAAGAAAGCTCTGTTTGTGGGGGAAAAAAAGAACGTCAAATTCATTTGGGTACAGCGTCGCACGACCGCGCAATTGTCCGTTAAAGTCACTCGGTGCCCAATCGCAAAAAAAGCCCTGGTCAGGAAGGGGGTAAAATCTTTTCCCGGGGCTTAAGTGGTTAAATTTGATTGACAGCAGAGTTCCAGTGAAAACAATTGAAAGTCAGCAGCTACAAATCCTCTCCCTGCTGATTAAAAAAAAAAAAAAAATTGATGTCCTTTTTTTTTCCTTACAAACCGAGCTTTTTTTTGGTGGTATTTGATCACCTGTGCGATTTTTGCATTATATTTATTGCGTTATAAAAAAAAAAAAAATGCGACAATTCTGAAAAAAAAAAACAATATTTTTCACATTCTGATACATAACATTCCCAAAAAAAATTATTTACAAATCAAAATTTTTTAACATTTTAGGCCAATTTTGTTTTCCGCTACATATTTTTGGTAAAAAAAAATCGCAATAAGCGTATTTTGATTGGTTTGTGCAAAAGTTATCGCGTCTACAAACTACGGGAAAGATTTCTGTCATTTTTATTTTTTATTTTATTTTTTTACTAGTAATGGCGTCGATCTGCGATTTTTAGCGGGACTGCGACATTGCGGCGGACAGATTGGACCCCTGACTGACATTTTTGGGGGGGACCAGTGACATCACTACAGTAATCAGTGCTAAAAATATGCACTGTCACTGTACTAATGACACTGGCAGGGAAGGGGTTAACACCAGGGGTGATCAAAGGGTTAGGTGTGAGCCTAGTGGGTGCTTTCTAATGGTATGGGGGAGGGGCTTGTGGAATCAACACAGAGACCTGTGATCCTATATAGAGGGCACTCAGTGATCATTCCAGAGAGAACGGTCGGCTGTCTTGTAATGACAACTGATGCGGCTGGGAAGGGGTTAAACGTCTAGGTATCAAAGGGTTAACTGTGTGCTTGGTGCATTCACTGTGTGCTGTGTACTAAGGGATGAGCTTTGTAGGGAAACAAAATCCGGCTCCTCCCCCGCTGATAGGGCAGAGCTCTGTATTGTTTACATTGACAGCACTCTGTACTGTGTCTCCTCACTGATCAGCGGGTGCCGGGGGTCAGTCATTGGCCGGCATCCGCTGATAGGGCGGAGCTCTGTATTGTTTACACTGACAGCGCTCTGTCCTGTGTCTCCTCGCTGACCAGCGGGTGCCGGGGGTCAGTCATTGGCCGGCATCCGCTGATAGGGCGGAGCTCTGTATTGTTTACACTGACAGCGCTCTGTCCTGTGTCTCCTTGCTGATCAGCGGGTGCCGGGGGTCAGTCATTGGCCGGCATCCGCTGATAGGGCGGAGCTCTGTATTGTTTACACTGACAGCGCTCTGTCCTGTGTCTCCTCGCTGACCAGCGGGTGCCGGGGGTCAGTCATTGGCCGGCATCCGCTGATAGGGCGGAGCTCTGTATTGTTTACATTGACAGCGCTCTGTCCTGTGTCTCCTCTCTGATCAGCGGGTGCCGGGGGTCAGTCATTGGCCGGCATCCGCTGATAGGGCGGAGCTCTGTATTGTTTACACTGACAGCGCTCTGTCCTGTGTCTCCTCGCTGACCAGCGGGTGCCGGGGGTCAGTCATTGGCCGGCATCCGCTGATAGGGCGGAGCTCTGTATTGTTTACATTGACAGCGCTCTGTCCTGTGTCTCCTCACTGATCAGCGGGTGCCGGGGGTCAGTCATTGGCTGGCACCTGCTGATAGGACGGAGCTCTGTATTGTTTACACTGACAGCGCTCTGTCCTGTGTCTCCCCGCTGATTAGCGGGTGCCGGGGGTCAGTCATTGGCTGGCACCTGCTGATAGGGCGGAGCTCTGTATTTACACTGACAGTGCTCTGTCCTGTGTCTCCTCTCTGATCAGCGGGTGCCGGGGGTCAGTCATTGGCCGGCATCCGCTGATAGGGCGGAGCTCTGTATTGTTTACACTGACAGCGCTCTGTCCTGTGTCTCCTCTCTGATCAGCGGGTGCCGGGGGTCAGTCATTGGCCGACACCCGCTAATCGGCTTGTGCTGTGACTAAACACAGCAC
This sequence comes from Pelophylax lessonae, assembly GCF_965119305.1. Classification (NCBI taxonomy): domain Eukaryota; kingdom Metazoa; phylum Chordata; class Amphibia; order Anura; family Ranidae; genus Pelophylax; species Pelophylax lessonae. Next base: position 2,565,724 of record NC_138774.1, on the reverse strand, counting down.
AGCTGGCCCCGCCCCCTTCCAGGAAGTGCTGGATCATGTACTAGATATATGATCCAGCGCAAGAGAGACGCTCTACTCCTACGTCCAGGCGGTCAGCAGGCAGTTAATTCAAGGAATACATTAACCTCTTAACGACCACCTGCCGCCGTTTTTACTGCTGAAGGTCGGCTCTGTCCTGTGAAATGACGTAACTGTACGTCGCTACGCGGGACAGCTAGCGTGCGCGCCCCATTGGCCATAAGGAAAGCCAATCGGCATTTCCAGCGGCCGCAATCGCTCCCCTTGGAGACAGAACGGGGGTCTGCTGTTGTAAACACGGCACACCGCTGTTCTATCAGTTATGAACACATAGATCCTCCTATTTAGGATCACAGGTCTCTGTTCATTCCATAAGCCCACACCCCCCCCCCCCACACATAGAAAGCACCCACTAGGGGCCTACTTAACTCTTTGATCGCCCCTGGTGTCAACTCCTTCCCTGCCAGTAGTACAGTAACAGGGCTGCTACACACAGAAGGTTATTTATCCTAATGCATAGAATGCACCTTCTGCCTTTACAACTCCTTCGACCACTTAACGACCGCTTGCGGCAGGTCGGCTCTATCCCGTGAAACAACGTAACTGTACGCTGCTTCGCGGGACCGATAGTGGCGCGTGCACCCATTCGCCACAGGGGATCGCTCCCATGGAGACAGAATGGTGGTCTGCTGTTGTAAACACAGCAGACCGCCATTCTGTCAGTGATGAACACAGGGATCCTCCTATTTAGGAACACAGATCTCTGTGTTCATGCAGAAAGCCCAAGCCCACTGGGGTGCAGTCCCAGGCCCTCGGGTGCATTCCCAGGCCGAGGGTGCATTCCCAGGCCGAGGATGCAGTCCCAGGCCCTCGGGTGCAGTCCCAGGCCCTCGGGTGCAGTCCCAGGCCCTGGGGTGGGGTCCCAGGCCCTCGGGTGCAGTCACTGGGGTGGGGTCCCAGGCCCTCGGGTGCAGTCACTGGGGTGCAGTCACTGGCGTGCAGTCCCAGACCCTCGGGTGCAGTCACTGGGGTGGGGTCCCAGGCCCTCGGGTGCAGTCACTGGGGTGCGGTCCCAGGCCCTCGGGTGCAGTCACTGGGGTGCGGTCCCAGGCCCTCGGGTGCAGTCACTGGGGTGCGGTCCCAGGCCCTCGGGTGCAGTCACTGGGGTGCAGTCACTGTGGTGGGGTCCCAGGCCCTCGGGTGCAGTCACTGGGGTGGGGTCCCAGGCCCTCGGGTGCAGTCACTGGGGTGGGGTCCCAGGCCCTCGGGTGCAGTCACTGGGGTGGGGTCCCAGGCCCTCGGGTGCAGTCACTGGGGTGGGGTCCCAGGCCCTCGGGTGCAGTCACTGGGGTGGGGTCCCAGGCCCTCGGGTGCAGTCCCAGGCCCTCGGGTGCAGTCACTGGGGTGCAGTCCCAGGCCCTCGGGTGCAGTCACTGGGGTGCAGTCCCAGGCCCTCGGGTGCAGTCACTGGGGTGCAGTCCCAGGCCCTCGGGTGCAGTCACTGGGGTGCAGTCCCAGGCCCTCGGGTGCAGTCACTGGGGTGCAGTCCCAGGCCCTCGGGTGCAGTCACTGGGGTGCAGTCCCAGGCCCTCGGGTGCAGTCACTGGGGTGCAGTCACTGGGGTGCAGTCCCAGGCCCTCGGGTGCAGCCACAAGCACTTAATATGTTTGGTCTCCTAATGGGCTGTGTTGCCCTTTCTGCAATTTCATCAGTTTGGGTGTTTTGATTTTTCTGTTTGAGCCGAGACACACGGGGCGGGGCTCTGCCTGCACACGGGGCGGGGCTCTGCCTGCACACGGGGCGGGGCTCTGCCTGCACACGGGGCGGGGCTCTGCCTGCACACGGGGCGGGGCTCTGCCTATGTAAAGCATGCAGAGATCTGTCCTATCAGCGGGGATGGGATGGATTTTGTTTCCCTGTATAGCACATCCCTTAGTATAAGCACCACACAGTACACACAAACACTGGCTAGGCACACATTTAACCCTTGGTTTGCCCTAGCTGTTTAACCCCTTCCCTGCCAGTGTCAGTACAGTGACGGTGTATATTTTTAGCACTGATCACTGTATTAGTGTCAGTGGTTCCCACAAAGTGTCAAAGCCAGTGGTGCACCGAAATTGCTGCCAAAAATAGGGTTTTAAGTGTTGTCGGAAAAAAAAAGTAGCGATAATGGCTGATGAAACCGCCCACAATTTTGCCACAATTTTACTGCGCTTATGGTGCGTTTTTCTTAGGTCATGTGACTCAAAAATGCATAAAAAACGAACGTGGGGTGCGCATTTGATGCGTTCTTGCACTGGAAGTACAGCAAGCAGGATTTTTAACACTTCAAAAGGTGCCAAAAATAAGTTCACATTCATTTCAATTCATATTATTATTTAAAAAGTCAAATATAATGCAATTATTTACAAAAATATAAATTTTTTTTAAGCACCGTCAGTTTCGATTTCTGCCAAGTGCATCTTGAATTTTCTGTTTTCAGCACCAGAATGTTCATTTCGGTGCACAACCAGTCAGAAGTGTCGGTCAGTGTCCGATAGTCCACCGCAATATCGCTGTCTCGCTATAAGTCGCTGATCACCACCATTACTGGTATATAAAAAAATATAAATTCCAGTATATATACCATAGATTGTATACGCTATAACTTTTCAGAATCAATATTGTAATATTTTATTTTTAACAAATATGTAGCAGAATACAAATTGGCCTAAACTGATGAAGAAATTAATTTTTTTTTATTGGATGTTTTACAATAGAAAGTAAAAAATATATATTTTTTTAATTGATCTTTTTTTTTTTTTTTTTTTTATTAAAGCGCAAAAAATAAAAATCGCAGACGTGATTAAATACCACCAAAACAGTGTTATTTTATTTGGGTACAGCGTCGCACGACCGCGCACTTGTCAGTTAAAGTAACGCAGTGCCGCATGGCAGCGCTTTTGAGACGGACCAGATTAATCCTGATTGGTTCGCGCTCTCACAGTCCCGGAAGCGCTGTGTGGAGAAGAGCCGGTAATTCAGATCCCTGGACCGGCTGATGGGCACTGAAAGGCGGTGCTGATTGATATCACTGATGGGCACTAAAAGGCAGCACTGATTGGTGTCACCAATGGGCATTGATTGGTATCACTGATGGGCACGAAAATGCAGCACTGATTGGTGTCATTGATTGGCACTGAAAGGCAGCCCTGATTGGTGTCACTGATGGGCACTGATTGGTGTCACTGATGGGCACTGATTGGTGTCACTGGGCACTGAAAGGCAGCACTGATTGGTGTCACTGATGGGCACTGATTGGTGTCACTGATGGGCACTGATTGGTGTCACTGGGCACTGAAAGGCAGCACTGATTGGTGCCATTGATGGGCACTGAAAGGCAGCACTGATTGGTGTCACTGGACACTGAAAGGCAGCACTGATTGGTGTCACTGATGGGCACAGATTGGTGTCACTGGGCACTGAAAGGCAGCACTTTAGTGTCACTGATGGGCATTGATTGGTATCGCTGATGGGCATGAAAAGGCAGCACCGATTGGTGTCATTGATTGGCACTGAAAGGCAGCACTGATTGGTGTCACTGATGGGCACGGATTGGTGTCACTGGGCACTGATTGGTGTCACTGATGGGCACGAAAAGGCAGCACTGATTGGTGTCACTGGGCACTGAAAGGCAGCACAGATTGGTGTCACTGGGCACTGAAAGGCAGCACTTTAGTGTCACTGATGGGCACTGATTGGTGTCACTGATGGGCATTGATTGGTATCGCTGATGGGCATGAAAAGGCAGCACTGATTGGTGTCACTGATGGGCACAGATTGGTATCACTGATGGGCACTAAAAGGCAGCACTGATTGGTGTCACTGATGGGCACTAAAAGGCAGCACTGATTGGTGTCACTGATGGGCACTGATTGGTGTCACTGATGGGCACTAAAAGGCAGCACTGATTGGTGTCACTGATGGGCACTGATTGGTGTCACTGATGGGCACTAAAAGGCAGCACTGATTGGTGTCACTGATGGGCACTGATTGGTGTCACTGATGGGCACTGATTGGTGTCACTTGCTGGCACTGTTGGGGCTGCACTGATGATCGGTGCCTTGTACAGTTTCCCCTGTGAGGAGATGCCGCTGATCCTCTCTCCTCCTCACATTCTGTCAGTGTGAGGCGAGGGGTGCCAATAACCGGCACTTCTCCATTTACATGTGACCGGCTGTGATTGGACACAGTTTATCACATGGGTAAAGATCCGCGTCATCGGCTGTTTACCAAGATGGGGGTTGTGCCGTGTCTGAGGAATGCTGCCCACCCCCATGAGCGCACAAGACTGGGACGAGAGGGGACCGCCTGCCGTCATATCCATATACGACGGGCTGGAGGAGGTTAAAGAAGAACTAAAAACAAAACTTCTTTCCATTTTGGGTGAGGTCCCTGTCAGTATTTTTATTTCTACCATTGGTGTCCCCACTTCTTGTCCCATGACCACTACAGGAAGTGAGGGAATCTCAAAACTGGTGACACCCCCCCCCCCCCCAATTTGAACTATTCCTTTTCTGATGACAACCCCAAATTTTTCTTTCACTCTCAGTGATAATGGTAAACAGAATAGAGAGGAGGACAACGGGGACACAAACAGCAATGAAAATGAATTGGGTTGGGTAAGGTTAGGGTTATGGATTGGGTTAGGGTGGGGTAAGGTTAGGATTATGGATTCGGCTAGGATTATGGATTGGATTAGGGTTGGGTACGGTTGGGGTTATGGATTCGGCTAGGGTTGGGTAAGGTTAGGGTTATGGATTGGGTAAGGTTAGGGTTATGGATTGGGTTAGGGTATGGTTAGATTAGGGTTATGATTAGGTTAGGGTTATGGATTGGGGGGGTTAGCATTGGGTAAGGTTAGAGTTATGGATTGGGTTAGGGTTGGGTAAGGTTAGGGTTATGAATTGGGTTAGGGTATGGTTAGGATTATGATTTGGGTTAGGGTATGGTTAGGTAAGGTTGGGGTTATGGATTGGGTTAGGGTTGGTTAAGGTTATGGTTGGGTAATCTTAAGATTATGGATTGGGTTAGGGCTATGGATTGGGTAAGGCTAGGGTTATAGATTGGGTTAGGGTTAGGTAAGGGTTGGGTTAGGGTTGGGTAAGGTTAGGATTATGCATTGGGTAAGGGTTATGGATTGGGTTAGCAATAGGTAAGGTTAGGGTTATGGATTGGGCTATGGTTGGGTAAGGTTAGGGTTATGGGTTGGGTTGGTTAAGGTGAGGGTTATGGATTGGGTTATGGACTAGGGTTATGGGTTGGGTAAGGTTAGGGTTATGGATTGGGTTAGGGTTAGGTAAGGTTGGGGTTGGGTAAGGTTAGGGTTATGGGTTGGGTTGGGTAAGGTGAGGGTTATGGACTAGGGTTATGGGTTGGGTAAGGTTAGGGTTATGGATTGGGTTAGGGTTAGGTAAGGTTGGGGTTGGGTAAGGTTAGGATTATGGTTAGGTTAGGGTAGGGATGCACCGATCCGATATTCGGATCGGATATCGGTGCCGATATGGCCATTTTAGATGGATCGGGGGATCGGTAACATTGACCGATCCACTGGCTGATCCGGTTTTTGCTTGGTAACGGCTCAGCCATCCCTTACTAGGTGCAGTAGTAGTATGGGATGGGAGCCACTACTTCCTGTATGGGTCCAGCTCACAGGTGGAGTGATATCAGATGCACTCCGCCTGTGAATGGAGGAGCCATACACATGAAGCAGCGGCTTTGCTCTATACTGCAGCCGCTTGCTTTGTGTGTAGCTCCGGATCGGTTCCAGTATCGGCGATTTCACAACGCCGGATATTGGTATCGGGTCCAAAAAAAGTCGGTATCGGTGCATCCCTAGGTTAGGGTTGGGTAAGATATGGGTTGGGGTTATGGATTGGGTAAGGTTAGGGTTATGGATTGGGCTAGGGTTGGGTTGGGTAAGGTTAGGGTTATGGGTTAGGGTTGGGTAATCTTAAGATTATGGATTGGGTTAGGGTTGGTTAGGGCTATGGGTTGGGTTAGGGTATGGTTAGGTTAGGGTTATGGATTGGGTTAGGGTTGGGTAAGATAGCGATGGGGTTATGGATTGGGTAAGGTTAGAGTTATGGATTGGGCTAGGGTTGGGTAAGGTTAGGGGGTATGGGTTGGATTGGGTTATGGATTGGGTAAGGTTAGGGCTATGGACTGGGTTAGGGTTGGGTAGGGTTAAGGTTATGGATTGGGTTAGGGTTGGATTAGGTTATGGGTTATGGATTGGGTTAGGGGGATATGGATTGGGTTGGGTAAGGTTAGGGTTATGGATTGGGTTAGGGTTGGTTTAGGGTTGGGTACGATGAGGGTTATGGGTTGGTTTAGGGTTATGAATTGGGTTGGGTAAGGCTAGGGTTATGGATTGGGTTATGGATTGGTTTAGGGTTGGGGTAATGTTAGGGTTATGGATTGGGTTAGGGTTGGGTAAGGTTAGGGCATGGATTGGGTTAGGGTTGGGTAAAATTAGGGTTATGGATTGGGTTAGGTTTGGGTAATGTTAGGGTTATGGATTGGGTCAGGGTTGGGTAAGGTTAGGGTTATGGGTTGGGTAAGGTTAGGGTTATGGATTGGGTTAGGTTAGGGTTTTGGGTTGGGTAAGGTTTGGGTTATTGATTGGGTTAGAGTTGGGTAAGGTTAGGGTTATGTATTTAGTTAGGGTTTCGGTAAGGTTAGGGTTATGGATTGGGTTAGGGTTGGGTAAGGTTAGGGTTATGGACTGGGTTAGAGTTGGGTAAGGTTAGGGTTGGGTAAAGTTAGGGTTATGGGTTGGGGTTATGGATTGGGCTAGGGTTGGGTAAGGTTAGGGTTGGATTGGGTTAGGGATGGGTAAGGTGAGGGTTATGGAATGGGGTTAGGGTTGGGAAAGGTTAAGATTATAGATTGGGTCAGGGTTGGTTAGAGCTATGGTTTGGGTTAGGGTTGTATAAGGTTAGAGCTATGGGTTGGGTTAGGTTTGGGTAAGGTTAGGGTTATGGATTGGGTTTGGGTTGGGTAAGGTTAGGGTTTTGGATTGGGTTAGGGTTTTGGATTGGGTTAGGGTTTTGGATTGGGTTAGGGTTGGGAAAGGTTAAGATTATGGATTGGGTCAGGGTTGGTTAGAGCTATGGATTGGGTTAGGTTTGGGTAAGGTTAGGGTTATGAATTGGGTTTGGGTTGGGTAAGGTTAGGGTTTTTGATTGGGTTAGGGTTTTGGGTTTTGGATTGGGTTAGGGTTGGGTTTTGGATTGGGTTAGGGTTGGGTTTTGGATTGGGTTAGGGTTGGGAAAGGTTAAGATTATGGATTGGGTCAGGGTTGGTTAGAGCTATGGATTGGGTTAGGTTTGGGTAAGGTTAGGGTTATGAATTGGGTTTGGGTTGGGTAAGGTTAGGGTTTTGGATTGGGTTAGGGTTTTGGGTTGGGTTTTGGATTGGGTTAGGGTTTTGGATTGGGTTAGGGTTGGGTTTTGGATTGGGTTTGGATTGGGTTAGGGTTGGGTTTTGGATTGGGTTAGGGTTATGAATTGGTTAGGGTTATGAATTGGGTTATGGGTTAGGGTTGGGTAAGGTTGTGGTTATGGATTGGGTTGGGTAAGGTTAGGGTTATGGATTGGGTTAGGTTTGGGTAAGGTTAGGGTTATGGATTGGGTTAGGGATGGGTAAGGTGAGGGTTAGGGTTGGGTAAGGTGAGGGTTTTTGGGTTGGGTTAGGGTTATGGGTTGGGTTAGGGTTGTGTAAGGTTAGGGTTTTGGATTGGGTTAGGGTTGGGTTTTGGATTGGGTTAGGGTTATGAATTGGGTTAGTGTTATGAATTGGGTTAGGGTTGGGTAAGGTTAGGGTTGGATTGGGTTAGGGATGGGTAAGGTGAGGGTTATGGATTGGGTTAGGGTTATGGATTGGGTTAGGGTTGGGAAAGGTTAAGATTATAGATTGGGTCAGGGTTGGTTAGAGCTATGGATTGGGTTAGGGTTGTATAAGGTTAGAGCTATGGGTTGGGTTAGGTTTGGGTAAGGTTAGGGTTATGGATTGGGTTTGGGTTGGGTAAGGTTAGGGTTTTGGATTGGGTTAGGGTTTTGGATTGGGTTAGGGTTTTGGATTGGGTTAGGGTTTTGGATTGGGTTAGGGTTTTGGATTGGGTTAGGGTTTTGGATTGGGTTAGGGTTTTGGATTGGGTTAGGGTTGGGTAAGGTTAGGGTTATGGATTGGGTTAGGGTTGGGAAAGGTTAAGATTATGGATTGGGTCAGGGTTGGTTAGAGCTATGGATTGGGTTAGGTTTGGGTAAGGTTAGGGTTATGAATTGGGTTTGGGTTGGGTAAGGTTAGGGTTTTGGATTGGGTTAGGGTTTTGGGTTGGGTTTTGGATTGGGTTAGGGTTGGGTTTTGGATTGGGTTAGGGTTGGGTTTTGGATTGGGTTAGGGTTGGGAAAGGTTAAGATTATGGATTAGGTCAGGGTTGGTTAGAGCTATGGATTGGGTTAGGTTTGCATAAGGTTAGGGTTATGAATTGGGTTTGGGTTGGGTAAGGTTAGGGTTTTGGATTGGGCTAGGATTGGGTTTTGGATTGGGTTAGGGTTGGGTTTTGGATTGGGTTAGGGTTGGGTTTTGGATTGGGTTAGGGTTGGGTTTTGGATTGGGTTAGGGTTGGGTTTTGGATTGGGTTAGGGTTGGGTTTTGGATTGGGTTAGGGTTGGGTTTTGGATTGGGTTAGGGTTGGGTTTTGGATTGGGTTAGGGTTGGGTTTTGGATTGGGTTAGGGTTGGGTTTTGGATTGGGTTAGGGTTGGGTTTTGGATTGGGTTAGGGTTGGGTTTTGGATTGGGTTAGGGTTGGGTTTTGGATTGGGTTAGGGTTTTGGATTGGGTTAGGGTTATGAATTGGGTTAGGGTTATGAATTGGTTAGGGTTATGAATTGGGTTATGGGTTAGGGTTGGGTAAGGTTGTGGTTATGGATTGGGTTGGGTAAGGTTAGGGTTATGGATTGGGTTAGGTTTGGGTAAGGTTACGGTTATGGATTGGGTTAGGGTTGGGTAAGGTGAGGGTTTTTGGGTTGGGTTAGGGTTATGGGTTGGGTTAGGGTTGTGTAAGGTTAGGGTTTTGGATTGGGTTAGGGTTGGGTAAGGTTAGGGTTATGAATTGGGTTAGTGTTATGAATTGGGTTAGGGTTATGGGTTAGGGTTGGGTAAGGTTAGGGTTATGGATTGGGTTAGGGTTGGGTAAGGTTGTGGTTATGGATTGGGTTGGGTAAGGTTAGGGTTGTGGCCACATGAAATTCGAACCAAAGTACTGCAGGAACTCTTTTTAAGTCTCTGTGTCTTTAAGTTGCACTGCTATGGACGGCAGTCATTGGGAATGATGGGCTAGAGTCACAATACAAGTTGCAGAAGTGTGAACGGGACCCAATATTTCCCTTTCCCTGAGTGTGAAGGGGAAGGAAATGTAATCTGTGCAATGTTCCCACCTACAGGGAATATTCTGTGTATAGAATGTGGGAATGTTACATGTTGGACATTTCCTGTATTTCCTGGTTATCGGCCTCTTTGTCTGATTGCGTGTCTTCCCCTCACAATGGGATCTCCATCTAATCCCCACCACAGATTATGCAATCGCGGGTTGAGGGTCAGAAAATTACTTGATTCTCCCATCATCACAGACAGTGGGGGGGATCCCTCCAGCCGCAGCGTGTTTTTTTTTCCGTATCACCGGTCATATTGGGGTTAAAAAAAGGAAAATGAGCCCTTTTATAGTACAATAAGATCAGATAATCGCTACTATAAGGGGTTAATTTATACTGACAGTAATAATAATACACCCAGAAGTAGGATATATGGGCAGTCAGACATGAAGTTATATAAAGGGGGGAAGGGAGAAATAAATCTTTTATATAAAAGTAGTACTAAATGCTGAGACTTTTTTTTTTTCATGGATTTGATAATTTTACATAAAATGCACAATATTGGTAAAAGTTTTCTGTAAAAGTAATTGTAACGCCTTCTATTACCTCCAATCTACCCCCTCCCCCTTCTCTGGGGTCAGATGCTGATCTTCCCTGCACACAATCTTATTACAACAAACACTTCCCGGTGTTCCGTGAGAATTACCTACCCCTCGTCACTTCCGGTGCTCGGCACTGTATGTAACGCAGCGGTTACATTAAAACAGCTGTGCTGAAATACGAGTCATTTCCGCTCCTGTCCCGGTCACTTCCCTGATCTCGGATAGTAAATATAAAAGTGGCGGCGGGTGTATGAAAAGATAAATCACGGAGCCGAGAGCCGCTTTTATATTTACTTGCTGAGATCAGGGAAGTGAGAGGGACAGGAGCGGAGATGACCCATATTGCAGCACAGCTGTTTTAATGTAACCGCCACGTCGGTAGGTTTTTTTCATGGTACACTGTGATCGTTTCATACTAGTGCGCATACTCCTCAGTTCTTCCATTAGGTATCCGGGGCTGTGAGCATGCGCACTGCTGCGCTGCTCAGCTGTTTCTGGCCGGAAGTGACGAGGGTAGGTTTTTCTCACGTTACACCGGCTCTGTGTAATGGTAATGCACAGAGCAGCCCCCATCCTCCTATTCTGGGGTCCCCCACTGGCGCTTCTGGCTCCTCCTGCCTTCAGAGTGCCCCTAAAGCAATGTGCAAAGTATAGTATAGAGGGCCCCTATAGCACAGTATAGTATAGAGGGCCCCTATAGCACAGTATAGTATAGAGGGCCCCTATAGCACAGTATAGTATAGAGGGCCCCTAAAACAAGCTGCACAGTATAGTATAGAGGGCCCGTATAGTATAGAGGGCCCCTATAGCACAGTATAGTATAGAGGGCCCCTATAGCACAGTATAGTATAGAGGGCCACTATAGCACAGTATAGTATAGAGGGCCACTATAGCACAGTATAGTATAGAGGGCCCCTAAAACAAGCTGCACAGTATAGTATAGAGGGCCCGTATAGTATAGAGGGCCCCTATAGCACAGTATAGTATAGAGGGCCCCTATAGCACAGTATAGTATAGAGGGCCCCCTCTGGTAAGCTGCACAGTATAGTATAGAGGGCCCCTATGGCACAGTATAGTATAGAGGGCCCCCTCTGGTAAGCTGCACAGTATAGTATAGAGGGCCCCTATAGCACAGTATAGTATAGAGGGCCCCCTCTGGTAAGCTGCACAGTATAGTATAGAGGGCCCCTATAGCACAGTATAGTATAGAGGGCCCCCTCTGGTAAGCTGCACAGTATAGTGTAGAGGGCCCCTATAGAAAAGTATAGTGTAGAGGGCCCCTATAGCACAGTATAGTATAGAGGGCTCCTATAGCACAGTATAGTATAGAGGGCCCCCTCTGGTAAGCTGCACAGTATAGTGTAGAGGGCCCCTATAGCACAGTATAGTGTAGAGGGCCCCTATAGCACAGTATAGTATAGAGGGCCCCTATAGCACAGTATAGTATAGAGGGCCCCTATAGCACAGTATAGTATAGAGGGCCCCCTCTGGTAAGCTGCACAGTATAGTGTAGAGCAGTGGTTCTCAACTCCGGTCCTCGGGACCCACCAACAGGCCAGGTTTGCAAGATAACTAAATTACATCACAGGTGATCCCATTTGCTGCTCTGTGATTGCAGTATTCTAGTCTGCATCTCCCCAAGGTAATACTTAAAATCTGGCCTGTTAGTGGGTCCCGAGGACCGGAATTGAGAACCACTGGTGTAGAGGGCCCCTATAGCAAATTATAGTGTACAGTGGTGATCGAAAGTTTGGGCACCCCAGGTAACAATTTGTATTAATGTGCATAAAGAAGCCAAGGAAAGATGGAAAAATCTCCAAAAGCCATCAAATTACAGATTAGACATTCTTATAACATGTCAACAAAAGTTCGATTTTATTTCCATCATTAATAGGAATAGGAGAATCCGCGCTATGGAGAAGTAAAATAACACGGCTGCTGCCTACCTCAAAAGCAAAGACTGTGAAGTCAGTATTTGAATATGTAAGGGATGGTGAGGTACTTGGCACTGCCAATAACTAAATATGATGATGCCAAGTGATTCTCACAATCTGATTGGCGTAATAGTTATCAACTTAGACTGGAGGATCTCCGTTATGGGGGACTGGAGGATCTTCTTGTAGAACCCAATATACAGGGATACGGGAAGTGGTAGAGAAAGAATTCACACCCATACAGGGGTACCTGGATGTCTTTATTCAACCTTACCAACTATGGTGACCTGGTCTCTTTGACATGGAAGTAGTGAGGGAGGAGCTTGGAGAGAGGTGTGTCTGACTTCCGGACTATGGAGGAGGAGGGATTTGTGTTGGGATATATGGAGGGGGATATGTATAAGGGGGGTATTTGGTATATATTGGGGGGGGGGAGGATTTGTTTTTGCCCTGTGGAGGGTAATTGAAGGAACATTCCATGGAATATACAATGCTGTGGGTAGGAGAGTATCCTGAGTGGTGACTTCTATGGGGGTCACGTCTGTCTCTAATCATTTTCCTTTTTTGTTTCCCTCCAATAGAAAAGAGCCCCCAAACTACGACCATCTCTGACCAAGCAGACGTGGGAGAGCAACTATTTCGGGGTGCCGCTGGTGAATGTGGTGACCCCTGATAGACCCATCCCGGTGTTCATTGAGAAGTGCGTGGAGTACATTGAGACCACGGGTGAGTGTGCAAATCACAGCAGGTTGTGGACTCAGCTCCGCCCTCCCCTTGTGTCATGTGACCTGGTTCCGCATCGCGGGGAGCCCAGCAGATATGGGGGGTGGGGCCTTATAGTCACAAAGGAGGCTCACCACTCATAGGTTGGTAGAAATAAACACACCTGAGCGTAGCGTCTTGTAGCGTTTTTTTGCATTTTTTTTTGGCCCCATGCACACGGGGCGTTTTTACAGCCGCTGTAAGCAGCGTCAGGCATTTTTTTTTTGCAGCTCAAAAACGCCCCTCCATGTTCTTCTATGGCCTCATGCACACACAGACGTTTTGGCCTTAGGCGTTTTTAAGCTGCAAGAAGAACCCACGGCCTGCGCGTTCTACAGCTGTAAAAACGTCTGACGCTGCTAAAGGCTGCATAACGTTGCTATAACGTGCGTTAAACCACGTTATACGTTTTTTCATCCATTCAAAATAAATGGTTCCCTATGGGAGCCTATTGATTTGAATGGAAGTCGCACCGCAAGTCGGATCAGGATGATCCGACTTGCAGCGCGACTTGCGCTGTGAGTATCTTGAGGGGGAACTCCACGCCAAAATGGGGAAAAAAACGGGGTGGGCTTCCCCCCCCAGGTTCCAAACCAGCCCCTTCGGGTCTGGTATGGAATTTGAGGGTAGCCCCACGCCGAAAAAAACGGCATGGGGTTCCCCCCAAAATCCATACCAGACCCTTATCCGAGCATGCAAGCCCGGCAGGCCAGGAAAGGGGAGGGGACGAGCGAGCGGCCCCACCCCCCCTGGACCACACCAGGCCACATGCCCTCAGCATGGGGGGTGTTGGTGCTTTGGGGCAGGGGGAGCTCTGCACCCCCCTCCCCAAAGCACCTTGCCCCCATGTTGATGAGGACAAGGGCCTCATCCCCACAACCCTGGCCGGTGGTTGTGGAGGGCAGGGGGCTTATCGGTATCTTGAACAAGGGGGGCCCCCCAGATCCCGGACCCCCTTCCCTATGTGAATGGGTATGGGGTACATTGTACCCCTACCCATTCACCCCATAAAAGGCAGTGTATGTGAATGACAGGAGACGTTTTGGAAAGTTTATTTAAAATCTTCACTCCGCTCTTCTGCTCTTTTGCTGTCCACTCTTCTTCTTCCTCCGGTCCTCCTCAGACGATGTTCTCCGGTGATTATGCCGGTCTCTGCTGCTTATTATATAGCCATTAGGGGCGTGGCCGCTCGATGACGTCATCGGGAGACCCCGCCCCCTTATGTCATAGATGACGTCGTCATCTTAGATGTGGCGGCTGCATTCGTTTCCTTTTTTTTTCACCGGTTCCTAGTTGGGGATAGACCGAAATGTTTTTTTCAGGGCCGATACCGATACCAATTTTTTTGGTCACAACATATCGGAATCGGCTGATATTTTGTACATTTAAAGTTTTGAAAAATAAAGATAATTTTTGACACAAATCTGGTACTGAACATGTTAACTTTTGTTTAATGCTTAATGGCTGGCTGGCTGGCACCCTGTGGTGGGTGGCTGGCTGGCACTCTGTTTCTGCTGGCACTCTGTGGTGGGTGGGGGGGTGGCTGACACCATGTGGTGGGTGACTGGCTGACTGGCACCCTGTTCTGGCTGGCACCCTGTGGTGGTTGGCTGCCTGGCTGGCTGACACCTTGTGGTGGGTGGGTGGGAGCACAAAGGCTGTGGGTGGCTGGCTGGTACAGGGCCTATGGCTGGCTGATACAAGGCCTGTGGGTAGCTGGCTGTTACAGTGCCTATGGCTGGCTGGTACAGGGCCTGTGGGTGGGTGGCTGGCAGGTACAGGGCCTGTGGGTGGCTGGCTGGTACAGGGCCTGTGGGTGGCTGGCTGGTACAGGGCCTGTGGGTGGCTGGCAGGTACAGGGCCTGTGGGTGGCTGGCTGGTACAGGGCCTGTGGGTGGCTGGCTGGTACAGGGCCTGTGGGTGGCTGGCTGGTACAGGGCCTGTGGGTGGGTGTATGGCTGTGATACACTCCCACAAGGTCCTGACTCCAGACGAGGCTGCCCAAAACGAGGGAGGCGGCCTAAGAAGGCAGAATGACGTCTTTGTAATGTAACCAATAAGCACGCAGCACAGGAAGTTATCAGCGTACACGTTCCTGGGAGGATGAATTGCAGTTATTGAACCGATCGAATGAACACAACGCTTTCTGTGTGATATTTAGGGGACTGATAGGGAGATAAAAGAAGGGGAGTGTTGGGGGGTGTTGGGGAGTGTTGGGGAGTGTTGGGCGGTGTTGGGGGGTGTTGGGGGGTGTTGGGGAGTGTTGGGGAGTGTATAATGGAATTCTCTCCTCCGCAGGGATGAGCACGGAGGGGATCTACAGAGTCAGCGGGAACAAATCAGAAATGGATTCCCTGCAGAGGCAGTTTGATCAAGGTGAGCGATATTCGGCCGACATGGAAGAGTGCTGGGCGCGGTCATGTGTTGTGGGGGAGGGGGGCTGAGGGGAGGGACGCTGTATATGGGAGGGGGTGAGGGGAGATATATAGTATACGAGAGGGAGGGATTTTATATCTGAGGGGGATATTATTGTATGTGGGAGGGGTTAATGGGATGGATATGGTATATATGAGAGGGATACAGAGGGGGTTACCGGAGAGGAATATACCATATACAGGAGGGGTGTAAGAGAGGGATATAATGGGGAAAAGTGGCAGGAGGAATATCCCCTACAGGAGAGGATGATGGGAAGATTATCATATATATGAGGGGAGATGACAGTAGTGACATCATATATGAGGGGAGGTGACAGTAGTGATATCATATATGGGGGGAGATGACAGTAGTGACATCATATATGAGGGGAGGTGACAGTAGTGACATCATATATGAGGGGAGGTGACAGTGACATCCTATATGAGGGGAGGTGACAGTAGTGATATCATATATGAGGGGAGGTGACAGTAGTGACATCATATATAGGGGGAGGTGACAGTAGTGATATCATATATGAGGGGAGGTGACAGTAGTGACATCATATATGAGGGGAGGTGACAGTAATGATATCATATATGAGGGGAGGTGACAGTAGTGACATCATATATGAGGGGAGGTGACAGTAGTGACATCATATATAGGGGGAGGTGACAGTAGTGACATCATATATGAGGGGAGGTGACAGTAGTGACATCATATATAGGGGGAGGTGACAGTAGTGACATCATATATGAGGGGAGGTGACAGTAGTGACATCATATATGAGGGGAGGTGACAGTAGTGACATCATATATGAGGGGAGGTGACAGTAGTGACATCATATATAGGGGGAGGTGACAGTAGTGACATCATATATGAGGGGAGGTGACAGTAACGATATCATATATGAGGGGAGGTGACAGTAGTGACATCATATATGAGGGCAGGTGACAGTAGTGACATCATATATGAGGGGGAGGTGACAGTAGTGACCTCATATATGAGGGGGAGGTGACAGTAGTGATATATGCTTACATTGAACGATTCCTCATGCTGGCGTTCTTCATCCTCCAGATCATAACCTGGACCTGGCAGAGAAGGATTTCACGGTAAACACGGTGGCGGGAGCCCTCAAGAGTTTCTTTGCTGAGTTGCCGGACCCCCTGGTGCCGTATAACCTCCAGACTGAGCTGGTGGACGCATTCAGTAAGTGGAGCGACGCATCGCAGGGTCTGCCGACCTCTGTTATATGCTATTATCCTTATTCTGTTCTTGGACGCCCTCATCTACTTTCTCCTCATGAAGAGAGATCCAGTGAGGAGAGCTATAGGGGGAAGCCATTCCTCTTCTATTAAAGGTGAATGTTTGGGGGGAGGGTGGTCATCCTTGTCTGCTAGAGCAGGGGTCTCCAAACTATGGTCCTCCAGTTGTTCAGGAACTACAATTCCCATCATGCCTAGTCATGTCTGTGAATGTCAGAGTTTTACAATGCCTCATGGGACGCGTAGTTCCACAACAGCTGGAGGGCCGCAGTTTGAAGATCCCTGTGCTAGAGGAACCATTTACCCTTAGGAAATCTGCAGTGGAAGCTGTGACTCCTGGCTGCGTGTGTTTTCCACATCTGTGTTTAAGTAGTGAAGGATGATGATGACCACCCAAGGGCCGGCACTTTTTAAGAAGTCATTCATAATGGCATTTCCCATTTTTTTCAACTCTGAGAAGTCTATTTTAACCCATTTTCGGCTGCGTTCTAGCCGAATCATGACTACGGCACTGTCGTCCTGTTCTGGGAGGGCCTCAGTGGATCTGCCTCCCGTGGCACACATCGGAATCTCTGTGACCTTCGGGTAAAGGGCCAATCATAGCGGCCCTATACCATGTGATCAGCTGTGTCCAATCACAGCTGATCACATGTAAACAGAATTGCTAGTTATTGGCATTCCTTTCTTCCCACGCTGTGTCTGTGAGAGGAAAGGAAAGCCGATAACCGGCAAGACTATCAGGACATTGTTCTCACTGGTAATCAGGGCAGTGATTATCTGTGCGGTCTCATCAGTGCCCATCTGTGCGGTCTCATCAGTGCCCATCTGTGCGGCCTCATCAGTGCCCATCTGTGCGGCCTCATCAGTGCCCATCTGTGCGGCCTCATCAGTGCCCATCTGTGCGGTCCCATCAGTTCCCATCTGTGCGGCCCAATCAGTGCCCATCTGTGCGGCCCCATCAGCGCCCATCTGTGCGGTCTCATCAGCGCCCATCTGTGCGGCCCCATCAGTGTCCATCTGTGCGGCCCCATCAGTGCCCATCTGTGCGGTCTCATCAGCGCCCATGTGTGCGGTCTCATCAGTGCCCATCAGTGCCCATCTGTGCTGCCCAATCAGTGCCCATCTGTGTGGCCCCATCAGCGCCTATCTGTGCGGTCTCATCAGCGCCCATCTGTGCGGCCCCATCAGTGCCCATCTGTGCGGCCCCATCAGTGCCCATCTGTGCGGCCCCATCAGCGCCCATCTGTGCGGCCCCATCAGCGCCCATGTGTGCGGCCCCATCAGCGCCCATGTGTGCGGCCCCATCAGCGCCCATGTGTGCGGCCCCATCAGCGCCCATGTGTGCGGCCCCATCAGCGCCCATGTGTGCGGCCCCATCAGCGCCCATGTGTGCGGCCCCATCAGCGCCCATGTGTGCGGCCCCATCAGCGCCCATGTGTGCGGCCCCATCAGCGCCCATGTGTGCGGCCCCATCAGCGCCCATGTGTGCGGCCCCATCAGCGCCCATGTGTGCGGCCCCATCAGCGCCCATGTGTGCGGCCCCATCAGCGCCCATGTGTGCGGCCCCATCAGCGCCCATGTGTGCGGCCCCATCAGCGCCCATGTGTGCGGCCCCATCAGCGCCCATGTGTGCGGCCCCATCAGCGCCCATGTGTGCGGCCCCATCAGCGCCCATGTGTGCGGCCCCATCAGCGCCCATGTGTGCGGCCCCATCAGCGCCCATGTGTGCGGCCCCATCAGCGCCCATCTGTGCAGCCCCATCAGCGCCTATGTGTACGGCCCCATACTACTACACTCCACCTGGACACTTTGTCACTGAAATGAAATAGAAACTTATAAATAAAATATCTGTCTGGTCACAGAAGTGTAAAATAATCACCACCATGACACCTCTGTGAGAACCCCTGGATGAAGCTGCATAGGGGACCCCTGAGCGATAGGCCACTTCTGATGCTGCACAGTTGGACATGGGACCAGACAAGGAGTCTGCTCAGCAGCTTCCATCTTGTGTTGCTCTTAGACAGGTCCTAATAATTATGGAACTGGGGGGGGAGTCTTCTTTATATGTGACATGTGTTTTTCTTTCTCTTGTCTAGAAATCAATGACATGGAACAGAAGCTGCAGGCAATGAAGGACCTGCTGAAGAAGCTGCCCAAGGAGAACCAGGAGATCTTCAAATATGTCATATCTCACTTGAATAGGTGAGTTGTCCTCTATAGTCAGGAGGTGCATGTGGGAGGAGCCTTGTGAGAGAGGTACGGTTGGTAATGCCCCATGTCCTGGTGGGAGGAGCCTTGTGAGAGATGTACGGTTGGTAATGCCCCATGCCCTGGTGGGAGGAGCCTGGTGAGAGATGTACGGTTGGTAATGCCCCATGGCCTGGTGGGAGGAGCCATGTGAGAGATGTACGGTTGGTAATGCCTCATGCCCTGGTGGGAGGAGCTTTGTGAGAGAGTTATGGTTGGTAATGCCCCATGTCCTGGTGGGAGGAGCCTTGTGAGAGATGTACGGTTGGTAATGCCCCATGTCCTGGTTGGAGGAGCCTTGTGAGAGAGTTATGGTTGGTAATGCCCTGGTGGGAGGAGCCTTGTGAGAGATGTATGGTTGGTAATGTCCAATGCCTTGGTGGGAGGAGCCTTGAGAGATGTACGGTTGGTAATGCCCCATGCCCTGGTGGGAGAAGCCTTGTGAGAGAGGTACGGTTGGTAATGCCCTGGTGGAAGGAGCCTTGTGAGAGATGTAAGGTTGGTAATGTCCAATGCCTTGGTGGGAGGAGCATTGAGAGATGTACGGTTGGTAATGCCCCATGCCCTGGTGGGAGGAGCCTTGTGAGAGATGTAAGGTTGGTAATGCCCCATGCCTTGGTGGGAGGAGCCTTGAGAGATGTACGGTTGGTAATGCCCCATGTCCTGGTTGGAGGAGCCTTGTGACAGATGTAAGGTTGGTAATGCCCCATGCATGGGAGGAGCCTTGTGAGAGATGTAAGGTTGGTAATGCCCCATGCCTTGGTGGGAGGAGCCTTGAGAGAGGTACGGTTGGTAATGCCCCATGCCCTGGTGGGAGGAGCCTTGTGACAGATGTAAGGTTGGTAGTGCCTCATGCATGGAAGGAGCCTTGTGAGAGATGTAAGGTTGGTAATGCCCCATGCCTTGGTGGGAGGAGCCTTGAGAGAGGTACGGTTGGTAATGCCCCATGCCCTGGTGGGAGGAACCTTGTGAGAGATGTAAGGTTGGTAATGCCCCATGCCTTGGTGGGAGGAGCCTTGAGAGATGTACGGTTGGTAATGCCCCATGCCTTGGTGGGAGGAGCCTTGTGAGAGATGTAAGGTTGGTAATGCCCCATGCCTTGGTGGGAGGAGCTTTGAGAGATGTACGGTTGGTAATGCCCCATGTCCTGGTTGGGAGGAGCCTTGTGACAGAGGTACGGTTGGTAATGCCCCATGCCCTGGTGGGAGGAGCCTTGTGAGAGATGTAAGGTTGGTAATGCCCCATGCCTTGGTGGGAGGAGCCTTGAGAGAGGTACGGTTGGTAATGCCCCATGCCCTGGTGGGAGGAGCCTTGTGAGAGATGTAAGGTTGGTAATGCCCCATGCCTTGGTGGGAGGAGCCTTGAGAGATGTACGGTTGGTAATGCCCCATGCCTTGGTGGGAGGAGCCTTGAGAGATGTACGGTTGGTAATGCCCCATGTCCTGGTGGGAGGAGCCTTGTGAGAGATGTACGGTTGGTAATGCCCCATGCCCTGGGGGGGGCCTTGCAGAAGGAATAGTTTGCTGTGGAAGTTTTGTAGATGAGAGAGGCCACCTTGTTGAGACACGTCGTCATGGTATGCAGCTTCCATGTATCTCTGCCGATGTATGCACCTGAACCTTCTGCTTTTATAATTCGGGATGCAACAATACCGGTATTGGTGCTGTACTTGTGAAAATGCTCCCAATACCAAAATCATTCATTGAGGGACTCGGGAAATCAGAGACTGTTGGGTATACTGCCCCCTACAGGAGTCTATGGACAATGGCAAAAAAAATAAAGCAACCCTCCAATTCCCAGCATGCTTCCTTTTTTTTTTTTTTTTTTTTTTCTTTTTGCTAAACCCAGCTTTGAAGGTCGTTCCTGGACCTACCTGGACTTACGATAGCCTGGAATGGGACCTTCAGTCAGTGGGCTCTGCACTGTGGCACTTTCCAGACCTGTGTACTGTTAGTTACCTGCCCTGTGCTTTCCCAGGTTCAGAACTGTGGCACAACCCCAGACGTGGCCCAGTCTATGAAGACTGACTTCGTGAGTAGGCCATACGGGCCGAGCACTGGGAGGTACCTTGTTGCTTGGGTCTTGGGCGCCATTTGGGATCTCCATTTTTCTTTGGTTTTCCATAGAATGGGAAATGCTAAGGGACTGGTGGCTGATAACTTGCTAGGTGAAGTGTCAGGTGTGCGCACTCCTTTTACCGCCATTCAGGAAGCACCTTGCTTCTGCTGCTTCCACAGGTGACTTTGGGATTGCCTTAGGTTTGCCTCAACTGGCTGCCTACAGTGACCTGTTCACCTTTGACCTCCTGAACCTTTTCCAGCTACCACAGCTGATGAGTATTCAAGGCCTTGCCATGTACCCTCCCTGAGATACATTGTCCCTTCTTGGTGGTGCACCATGCCCACTCCCAGACATGGGGAGGAGTCCTACCCTATTTGTCTCCAGTTCACAATCTACAACCTGTACTGGTGGTGCACCATGTCCGATCCCAGACAAGGGGAGGAGTCCTGCTGCCCTAGGTGCCTCCAGTTCACAATCTACAACCTGTACTGGTGGTGCACCATGTCCGATCCCAGACAAGGGGAGGAGTCCTGCTGCCCCAGGTGCCTCCAGTAGACAATTTACTTACTGTACTGGCGGTGCACCATGCCCAATCCCAGACAGGGGAAGGAGTCCTGCTGCCCCTGGTGCCTCCAGTTCACAGTCTACGAACTGTACTGGTGGTGCACCATGTCCAATCCCAGACAGGGGAAGGAGTCCTGCTGCCCCTGGTGCCTCCAGTTCACAATTTACTTACTGTACTGTTGGTGCACTATGTCCGATCCCAGACGCAGGGAGGAGTCCTGCTGCCCCAGGTGCCTCCAGTACACAATCTACTCACTGTATTGGTGGTGCACCATGTCCAATCCCAGACACGGTGAGGAGTCCTGCTGCCCCAGGTGCCTCCAGTTCACAATTTACTTACTGTACTGGTGGTGCACCATGTCCAAACCCAGAGATGGGGAGGAGTCCTGCTGCCCCAGGTGCCTCCAGTTCACAATCGACTAACTGTACTGGTGGTGCACCATGTCCGATCCCAGACACGGTGAGGAGTCCTGCTGCCCCAGGTGCCTCCAGTTCACAATTTACTTACTGTACTGGCGGTGCACCATGTCCGATCCCAGACGCAGGGAGGAGTCCTGCTGCCCCAGGTGCCTCCAGTTCACATTCTATGAACTGTACTGGTGGCGGTGCACCATGTCATTACATGCAGACTGTCACTTGCCACATCACCTACCACCAGTTGCAGCTTGTCACGGTTGTGGCCTGCCACCAGATGTGGATTGTGTCTATCCTGCCACCAGATGTGGATTGTCTCTATCCTGCCACCAGATGCAGCTTCCCACAGTTATCTGTCACCAAAAAAAAACAGTTGAAGCTTGTCACTGATATAAATAGGCAATTTTGTTTTTTGTGTTTTGTCTTTTTTCCAGCAGTGAAAGACTTAGTTATACTGCTTCTGGCAGCCTCTCCCCAGCGCTACGGTGCCCAAGCGGGTAAACTTGCGCGTGCGCCCTTAACTGCTTAGGAGGTACGTCAATAGTTCGGCCCCCCTCCACCTTCCCCTGCTGCCGGGCCAGTAAGAGAGCGCAGTGCGCTTCACGCATGCACAGTAGGGAATCGTGTTCCCTTACTGGCAACAGCAATGGAAACATCGGCTGCGGTGCCAACATTGCTGAATTCTAGGACAGGTAAGTGTCCTCCTCTTTAATGTGAGTTATAACATTTTTAGTAAATTGCCCACTAGATGGCGCTTCCCTTTCTGTACTGGGTTCACACACAGGAGCAGTGTGGGAAATCGCATGCGATAATTTGCAGTGTGATTTGCGCCCATTCATTTTGTTTTGATGCAAATCGCACCGCAATGTTTTGGTATTGGGAGCATTTTCACGAGTACCTGGTATCGGCATCGGTGGATCCCTAGCCAGAATAGTAAGAGCAGAGTTAGATGACCACGCATAGGTAAGTACTTTGATGGTTATTCAAAGGATTCCAACTTGAGGCTCCGATCTCAGCATAAGGCAGGTAGTCCAGAGGTCTTGTGACCAGTGTGGATGTCAAGTCTCTGTGGCAAAGAGAAGGACTGTGCCGAACACATTCAGCACGTCCCTGACATGTTTCGCCTGTACAGCATCATCAGAAGGCCTGTAAGAGAATATGAGGTGGACTCTTTGGTTTAAGGGCTGGACTTCAGAGCCACGCGTTTCGTGGGATCGCCTCAGGACCTTTGACCCTGAATGTTGACTTAGACAAATAAAATAACACTGAAAGACCAATTTCATGCAAAAGAATTACATGTGAAATTGCTGGGTGGCTCCTCCATGACCCTGTGGGATCTGAATTTGGTTTTCCCGGCCCGTGTCTGTTACCCATCTCTCATACCGCTTTATGATATTATCCCAGCAGTTTGTGAATTCCTGTGGCCCTCAATGAACGAGACAGGAAATAAAATTTTTGTTCAAATTGTAAAATCTATTTCTTGTAGTTTATTGAGGAGCACACGTCCCACCCCTCTGTGTCTGATCATGCCCCTGGTACCGCTTTTTCACCAAGCTGAGATTTGCTGAGAGTAGTAGGGTTTATACCAGGCGGGACATTGTTTGTTTTTTTTTTTTTGCAAATCTTCCTGTTGGTGGCAGTATAACCAGTTTCTGAATTCCTGTGTCCTTAGTGCAGTGTTTTTCAACCAGGGTGCCGCCAGGAGTCCTCAGGGGTGCCGCAACAACTGCAGTTAGCTATCCTCCTGTTAACACCTGTGTATAAAGCTCTGCCCTCTCCTCCTCCCAGCTCGCTCCTCCTCCCAGCTCGCTCCTCCTCCCAGCTCGCTCCTCCTCCCAGCTCGCTCCTCTCTGTACTATTGCCGGAAAAACAGCTGTCCTTGCCACCCGACCATGTCCTAACGTCAACGGTTGCTAAGGACATGTCGGGCGGCAATGTAGAGGAGGGACAGGAGCTGGGGGGGGGGGGAGCACACAATCCACACCACCTGTCCATCTCCTCCTCTATGCTTCTGTCACCAGTTCTGTAGGGACAGAGTTTGTGCTAGAGTGAGGTTGTGCTGGGGGGGGGGGGTTGGTTGTGCTAGGAGGGGGATTTGGGGGTTGTTCTGGTAGGAAGGGGATTAGGATAGGCGGACGGGGGAGTTTGTGGGAGGAGGGGGATTTGGGGGAGGGTTTAGGTAGGAGGGGGACTAGGTTGGGGGGGTGGGGAGGATTTTGTGCTAAGAGGGAGGAGGGGGATTTGAGGAAGGGTTGAGGGAGGAAGGGGACTGGGTCGGGGAGTGGGGGGAGTTTGTGGAAGGAGGGGGATTTGGGGAAGGGTTGAGGTAGGAAGGGGACTGGGTTGGGGAGTGGGGGGAGTTTTTGGGAGGAGGGGGATTTGAGGGAGGGTTGAGGTAGGTAGGAAGGGGAGTGGGGGGAGTTTGTGGGAGGGTTGAGGTAGGAAGGGGACTTGGTGGGGAAGTTTGTGGGAGGAGGCGGATTTGGGGGAGCTTTGAGGGTAGGAATGGGGTTGCGGAGTTGGGGGAGTTTTGGGGGAGGGTTGAGGTAGGAAGGGGACTGGGTTGGGGAGTGAGGGGAGTTTGTGGGAGGAGGGGGATTTGGGGGAGGGTTGAGGTAGGAAGGGGGATTGGGGAGTTTGTGGGAGGAGGGATATTTGAGGGAGGGTTGCGGTAGGAAAGGGATTGGGTTGGGGAGTGGGGGGGATTTGGGGAAGGGTTGAGGTAGGAAGGGGACTTTGTTGGGGGGTGGGGGGAGTTTGTGGGAGGAGGGGGATTTGGGGAAGGGGACTTGGTTGGGGAGTGAGGGGAGTTTGTGGGAAGAGGGGAATTTGGGGGAGGGTTGAGGTAGGAAGGGGACTGGGTTGGGGAGTTTGTGGGAGGAGGGGGATTTGGGGGAGGGTTGAGGTAGGAAGGGGAGTGGGGGGAGTTTGTGGGAGGAGGGGGATTTGGGGGAGGGTCGAGGTAGGAAGGGGAGTGGGGGGGAGTTTGTGGGAGGAGGGGGATTTGGGGGAGGGTTGAGGTAGGAAAGGGATTGGGTTGGGGGGTGGGGGAAGTTTGTGGGAGGAGGGGGATTTGGGGGAGGGTTGAGGTAGGAAGGGGAGTGGGGGGAGTTTGTGGGAGGAGGGGGATTTGGGGGAGGGTTGAGGTAGGAGTATAATTTCAGGAATTGGTGGTTGTTCTAGGAGGGAATATTGTGGTGGGGGGATTTTTGCTTGTGGTGTTTTCCCATACCCCCTTTTGCAGACACATGTGGGTGCCAATCATTTTTGTTGACCCCCCAAAGCGCCTAGCAAAAGGGATTGGGTTGGGGGGTGGGGGAAGTTTGTGGGAGGAGGGGGTTTTGGGGAAGGGTTGAGGTAGGAAGGGGAGTGGGGGAAGTTTGTGGGAGGAGGGGGATTTGGGGGAGGGTCGAGGTAGGAAGGGGAGTGGGGGGAGTTTGTGGGAGGAGGGGGATTTGGGGGAGGGTTGAGGTAGGAAAGGGATTTGGTTGGGGGGTGGGGGAAGTTTGTGGGAGGAGGGGGATTTGGGGGAGGGTCGAGGTAGGAAGGGGAGTGGGGGGAGTTTGTGGGAGGAGGGGGATTTGGGGGAGGGTTGAGGTAGGAAGGGGAGTGGGGGGAGTTTGTGGGAGGAGGGGGATTTGGGGGAGGGTTGAGGTAGGAGTATAATTTCAGGGATTGGGGGTTGTTCTAGGAGGGAATATTGGGGTGGGGGGATTTTTGCTTGTGGTGTTTTCCCATACCCCCTTTTGCAGACACATGTGGGTGCCAATCATTTTTGTTGACCCCCCAAAGCACCTAGCAGATGCAAGTACGTCCGCGCCTGCTAACTTGCAACTGTTTGCATGTTTCACGTTTATAGAGCAGCTCATTAAAAAATGAGACTTGCGGGAGCGCACAAAAAAAGCGTGCATGCTTGGATGCACCTCCTGGTGTGAACGAGCCCTCAGACCGCAGTATGCCGCGGGATTGTGCGCAATTTTAAAGGGTGCCTTGACTGAAAATAGGTTGAAAAGCACTGCCTTGGTTGAACCTAACCCACATTCTTCCACCACTCATCTTCTTTTCTGCTCTTCCTCAGGGTCAGTCAGCACCATCACACCAACCTGATGACCAGCGAGAACCTGTCCATCTGCTTCTGGCCAACCTTGATGCGCCCGGACTTCACCACCATGGACGCTCTGACGGCGACGCGCACATACCAGACAATCATCGAGCTCTTCATCCACGAGTGTCTGTACTTCTTCTACCAGCGTCCTCCCATGGACCTTCCCACCCCGAGCTCTCCATCCACCCCCCCGCTCCACCAGGCTTCCCCCCCACAGTCTCCCCCTCTGACCCCCGTGTCGCCCTCGCAAACCCTGCTACCTACAGATCAAAACATCCTGTGACCGTTCCTTACCCCCCACCCCCCCAACAGCTTTAGTCGCCCGGAGGCATTGTCCGCCCCCCTCCCCCTGTATTCCCTGCCACATCGTGACCTCCCATAGCCGGGAGGGTCAGTGGCCTTGACACGTTGGGACCACTAGATATGGGACTTTGGAAGTCTGAGCCAGGGATGGAGCCTTACAGAACGTGCACTTGTTTCACTTGGTACAGAACTAGGAGGAGGCTTCCCTGGTACACTAACTGCAAGAGAAACTGTGCCTGGTACATGAACTGTTTTACACCCGCAGACCCCTCGGGGGAGTGCCCACAGACCCGCCTCAGGGGAGTGCCCACAGACCCGCCTAGGGGGACTTTCTGCAGACCACCCTCGGAGGACTTTCCACAGAGACCCCCTCAGGGGATTTTCCGTAGACCCCCCCTTGGAGGACTTCCTGCAGACCCCTCAGAGGGCTTCCCGCAGACCCCCTCGGAGGAGAGGCACTTAGACTGGATTCAGCAACACTGTGAATTGTATTGGGGAGCTGGTTCGGGTCCCTCCACGGCCTCTCACCTGGTTTCTCGGACTCACATCTCACAGTATATATCTTAGCACTTACAGGCGCGGCCCGCGGGATACTAGGCTTTATGGGGGCTGCATGAATTGTATGTGTTGTACATTACTACACGGAAGAACACTAAATGTGTGACACGGCTGGAGACCACACACGCATGTTTCATGTGTCTGACAGGTTTTCTATGTTGGTTTAACCACTGCTGCTCCAGCATCGTCTTTTTCTTTTAATTCCTGGCACCTTGGGGTGATTGTCGACGCGCGGTTTGTGATTACTGGACTCCCGAGGTGCCCCCCCCCTTTTTTTTTTTTTTTTCACATTCTGATCTTTTATGTTCAGGCCTGATTCTCGCATACTAAAAGGGTAAGACGACCCCCCCCCCCCCTTTTTAAACTGACCTATTCTACTGAAGTGGAACCCCCCTTGTCCTTGTAATAGACTCCACCCACTTTTTGTTTTACCGCATTTACGATGATCTTGTCCTCACTACCTCTGTGTCGATACACTAACCGTTTCTAAATGTCGGAAAACACCCCCCCCCCTTATCCCCTGACATTACTCTAACCATCTCCTCCAATAAACTGACATTGCCCCCCATTTAATCGTAACTGTCCTTTCCCCCAACTGCCGCCCAATGCGTGTGACCCCAGGGGGGGGGGGGGGGGTTGTGTGTCTTTGGACAGACTTGTATGTTAGATCTGAAAGGTGTAATGTAAGTTTCTGCGTAGAGTGTTCATAGCATCCAGAGAGAAGCTTTTGCCTTTGTGGATGTGGGGGGGGACCCAGAGTACAGACATGACCCCCACCCCCCCACCCTTCCTCGGGCTGTTGGTATTGCCGCCATCTTGTCGGAGTTGCGCGGACATCTGCTCACGTTACCAGGGTGGGGGTCGTTCAATGTAGATAGGAAGGAAGATGGAATCTTCTAGACTTGTATGTAGCAGACGGGTACGAACAGGACGGCCAGTAATATCTGCCCCCCCCCCCTTTCTCTGGGTCTATCGTGCGTGCGTTCGTTCTGATGGGCCCGGCACCAGACCCTCGTCTTGCCGGGTTATGTGAAGTGAAAGCAGCCGGTTCGATGTGAATGTGAAGCGGAGCCTCCATCTTGTCACGTGGTGGTGGGGGGAGGGGGAGGGGGGCGGCCTGGTTCCACCACCGGGGAGGCGTCCGGTTATTTCCTGTTCTGTTTGTCGCTGTCTATTGGTTGTGACGGAGGGGCTCTGGGTCATTTTGTGCATGACGACTTTCCGCCGATGCCCTGAATCATGTATTGCTGCCAGTTCGCTCATTGCAATTGGAAGAATCTTCAAGGGCCTTAATGTGACTTGTATTATAGCTAATAAATCTTGTTATAAACTCCCAGCGCTCTCCCGCCTCTTCTGTCTGCGCCGCCATTGGGATGTCAATGCTGGACCCCCCCCCCCACATAGTGCTTACCAATGACAGTGTAACAGAGATCTGCTGTTTGTGCTCAATCTACGGTCGCTATACACCTACCGGCCACTAGGGCTCACTCCAGTCAGTATATGAATGAAGCCACACACAGCTCAGATCAACTTTATTGTTCCAGCACAGAACACACCAGCATCTCTCTGTTGACGCGTTTCGTCCACTATTGACGTTTAACCACTTAAAGAGGAAGTAAACTTCCCTCTAATGTTTGTACCTATAATGGTAAGCCTATAATAATATCTATAATACAGGTCCCTCTCAAAAAATTAGCATATTGTGATAAAGTTGATTATTTTCTGTAATGTACTGATAAACATTAGACTTTCATATATTTTAGATTCATTACACACAACTGAAGTAGTGCAAGCCTTTTATTGTTTTAATATTGATGATTTTGGCATACAGCTCATGAAAACCCAAAATTCCGATCTCAAAAAATTAGCATATCATGAAAAGGTTCTCTAATGAGCTATTAACCTAATCATCTGAATCAACTAATTAACTCTAAACACCTGCAAAAGATTCCTGAGGCTTTTAAAAACTCCCAGCCTGGTTCATTACTCAAAACCGCAATCATGGGTAAGACTGCCGACCTGACTGCTGTCCAGAAGGCCATCATTGACACCCTCAAGCAAGAGGGTAAGACACAGAAATTTCTGAACGAATAGGCTGTTCCCAGAGTGCTGTATCAAGGCACCTCAGTGGGAAGTCTGTGGGAAGGAAAAAGTGTGGCAGAAAACGCTGCACAACGAGAAGAGGTGACCGGACCCTGAGGAAGATTGTGGAGAAGGACCGATTCCAGACCTTGAGGGACCTGCGGAAGCAGTGGACTGAGTCTGGAGTAGAAACATCTAGAGCCACCGTGTACAGGCGTGTGCAGGAAATGGGCTACAGGTGCCGCATTCCCCAGGTCAGGCCACTTTTGAACCAGAAACAGCGGCAGAAGCGCCTGACCTGGGCTACAGAGAAGCAGCACTGGACTGTTGCTCACTGGTCCAAAGTACTTTTCTCTGTCGCTCATTGACAGACGTAGTCCTCTTTGATTAATATCAAATTGGGTTATGCTGCCCTCTACAGGAGTAGGACTAGGCAGAAAGAAAACGTTCTGGCTCCACCTTAGGAGCAGTCCCAGAGGGTATATCCTCTTCCTGTCTGCTACAGGAAATCAGTTTTTTTCTGTCTAGTCAGGAGTAAGGACCTAAGTTCCTTGCTGGGATCTTTTGGTCCTGGCAAGATTTTTTTAGAAATTTTTTTCCTTTTTAGGTAGTTGTTTTCTCCAGTTTTCCTGTGAGATCTTCAAGCAAATCACGCCGGATCTGGGCGACGGGCTGGATGTTGAGATCCAGTAGTCACCCCAGCCGGCCTACGAGCGCGTGCAGACCATAGCTCCGCGCTGGGTCAGCCGCGACACATTCAAGTAAGTATGCTGGAACTGGGCGACGGGCTGGATGTTGAGATCCAATGATCACCCCAGTTCAGCCTACGAGCGCGTGCAGACCATAGCTCCGCGCTGGGTCGGCCGCGACATAGTCCCACTGGACGGGGACTGACCCTGCGAGTTAAAACACTCGCTTGAACGCCAATGACCAGCAGAGTCACGGCATCCGTATTGGTCGACAGCCCCCCACCTCGGTGGAGAGGGGTTCTGTTAAGAGAGGGTGCCTGTTAGTTCCGGTATGGTGAGTAGATGTTCCCCCTTTCCCCTGTGGGGTTTTTGGGATACGGGCCCCTCTGTGTATGGTCGGACCTTTTTTGGGCAATTAAGGTTCCACCTCTAGCCTATGACATATGCACATATCTCCCTGGGAGACTGTGATTTGATTTGAGAGCTGACGCTCCAGCAGGCTTGGTTTGGGAGCTGACACTCCAGCAAACTTGG
Source organism: Pelophylax lessonae (assembly GCF_965119305.1). NCBI lineage: Eukaryota > Metazoa > Chordata > Amphibia > Anura > Ranidae > Pelophylax > Pelophylax lessonae. Next base: position 2,535,757 of record NC_138774.1, on the reverse strand, counting down.
TACCCCAGTAAAACTTGGTTTGGCAGCTGATACTCCAGCAAACTTGGTTTGGGAGCTGACACTCCAGCAAACTTGGTACCCCAGTAAAACTTGGTTTGGGAGCTGATACTCCAGCAAGCTTGAGTTAGGAGCTGACACTCCAGCAAAACTTGGTTTGGGAGCTGACACTCCAGTAGACTTGGTTTGGGAGCTGACACTACAGCAAACTTGGTACTCCAGCAAAACTTGTTTTGGGAGCTGATACTCCAGCAAACTTGATTTGGGAGCTGACACTCCAGCAAACTTGGTTTGGGAGCTGACACTCTAGGGGAGCTGACACTCTAGCAGCCTTGGTTTCCCCAGCAGGCTTGGTCCCCACGGAAGCCTGGTTCAATTGTTTACATGGAAATAGAACAGACTGGCATTTTAGTAGGAGGCAAGCACCTACCTTATATTAAGGGATATAGAAGCTATCGCCATCCTCCCCGCAGGCCGCACTTACAGGCCGCCGCCAGCCTTTCTTAGCCGTTTGTAGGCCGCTGCTGTCCTCCGGCTGTAGACTGCATTAGATCGGCAGTCAGCCGCCATTTTGCTGTAGACCGCATGTTAGACTTCAGTGTCTACATAGGCCGCCCACAGGTCACGCAGGCCGCCATTTTGCCATAGCCTGGTGTCTCCTGCATGGGGGCGGCCATGTTTGATGTGCCCAGCCTACCTCGAGGAGTAGCTGGGAGCGCCGGAAGGCGTGCAAAGGGGGCGGAGCCACTTCCTTTTACCCGGGAAAACTAGTACAGGACTTCCCAGTCTGCATAGGACTACGCTGACAGCAGTTTGAAAGAAACTTCTCTGCATCAGGTGGTGAGCCCTTGGGGTCTCTCTCTCTCTGTGGGGGTCCAAAAGCAGGTACGCTGAGGGGCGCTATCGCGCTGGGGGATTACAGATAAAAAAAAAAAGATATTTTTTATTTTTCACTGGCAAGTGTCCTGGATTAGCATGGACCCTGCCACACATGTATCTCCACCTGATCCCCTCGAGGTGGCTGCAGGACCCTCCAGTTCCCCACTTACTATTGATGCATTATCAGCAGTTTTAGAGTCTTTTGTATCCCGGGTGGAAGTGGCCTGTCAGGGACAGGGCGCAAGGAAGCGACCCCCGCCTACCCCCATTTCATCTGAAACTTCAGATTCAGAGTCTGAGCCTGTCACTGCAGGTGCAGGTACCTCATCTGGGGTTTGTATCTCGGGTACTGTTTCTTCAGACAGTGAGGAGGATGTTTCGGCATCTACCATAGCCCGAGAGGAAGCGTTGGTGAACGCACTAATTGTATCTGTCCGAGAAACCTTAGGACTGCAGGGTACACCGTCAGAAGTAGCTGAGTCTGAGATCCCTTTTTGGTACTAATAAACGGACCAAAATGGCAAGTATTTCCCTTGCCCAAATGTTTCGGTACTGCAATTAAGGAAGAATGGGGTCATCCAAAACGAACCCCTGCTATTTCCAAATGCATTATTAGGCGTTATCCGTTCGAGGAATCCCTCCTCAAGAAATGGACAGTACCACCTGTGTGTGTTCACCAATTTCCAGATTGAATAAAGCTACGGTTATCCCATTGGAGGACGCTCCGTCCTTTAAGGATCCAGTGGATCGCAAGGTGGAAGCTGTGTCTCGCGCCATTTTTTCCCTGATTGAGTTAGCCTTCAGACCAGTAATAGCTATTGGTCTGGTTTCACAAACTGTGACAGAATGGACCAAGTGGTTACGCCGGGACTTAGAGGGGAGAGACATCCCCCAGGCGGTATCAGATCTGCTGGAACAGATGATACAAGGGCTACAGTTTGTCTGTGACGCTGCTCTAGACGCCACTCCATTGTTGGGGCGGGCTTCAATTTCAGCAGTGGTCCTCAGGTGTACACTGTGGCTAAAGTGTTGGTCAGCGGACCAAGGTTCCAAGAAAGCTTTGGCTAATCTCCCCTTTCAGGGGGAGCGCCTATTTGGGGCTAACTTAGATGAGATTATCAAGGATCTCACTGGAGGCAAGAGCACTTTTTTGCCACAAAGTACCAAGGGTAAAGGACCTCGTCAGAGACGGGGGCCTTCCTTTTCCGCTCATAAGAAATTTTTTCGCCCCATGGGCGACAAAGCAAAGCCCTCCAAAACTCCGTCAGGAGGTTTCAAAGGGCGTTGGTCGGGCAAACAGAAGTCCGGCTCTTCCAAACCTGAAAATAAGACTACTAAAGCCTGAAGGTGCGCCCCCACCCATAGCTGGGGTGGGGGGACGTCTTCGCCGGTTTCCGGATCCATGGCTTTCCAGAATCCCGGACAAGTGGGTCTGCGAAGTCATACGATCAGGTTACAAGATCGAGTTTCAATCTCCCCCACCGGTGCGATTCTTCCCTTCCAACATCTGACTATCCCCAGATCGCCTAGAAGCTCTGCGGGGGGGCGGTCACTGATTTAATGCAACAAGGAGTGGTGGTCCACGTTCCTTGGACAGAGCGTTTTCAGGGGTTTTATTCAAACCTATTCACAATACCCAGGAAAGAGGGCAAGGTGCGTCCAATTCTGGACTTAAGAGCACTCAATCTTTTTGTCAAGATACAAAAATTCAAGATGGAGTCTATTCGCACAGTAGCGGCCTCCCTGCATCAGGGGGATTGTCTAGCGTCCATAGACATCAAGGATGCCTATCTTCACATTCCCATTTACGCAGGACATCAGCGTTTCCTGCGTTTTTCCGTAGAGGAGAACCATTATCAGTTTGTGGTATTACCATTTGGTCTCGCCTCGGCTCCCCGGGTCTTCACAAAGGTGTTGGCCCCAGTGTTGGCACTGTTGCGACAGCGAGGCATATCGATTCTAGGTTACCTAGACGATCTTCTGCTCCGGGCGGAGTCTCCGCAGACTCTGTTACTAAACTTAGAGATCACCATGATCTCTTTGCAAGAGTTCGGGTGGCTGGTGAACCTGCAGAAGTCTTCTCTGCTTCCCACCAGGAGGCTCGAATATCTGGGTCTAATTTTAGACACATCCAGGGCAAAAGTGTTTCCCCCTGCAGAGAAACTCCAGAAGATTCAATCAACGATTCAGTTGTACTATTTGACAACTGGCCTTCCCTTCGGACTTGCATGAGAGTCCTGGGTTTGATGGTGGCTTCTTTCGAAGCAGTATCATTCGCCAAGTCCCATACCCGAATCCTTCAAAAAGAAATTCTTCTCAAATGGAATCGGAATCCAGATTCCATGGACAATCGGATCCGACTGAGCGAGCGGACCAGGAAGTCTCTGGTCTGGTGGCTTTGGTCTCCGATGCTCAGCAGGGGAAGTCATGTCTTCCAATAGATTGGACAATTTTCACCACGGATGCCAGTCTATCCGGGTGGGGAGGCATTCTCGGCAAAGCATCCGCTCAGGGGCTTTGGTCCCTGGAAGAGTCCAGGTTACCGATAAATGTATTGGAACTGAGAGCGATCAGACTTTGTCTGATTCTCTGGACCGAGCAGCTCCAGGGCAGCCCGGTTCGGATCCAGTCGGACAACGCCACGGCTGTGGCTTACGTCAATCACCAAGGGGGCACCAAGAGTGTCCTGGCGGCCATAGAGTGACCAGCATTCTTCATTGGGCGGAACGATTGTTCCAGCTCTCTCCACGGTATTCATTCCGGGGGTGGAAAATTGGCAGGCAGATTATTTCAGCCGTCAGATTCTGGATCAAGGGGAATGATCTCTTCATCCAGAGGTATTCCACCAACTGTGCCTCCGTTGGGGCACCCCGAATGGGATCTGTTGGCATCTCGGCTCAACAGGAAAGTGCGGAGGTTTGTGGCTCGCTCCCGCGATCCTCTAGCAGACGCCGCAGACACGCTAATCGCCCCGTGGGGTAGTATCAGCTACTGTATGCCTTCCCTCCTCTCAAGTTGCTGCCGAAGCTTCTTCGCAGGATAGAGGTGGAGAGAATCCCAGTTACCCTGGTAGTTCCGGACTGGCCTAGTCGGGCCTGGTACGCTGACCTGGTCAGGCAGGTCACAGACGTTCCTTGGTGACTCCCTCTCAGGGAGGATCTGCTGTCGCAGGGACCAATCTTTCATCCTGCTTTACGATCGCTGGCTTAACGGCTTGGCGGTTGAGAGCCAGGTGCTGAAGGACAAGAGATTGTCAGCTTCAGTTATTCCTACTCTAATTAAAGCGAGGAAAGTGACTTCCAGAAAGATCTATCATCGCACATGGAAGTCTTATATCGCGTGGTGTGAATCTCTTGGGTTTCCTCCACGTTCTTATTCGGTGAACCGAATCTTGGCTTTTCTGCAACAGGGGGTTGAGCAGAAGCTGGCCTGAGTGCTATCAAGGGTCAGGTTTTAGCATTAGCAATCTTCTTTCAGAAGCTTTTGGCTACCCACTCCTTGGTGCGGAATTTCATCCAGGGGGTGCGACACCTGGCTCCGCCAGTGCGCGCGCCTTTACCACCCTGGGATCTTAATTTGGTGCTGTCGGTTCTTCAGAAACCTCCCTTCGAAAATATCAGGGAGATTCCCTTGCTTACTTTATTTCAGAAGGTGGCCTTCTTGGTGACTATCACTTCTGCACGCAGGGTGTCAGAACTGGCTGCATTATCCTGTCGTTCCCCATATCTGGTGGTTCAGAGGGATAAGGTTGTTCTTCGTCCGAATCCATCCTTCCTTCCTAAGGTGGTTTCAGAGTTTCATTTGAATGAGGACATTGTATTGCCTTCCCTGTGTCCTAAGCCCAGTCATCCTCGAGAATTCGCGTTGCATTCCTTGGATGTAGTTCGGGCGATCAGGGTATACTTGAATACTACGGATTCATTTCGTAAGACGGATTCACTGTTTGTGATCACGGATGGCCCTAAGAAGGGGTTGCCTGTTTCTGCCGCGACCATCTCTAGATGGATCAGACAGACGGTGGTATAGGCTTATTCTATTTAAGGGTCGGGATCCCCCGTTCCCTGTTAAGGCGCACTCTACTCGGGCGCTTAGTGCTTTCTGGGCCTTCCGCCATCAGGCGTCAGTGGTTCAGGTTTTTAAGGCGACTACTTGGTCGTCGGTTTTTACCTTTACAAAATTGTATAAGGTTGATGTGCTGGCATCGTTGGATGCCTCTTTTGGCCGCAAGGTTCCTGCAGGCTGCTGTTTGAGGAGACTGTTGGTCTACCTCGAGGGTTTGTTGGGTAGGTCTCATCTGTTTGCTCGATGAGTCCCTTGATACTTCTGGTTGGCTCCGGTTGGGCCTTCTGGATTTTGATTCTGTTCCCACCCCTCATTTGTGGCACTGCTTTGGGACTTCCCAATTTGATATTAATCAAAGAGGACTACGTCTGTCAATGAGCGACAGAGAAAAATCGATTTTTGTAAGATCTTACCGTAAAATCCTTTTCTCTTAGCTCATTGACAGACGTAGTACCCGCCCCTCTATCATTGAGTTGGGTTAAATTCTCTGACACTGCTTTGTGACAGAACTGATTTCCTGTAGCAGACAGGAAGAGGATATACCCTCTGGGACTGCCCCTAAGGTGGAGCCAGAACGTTTTCTTTCTGCCTAGTCCTACTCCTGTAGAGGGCAGCATAACCCAATTTGATATTAATCAAAGAGGACTACGTCTGTCAATGAGCTAAGAGAAAAGGATTTTACGGTAAGATCTTACAAAAATCCATTTTTTTCGGATGAAAGCAAATTTTGCATGTCATTCGGAAATCAAGGTGCCAGAGTCTGGAGGAAGACTGGGGAGAGCGAAATTCCAAAATGCCTGAAGTCCAGTGTCAAGTACCCACAGTCAGCTGCTGGTGTTGGTCCACTGTGTTTTATCAAGGGCAGGGTCAATGCCGCTAGCTATCAGGAGATTTTGGAGCACTTCATGCTTCCATCTGCTGAAAAGCTTTATGGAGATGAAGATTTAATTTTTCAGCACGACCTGGCACCTGGTCACAGTGCCAAAACCACTGGTAAATGGTTTACTGACCATGGTATTACTGTGCTCAATTGGCCTGCCAACTCTCCTGACCTGAACCCCATAGAGAATCTGTGGGATGTTGTGAAGAGAAAGTTGAGAGACGCCAAGACCCAACACTCTGGATGAGCTCAAGGCCGCTATCGAAGCATCCTGGGCCTCCATAACACCTCAGCAGTGCCACAGGCTGATCGCCTCCATGCCACGCTGCATTGAAGCAGTCATTTCTGCAAAAGGATTCCCGACCAAGTATTGAATGCATAACTGAACATAATTATTTGAAGGTTGACTTTTTTTGTATTAAAAACACTTTTTTTTATTGGTCGGATGAAATATGCTAATTTTTTGAGATAGGAATTTTGGTTTCTCTTACGTCCTCCGACAGTCGCCGCCTCCTCTAAGTCATCACTGTTGGGTATTGTCTTCCTATCCGTAGGAATAGCTAGGCATATAGACTTAGTCCAAAGACAAAAGGCATTAGCATATACACACCCATGGGGGCTGTCCCATCTGGTCAATACCCCCTCGGCATCACCACTCCCAACTCAGTTTGTCTCTGCCTAGCGTTAGGCGTAGTCAGGCTTCCCTTGTGCTGGGGCTTCAGTCTCAGCCTTCCTAATCTTTTTATTTGATTTTCTTTGAAAATGTCAGTTTTTTTTCTTACTTTACTAGCTGTTTATTTTGTCAGCTTCTAGTGTTAGTCTTCTCTTCGGATGAAGATGGATCATGCGGTGCTGGGATTCGGACTGGCCGCCCTGGTTCTCCAGAGCAAAAGGGTCAGATGGACCCGCAGCCCGCCATCGAGCGTTCAGCTATGGTTCGCCCTGGCATTACGAACGACCCATCCCTGTTCGCTACAGGGATGCAGCCGTGAGGTGGCTACCTCACAGGACTCGTCTGCGTTGCTGCAGCGTCATGTCCCTGGCTCACGGCACTCCCTGTCAGATGAGGACAGAGGTTTTCTGTGCATGGATGCTCCCCACGCCATCTGGTACAGGTAAGTATCAGGGAGATATCGTTGCCTCTGGTGGCGATCACTTCGGCTCGCAGAGTGTCGGAGCTGGCGGCGTTGTCTTGCCCGCTCCCCTTACTTGATAATTCACAAGGATAAGGTGGTTTTGAGACCACCCCCATCCTTCCTTCCCAAGGTGATCTCTGAACTTTAATGGCATCCCAGTCTTAGTCTGTAGGGTTCAATATTGAGTTGGCTCCGCCCTTTGCAGCTATAACAGCTTCAACTCTTCTGGGAAGGCTGTCCACAAGGTTTAGGAGTGTCTATGGGAATGTTTCCCCATTCTTCCAGAAGTGCATTTGTGAAGTCAGGCACTGACGTTGGATGAGAAGGCCTGGCTCGCAGTCTGCGCTCTTATTCATCCAAAAGGTGTTCTATGGGGTTGAGGTCAGGACTCTGTGCAGGCCAGGCAAGTTCCTCCACCCCAAACTCGCTCATCCATGTCTTTATGGACCTTTGCTTTGTGCACTGGTGCAAATCATGTCACCTGACCTCCACCCGATAGAACACCTTTGGGATGAATTAGAGACTGCGAGCCAGGCCTTCTCGTCCAACATCAGTGACTGACCTCACAAATGCCCTTCTAGAAGAATGGTGAAACTTTCCCATAGACACTCCTAAACCTTGTGGACAGCCTTCCCAGAAGAATTGAAGCTATTATAGCTGCAAAGGGTGAGCCAACTCAATATTGAACCCTATGGACTAAGACTGGGATGCCATTACAGTTCATGTGTGTGTAAAGGCAGGCGTCCCAATACTTTTGGTCATTGTGAATATCATGTATGCTGCAATGTTGGAGACAGGAAGATGTTTACATGCTCAGTAATAGAAGTATCTGCTGCCACCTTGTGTTCATTTTTCAGTACTGCAGCTGGAATACACACAGAATACTCCTCTGATGTCCCTCCTGCACAATGCTATGGAAATAAAGTTTGCACCTTCTACAAATAAATATGCGCAAACTGCCTCCATACTCCCAAAAAGTATAAACTACGGTACTGTTGAAAAAAAAAATGACCACAATGCCAGTTTTTTTTTTTTATTTTGCAAAGTTTGATAAATCGTTAAAACCAATATTGTCGTCATGTTATCAATGTATCAATCACTGTAAATAAATCTATTTAAAATGTCATTTTCACCATCCGATTCCTCCGTCTCATAGATTCACTCCGTTGTCCCAGTGATTGGAGTGCAAAGCTAGCGCCACGCAGTCTCCGCCCTCCTCCATTCATCATTTAGATATAAACTCAGGAAAAGTCGCATCACCGCTTCATCTTTAGGACAATAAGAGCTTTACACAGCGCATCCGGAAATATTCACAGAGCTTCACTTCTTCCACATTTTATATTACAGCCTTATTCCAACATGGATTCCATTCATTATTTTCCTCAAAATTCTACAAACAATCCCCCATAATGACAACGTGAGAGAAGTTTGATTGAAATCTTTGCAAATTTGTTAAAAATTAAAAAAGGAAAAAGTCCCATGTACATAAGTATTCACACCCTTTGCCATGTACATAAGTATTCACAACCTTTGCCATGACACTCAGAATTGAGCTCAGGTGCCTCCTGTCTCCACTGATCATCCTTGAGATGTTTCTACAACTTGATTGGAGTCCACCTGTGGTAAATTCAGTTGATTGGACATGATTTGGAAAGGCACACACCTGTCTATATAAGGTCCCACAGGTAACAGTGCATGTCAGAGCACAAACCAAGCCATGAAGTCCAAGGAATTGTCTGTAGACCTCAGAGACAGGACTGTATGGAGGCACAGATCGGGGGAAGGGCACAGAAACATTTCTGCAGCATTGAAGGTCCCAATGAGCACAGTGGCCTCCATCATCTGTAAATGGAAGAAGTTTGGAACCACCAGGACTCTTCCTAGAGCGGCCGCCCGACCAAACAGCGATCGGGGGAGGGGGGCCTTAGTCAGGGAGGTGACCAAGAACCCGATGGTCACTCTGACAGAGCTCCAGCATTTCTCTGTGGAGAGAGTAGAATCTTCCAGAAGAACAACCATCTCTGCAGCACTCCACCAATCAGGCCTGTATGGGTGTGGCCAGACGGAAGCCACTCCTCAGTAAAAGTCACATGACAGCCCGCCTGGAGTTTACCAAAAGGCACCTGAAGGACTCTCAGACCATGAGAAACAAAATTCTCTGCTCTGATGAAACAAAGATTGAACTCTTTGGCCTGAATGGCAAGCGTCATGTCTGGAGGAAACCAGGCACCGCTCATCACCTGGCCAATACCATCCCTACTGTGAAGCATGGTGGTGGCAGCATCATGCTGTGGGGATGTTTTTCAGCAGCAGGAACTGGGAGACTAGTCAGGATGGAGGGAAAGATGAATGCAGCAATGTACAGAGACATCCTTGATGAAAACCTTCTCCAGAGCGCTCTGGACCTCAGACTGGGGTGAAGGTTCATCTTCCAACAGGACAACGACCCTAAGAACACAGCCAAGATAACAAAGGAGTGGCTACGGGACAACTCTGTGAATGTCCTTGAGTGGCCCAGCCAGAGCCCAGACTTGAACCCAATTGGACATCTCTGGAGAGATCTGAAAATGGCTGTGCACCGACCCTCCCCCATCCAACCTGATGGAGCTTGAGAGGTCCTGCAAAGAAGAATGGGAGAAACTGCCCAAAAATAGGAGTGCCAAGCTTGTAGCATCATACTCAGAAATACTGGAGGCTGGAATTGGTGCCAAAGGAGCTTCACCAAAGTATTGGGCAAAGGGGGTGAATACTTATGTGCATTGCAAAGGGGGTGAATACTTATGTACAGTTTTTTTTTAATTTTTAATAATTTTGCAAAGATTACAGTTCTATATAGAGGAATCAGGGACCTCCTTCCTCCTGCTGGGGACCCCCCTAGTGATATAAAGATTTCTATAGAGCATCCTCCTGGAGCGTGCCATTTCACACAATAAACAGGGAATGTTTCCTGGCAGACGCGGTGGGAGAAGCGCCAGCTGCAGTCTTATTACCGAGTGCCAGGGAAACGGGAGGACGGGGCCGCTGTGTGACAAATGACGACCATCCCCCGCACACAAATATTGATTGAGTCTGGGACGGTGTGAATATCGCAGACATCAATGGAGCGATTCTCCTGTCCATCCGCGCTCTCCCACCGCACACAATGCTCTGTTTACTCATCATTAACATCCGCCAACACCCGAGGACAATCAGCGTCCAGCAATGATGCTGATTGCAGTACAAAGGTCACCATTATTGCTCACTGAAAATGCCGCTCGCCTGGCTGTCCTACTGTCCGAGGTCCCAACATCAAAACATTCCATAAACACCTTTTTTTTTCTTGCTATTTTAGGCGGAGAATGGACTTTAATTAGTGGGTGGGCTTTCATAAAATGGGCGTGGTTTTACAAATCATTTCTCTATTATAATGTAAATACAGAATGATTCATCATATCGAGGAGGAAAATGCGGCCAGGAAACGATCGTTCTCTGTATCTGATCGAAGGATTGGCTTAGATACAACTCTGTAGTGCGGAAACCCCACCTAGCGATCTATCCACTCACACAGCACACTCCTATCTCCACCCAGCAATCCCTCCAATCACACAGCGCACACTTCTAACCCCGCCCAGCGATCCTTTCAATCACACGGCACACTCCTAACCCCGCCCAGCATTACCTCCAATCACAGGGCACACGCCTAACCCCAACCTAGCGATCCCTCCAATCACACAGGGCACACGCCTAACCCCAACCCAGCGATCCCTCCAATCACACGGCGAACACTCCTAACCCCAACCCAGCGATCCCTCCAATCACACGGCGAACACTCCTAACCCCAACCAAGCGATCCCTCCAATCACACAGGGCACACGCCTAACCCCAACCCAGCGATCCCTCCAATCACACGGCGAACACTCCTAACCCCAACCAAGCGATCCCTCCAATCACACGGCGAACACTCCTAATCCCAACCCAGCGATCCCTCCAATCACACGGCACACTCCTAACCCCAACCCAGCGATCCCTCCAATCACACAGCGCACACTGCTAACCCCAACCTAGCGATCCCTCCAATCACACGGCACACTCCTATCCCCAACCCAGCGATCCCTCCAATCACACAGCACACTCCTAACCCCAACCCAGCGATCCCTCCAATCACACAGCGCACACTGCTAACCCCAACCTAGCGATCCCTCCAATCACACAGCGCACACTGCTAACCCCAACCTAGCGATCCCTCCAATCACACAGCGCACACTGCTAACCCCAACCCAGCGATCCCTCCAATCACACAGCGCACACTGCTAACCCCAACCTAGCGATCCCTCCAATCACACAGCGCACACTGCTAACCCCAACCCAGCGATCCCTCCAATCACACGGCGAACACTCCTAATCCCAACCCAGCGATCCCTCCAATCACACAGCACACTCCTAATCCCAACCCAGCGATCCCTCCAATCACACGGCACACTCCTAACCCCGCCCAGCATTACCTCCAATCACAGGGCACACGCCTAACCCCAACCCAGCGATCCCTCCAATCACACAGCAAACACTCCTAACCCCAACCCAGCGATCCCTCCAATCACACAGCGCACACTGCTAACCCCAACCTAGCGATCCCTCCAATCACACAGGGCACACGCCTAACCCCAACCCAGCGATCCCTCCAATCACACGGCGAACACTCCTAACCCCAACCAAGCGATCCCTCCAATCACACAGCACACACTCCTAACCCCAACCCAGCAATCCCTCCAATCACACAGCGCACACTGCTAACCCCAACCTAGCGATCCCTCCAATCACACAGGGCACACTCCTAACCCCAACCAAGCGATCCCTCCAATCACACAGCGCACACTCCTAACCCCAACCCAGCGATCCCTCCAATCACACAGCACACTCCTAATCCCAACCCAGCGATCCCTCCAATCACACAGCACACTCCTAATCCCAACCCAGCGATCCCTCCAATCACACAGCACACTCCTAATCCCAATCCAGCGATCCCTCCAATCACACGGCGCAATCCTAACCCCAACCCAGCGATCCCTCCAAATTCTCCAATCACACAGCGCACACTCCTAACCCCACTCAGCGATCCCTCCAATCACACAGCACACTCCTAGCCCCAACCCAGCGATCCCTCCAATCACACGGCGCACTCCTAACCCCAACCCAGCGATCCCTCCAATCACACAGCGCACACTCCTAACCCCAACCCAGCGATCCCTCCAATCACACGGCGCACTCCTAACCCCAACCCAGCGATCCCTCCAATCACACAGCACACTCCTAATCCCAACCCAGCGATCCCTCCAATCACACAGAGAACACTCCTAACCCCAACCCAGCGATCCCTCCAATCACACAGCACACTCCTAGCCCCAACCCAGCGATCCCTCCAATCACACAGCGCACTCCTAACCCCAACCCAGCGATCCCTCCAATCACACAGCGCACACTCCTAACCCCAACCCAGCGATCCCTCCAATCACACAGCGCACACTCCTAACCCCAACCCAGCGATCCCTCCAATCACACAGCGCACACTCCTAACCCCAACCCAGCAATCTTTCCAATCACACAGCGCACTCCTATCCCCAACCCAGCGATCCCTCCAATCACACAGCGCACTCCTAACCCCAACCCAGCGATCCCTCCAATCACACAGCGCACACTCCTAACCCCAACCCAGCGATCCCTCCAATCACACAGCGCACACTCCTAACCCCAACCCAGCAATCTTTCCAATCACACAGCGCACTCCTATCCCCAACCCAGCGATCCCTCCAATCACACAGCGCACTCCTAACCCCAACCCAGCGATCCCTCCAATCACACAGCGCACACTCCTAACCCCAACCCAGCGATCCCTCCAATTACACAGCGCACACTCCTAACTCCACCCATCGATTCCTCCAATCACACAGCACACTCCTAACCTCAACCCAGCGATCCCTCCAATCACACAGCACACACTCCTAACCCCAACCTAGCGATCCCTCCAATCACACAGCACACACTCCTAACCCCAACCCAGCAATCTTTCCAATCACACAGCGCACTCCTAACCCCACCCAGCAATTCCTCCAATCACACGGCACACTCCTAACCCCAACCCAGCGATCTCTCCAATCACACAGCACACACTCCTAACCCCACCCAGCGATCCCTCCAATCACACAGCACACTCCTAACCCCAACCCAGCGATCCCTCCAATCACACAGCACACACTCCTAACCCCACCCAGCGATCCCTCCAATCATACAGCACACTCCTAACCCCAACCCAGCGATCCCTCCAATCACACAGCGCACACTTATTTATTGCTTCATGATGAAAAACAATCATGCAGCATATATCATAAAAATAGGACAAAGTAATCAAAAATGAATGGAAAGATAACCAATAGGGACACGGACATGGACCAAAATAGAAAAACACATATCAAATCATGCATATACCCGAATCATATCCAAATAATTATATATAGACAGATAAAAAATATCATACAACGGCACATATATACATATCCATTACATAATACATGATTAATATTCAAGTTAAAAATCTGAGTGTAAAGGTTCTGTATAACCAATAGGTCGTCTTTTTTCCCATAAATATTCCATGATTCGTGTCCTGATCAGTATAGACATTACATCGCTCTACGCGTTTCGTGGAAGTCGCATCCACTCTTCAGGAGCTCTATGAGGGTAATCTATGAATAGAGACTGATTAGTCAGCTGAACATAAATCTAACCTAGTTGTGAAAAATACAACGATTAGTTAGAAAATTCATTCTAAAAGATCTAGAAGTCCAATACTTACATATGGATAGAAAAAATTGGCAAACATCAACCAGAAATTTACTACGAAAAGTCTGGGATTCCATAATATAGACAGAGTTGTAATCCATTGCTGGGATGCACGGTGTGGGGGGCAGTGGTGTATTTTGGTTTTGTGCTGCCCTAGGCAAGACTAAAATTGGGTGCCCCCCCCCTTCCGACTCCTATGTAAAAAAGTCTGGGATTCCATAATATAGACAGAGTTGTAATCCATTGCTGGGATGCACGGTGTGGGGGGCAGTGGTGTATTTTGGTTTTGTGCTGCCCTAGGCAAGACTAAAATTGGGTGCCCCCCCCCCCTTCCGACTCCTATGTAAATTTGCCCGACTCCTTCCTTTTTAAGGGACGTGACTCCTCCCAAAATTGAAGGACTCCAAGTCCCAGCATGAACCCCTGAGATCTCACGAGAGGGGGGGGTAAGAGAGGGTTGGAGAGAGGGAGAGGGAGGTGGGTGAGGGAGGGAGAGAGAGGGGGGGATGAGAGAGATAGAGGGGGGTGGGTGAGGTAGGGAGTGAGAGAGATGGGGAGAGAGAAAGAGAGGGGGTGAGGGGGTAAGAGAGGAGGGGTTGAGAGAGGGGGGTGTGAGAGAGAGAGAGGGGTTGTGAGAGAGGTGAGAGAAAGGAGGTGGGAGAGGCAGCTCTAGCAACCAGTGGCCAAAAGAGTCTCAGGTGAAGGGGGGCGGCTTTTTTGTTGCCCCCCTACAAAGTGCCGCCCTAGGCCTGGGCCTCGTTGGCCTAGTCCAAAATACAGCACTGTGTGGGTATACTCCTGATCCGGGGCTTAGGCGGGTAGGTGCCCAAACGGTCCAATAGGGGGGAAGAAGGAAGAGAAAAACAACCCCAGAGGAGAGGACGGATATTTGGTCAAAGATATCAACAACTTATAGAACCCAGAACCACTTCACAAATCCCAATAAAATACATTTACCTTTTTGGTTGTAACATGACAAAATGTGGGAAATTTCAGGGGGTATGAATACTTTTTCAAGGCACTGTAACACCATTCATCCTTCCTTCAATGATTTGAGGTTTGCCGGTACCATATGTTGAAAAACAGCTCCGCCCACACCATGATGTTCCCACCTCCAAACCTCACTGTTGGTGTGGGGTCGTTTTTTGGGGGTGATGTTCCTTTTGACCTCCAAACATGGCGTCTATTATGGCACCCAAAGAGTTGAATTTTGGTTGCATCTGAGCAGAACATATTCTCCCCGTATTTCACAGACTTGTCTAAATGTTGTGCATTAGGTCCTTATACCACCATGAGCCAAGATTAAAACTGAGGACATGGCCCCTTGTCCCACCACCTGTGAGGAACATTCATATGTAGGACTTCCTAGTCATTATACCACCATGAGCCAAGATTAAACATGAGGACATGGCCCTTGTCCCACCACCTGTGAGGAACATTTACAGTGGGTACGGAAAGTATTCAGACCCCCTTAAATTTTTCACTCTTTGTTATATTGCAGCCATTTGCTAAAATCATTTAAGTTCATTCTTCTTCCTCATGAATGTACACATAGCACCCCATACTGACAGAAAAACACAGAATTGTTGACATTGTTGCAGATTTATTAAAAAAGAAAAACTGAAATATCACATGGTCCTAAGTATTCAGACCCTTTGCTCAGTATTTAGTAGAAGCCCCCTTTTGATCTAATACAGCCAGGAATCTTTTTGGGAAAGATGCAACAAGTCTTTCACACCTGGATTTGGGGATCCTCTGCCATTCCTCCTTGCAGATCCTCTCCAGTTCTGTCAGGTTGGATGGTAAACGTTGGTGGACAGCCATTTTTAGGTCTCTCCAGAGATGCTCAATTGGGTTTAAGTCAGGGCTCTGGCTGGGCCATTCAAGAACAGTCACGGAGTTGTTGTGAAGCCACTCCTTCGTTATTTTAGCTGTGTGCTTAGGGTCATTGTCTTGTTGGAAGGTAAACCTTCGGCCCAGTCTGAGGTCCAGAGCACTCTGGAGAAGGTTTTTGTCCAGGATATCCCTGTACTTGGCCACATTCATCTTTCCCTCGATTGCAACCAGTCGTCCTGTCCCTGCAGCTGAAAAACACCCCCACAGCATGATGCTGCCACCACCATGCTTCACTGTTGGGACTGTATTGGACAGGTGATGAGCAGTGCCTGGTTTTCTCCACACATACCGCTTAGAATTAAGGCCAAAAAGTTCTATTTTGGTCTCATCAGACCAGAGAATCTTATTTCTCACCATCTTGGAGTCCTTCAGGTGTTTTTTAGCAAACTCCATGCGGGCTTTCATGTGTCTTACACTGAGGAGAGGCTTCCGTCGGGCCACTCTGCCATAAAGCCCCGACTGGTGGAGGGCTGCAGTGATGGTTGACTTTCTACAACTTTCTCCCATCTCCTGACTGCATCTCTGGAGCTCAGCCACAGTGATCTTTGGGTTCTTCTTTACCTCTCTCACCAAGGCTCTTCTCCCCCGATAGCTCAGTTTGGCCGGACGGCCAGCTCTAGGAAGGGTTCTGGTCGTCCCAAACGTCTTCCATTTGAGGATTATGGAGGCCACTGTGCTCTTAGGAACCTTAAGTGCAGCAGAAATCTTTTTGTAACCTTGGCCAGATCTGTGCCTTGCCACAATTCTGTCTCTGAGCTCTTCAGGCAGTTCCTTTGACCTCATGATTCTCATTTGCTCTGACATGCATTGTTATCTGGAAGGTCTTATATAGACAGGTGTGTGACTTTCCTAATAAAGTCCAATCAGTATAATCAAACACAGCTGGACTCAAATGAAGGTGTAGAACCATCTCAAGGATGATCAGAAGAAATGGAAAGCACCTGAGTTAAATATATGAGTGTCACAGCAAAGGGTCTGAATACTTAGGACCATGTGATATTTCAGTTTTTCTTTTTTAATAAATCTGCAACAATGTCAACAATTCTGTGTTTTTCTGTCAGTATGGGGTGCTATGTGTACATTCATGAGGAAGAAGAATGAACTTAAATGATTTTAGCAAATGGCTGCAATATAACAAAGAGTGAAAAATTTAAGGGGGTCTGAATACTTTCCGTACCCACTGTATTTGTAGGACTTCCTAGTCATTATACCACCATGAGCCAAGATTAAAAATGAGGACATGGTCCTTGTCCCACTACCTGTGAGGAACATTTATACAGAGGACCTCCCAGTCAGCATACAGCCATGAGTCCGGAACACAGCCTAAGACATGGCTCCCATTCTACATCTAGGAAAGAGTCTTTGTACAAAGGGCTTTCCAGTCATTCTACCACCATGATTCGGGGTTTGCAGCATAGTCCTACATCCTGGAAGGAACATTCATACATAGGACTTCTCAGTCATTAAAGTGTCTGTAAGCCTCCATATCCTCATTGAAGTGACTGGCCTCAGGTGATACACAGAGAATAAACAAATATTCCTACATAAGTTGTACCTGTTTATATGCAGCCCTCTCTCCTCTACATCCATTCAAAGTCCAGAATTTATAAAGCTTGTCTGAGCTTTCAGAAAACAGGGGTGCTAAAGTTACACTCTGCAGAGCTCAGTGAGAGCTGTTTGGAGGGAAGGAACACCCCCCCCCCCCTTTCACACAGCACACAGGAACAGGGCTGAGGCTGTCAATCACAGGCTGTACGCTGGGACTCCCTCCTCTGTCACCTTTTATGTTTTGGTGTCAGGAAAACTTGTCAGAAAGGAAGGAAGCAGCAGAGAGAAATGACACTCAGTGCTCTGGGCTTGTACATACTATAGAGGGATATGCTTTGTCCATATCTCATGTCTGATGTCCTTAAACCCTTTTATATCTGTTTGTCTTCAGTATATTAGATACAAAGTGAAGCCTGGAAACAAATGTACATCGATCAGTCTTAAAAAAAAACACCTCCTTGGTATCTTTGTCATGCGACCATCCCTTCTTTGCACCGCACCATGAGGTCATGGGGGGGGGGGGGGGGGGGGGTTGACATTCATCCTTCATGGCTGCACAGAGTGGATTGGAGCTGTTAAGGGCCACATACTAAAATGAGAAAAAAAATATCACGTGGAGTGGACATCAGGAACAGGAGAAGGGTGAGCTGATGCCATTTAAGCACTTAGAGCTGCCACTGAACCTGATGGACGAAGTCACTTCTGTGGGGGGGGGGGGGGGGGGGGTAAGCAGCAGCCAGAGGATCATCTGCTATTGCATTGTCAACCCCAACATGTAAGTCCATGGAAAGAGCAGAGCCAACCTGAGAGTTACAGAAATGGAAAGACAGAGATAGCATGCAGTATTGAGTAGCATGCGCATGCGCAAAGATTATCACGCATGTTTGACCCTAATTTTGGTGTTCAGTGGCCTATATAAACTGAAGCTCTGTAGAATGAAGTTCCTGAGTAGCCTTCAGCTTGTCCTTGACCTCAGATCTTCAGAGTGTTCTGACTTTACTATACCCGTCCACTAAAGACCACATGGAACTTGTATGTGGCCGGTAATGGATGGGTGTAGTGAAATCAGAACCCTCAGAAAATCTACTGTATGTGGCTGGTAGTGGATGGTTGTTGTGAAGTGAGAAACTTCAGAAGATCTATGTGGCTGTTAGTGGAAGGGTGTAGTGAAGTCACAACTCTCAGAAGATCTATGTGGCCAGTAGTGGATGGGCATGGAGAAGTCGGAACTCTCAAAAGATGTATGTGGATGGGTGTCATGAAGTCAGTACCCTCAGAAGATCTATGTACCCTGTAGTGTATGGGTGTAGTTAAGTCAGAACTCTCAGAAGATCTATGTGGCCAGTAGTGGATGGATAAAGTTAAGTCAGAACTCTCTCTCCGAAAAACTATGTGGCTGGTAGTGGATGGGTGTAGAAAAGTTAGAACCCTCAGAAGATCTACTGTATGTGGCTGGTAGTGGATGGTTGTTGTGAAGTGAGAACCTTCAGAAGATCTATGTGGTCGGCAGTGGAAGGGCGTAGTGAAGTCAGAACTCTCAAAAGATGTATGTGGACGGGTGTCATGAAGTCAGAACCCTCAGAAGATCTATGTGGCTGGTAGTAGATGGGTGTTGTAAAGTCAAAACCCTCAGAAGATCTACTGTATGTGGCCGGTAGTGTATAGGTGTATTGAAGTCAGAACCCTCAAAATATCTTTGTGGATGGGTGTAGTGAAGTCAGAACTCTCAGAAGATCTATGTGGCCAGTAGTTGATGGGTGTAGAAAAGTCAGAACCCTCAGAAGTCCCATGTGGCCGGTAGTGGATGGGCGTAGTGAAGTCAGGACCTTCAGAAGATCTATGTGGCCAGTAGTGGATGGATAAAGTTAAGTCAGAACTCTCCGAAAAACTATGTGGCCAGTAGTGGATGGGCGTAGTAAAGTCAGAGCCCTCAGAAGATCTATGTGGTCAGCAGTGGAAGGGTGTAGTGAAGTCAGAACTCTCAGAAGATCTATGTGGTCGGCAGTGGAAGGGTGTAGTGAAGTCAGAACTCTCAGAAGATCTATGTGGTCGGCAGTGGAAGGGTGTAGTGAAGTCAGAACTCTCAGAAGATCTATGTGGTTGGCAGTGGAAGGGTGTAGCGAAGTCAGAACCTTCAGAAGATCTATGTGGTCGGCAGTGGAAGGGTGTAGTGAAGTCAGAACCCTCAGAAGATCTATGTGGTCAGTAGTGGATGGGTGTAGTGAAGTCAGAACCCTCAGAAGATCTATGTGGTCAGTAGTGGATGGGTATAGTACAGTCAGAGCCCTCAGAAGATCTATGTGGTCAGTAGTGGATGGGTGTAGTGAAGTCAGAGCCTTCAGAAGATCTATGTGGTCAGTAGTGGATGGGTATAGTACAGTCAGAGCCCTCAGAAGATCTATGTGGTCAGTAGTGGACGGGTGTAGTGAAGTCAGAACCCTCAGAAGATCTATGTGGTCGGCAGTGGAAGGGTGTAGTGAAGTCAGAACCCTCAGAAGATCTATGTGGTCGGCAGTGGAAGGGTGTAGTGAAGTCAGGACCTTCAGAAGATCCATGTGGTCGGCAGTGGACGGGTGTAGTGAAGTCAGAACCCTCAGAAGATCTATGTGGTCGGCAGTGGAAGGGTGTAGTGAAGTCAGAACCCTCAGAAGATCTATGTGGCCGGTAGTGGATGGGTATAGTACAGTCAGAACCCTCAGAAGATCTATGTGGTCGGTAGTGGAAGGGCGTAGTGAAGTCAGAACCTTCAGAAGATCTATGTGGTCGGCAGTGAAAGGGTGTAGTGAAGTCAGAACTCTCAGAAGATCTATGTGGTCGGTGTGGAAGGGCGTAGTGAAGTCAGAACCTTCAGAAGATCTATGTGGTCGGTGTGGAAGGGTGTAGTGAAGTCAGGACCTTCAGAAGATCCATGTGGTCGGCAGTGGACGGGTGTAGTGAAGTCAGAACCTTCAGAAGATCTATGTGGTCGGCAGTGGAAGGGTGTAGTGAAGTCAGAACCTTCAGAAGATCTATGTGGCCGATAGTGGATGGGTATAGTACAGTCAGAACCCTCAGAAGATCTATGTGGCCGGTAGTGGATGGGTGTAGTGAAGTCAGAGCCCTCAGAAGATCTATGTGGTCGGTAGTGGAAGGGTGTAGTGAAGTCAGAACCTTCATAAGATCTATGTGGTCGGTAGTGGAAGGGTGTAGTGAAGTCAGAACCTTCAGAAGATCTATGTGGCCGATAGTGGATGGGTATAGTACAGTCAGAACCCTCAGAAGATCTATGTGGCCGGTAGTGGATGGGTGTAGTGAAGTCAGAGCCCTCAGAAGATCTATGTGGTCGGTAGTGGAAGGGTGTAGTGAAGTCAGAACCTTCAGAAGATCTATGTGGCCAGTAATGGACGGGTGTAGTGAAGTCAGAACCCTCAGAAGATCTATGTGGCCAGTAATGGACGGGTGTAGTGAAGTCAGAACCCTCAGAAGATCTATGTGGCCAGTAATGGACGGGTGTAGTGAAGTCAGAACCCTCAGAAGATCTATGTGGCCAGTAATGGACGGGTGTAGTGAAGTCAGAACCCTCAGAAGATCTATGTGGCCAGTAATGGACGGGTGTAGTGAAGTCAGAACCCTCAGAAGATCTATGTGGCCGATAGTAGATGGGTATAGTTGTAAGATTCTGGTACCTCCGGTACCCTTAATCACCACTTTCTCTGTAATGCGTCCCACCTTTCTCTTCAGGTGGTACGCATATACCTTTAAGAACGATGATGTCACTGCTGAGCGCCGCAGAGCGGCTATTTCAACCACCGGCGGTCTCACTCACATTGTTCGTTCAACCGCATGGTTGGTTCGATCAAGCCATGCCTGAAGCAGCCATACCTGATGTTACTCGCTCATGTATCTCGCTACCTGGACTTGTTTCACTCACTGATCTTGTATCTCGCTACCCGATCACTCTTGGAATACTGCTTCTACTTATGGCTATCTCACCCTGCTTTCCTGCCTTGTTATCCACATGCTTTCAAGCCTGTCTCTCGATCGGAACCTCCAGCTATTCCCTTTTACCTGGAGCAGACCGGAACCTCGCTACTGATCCCTGTATCTCGCTACCGGATCATTCCTTATCTACTGAACCTCTCTAAACTACTAACATTACAAGTGATAAGTACCCCGCAGGGGAACCCTCCATAACCTTATTGCACTATCTACCTATGCACATTAAGAACTGTTACTACCTATCCATACTATCCTATCATCTGCACTGTTACATAGATTGCTAGCTCTTGAGCCTACTACCATCTATCATCTGCACTGCTGCATAGATTGCTAGCTCTCCTGTCTACTACTATCTATCCTTGCACTGGGTTAGTCTATCCTGTAATTGTTATCTGCTGTCCTCACCACCTGTTAGCATACTCGATACTAACCTATCTGCATTCCTAAATACCATCTTGAACTCTCCTATACAAACCTATCAAGTGATTACCATCCTTGTCACTGTTCACACCTGTCCCTTCAGCACGTCACCTTCATACTATCATATACATCCTATCACTCCAGGAACATCTCATTGAGTGTGTATATATCTGTATGTTGAAGCTGACAGGCCCACGGTGATGAGTCCTGGAGAGTTGGATCTGGTATTCAACACATCTCTACATGACTACTGAGTGGAGATTTTGCAGCTGCAAATCCAGCCTATACTAAAAACGCAGGAGCGTTACAATAGTACAGTCAGAACCCTCAGAAGATCTATGTGGCCGGTATTGGACGGGTGTAGTGAAGTCAGAACCTTCAGAAGATCTATATGGCCGGTAGTGGATGGGTGTAGTGAAGTCAGAACCCTCAGATCTACTGTATGTGGCTGGTAGTGTAAAGGTGTAGTAAAGTCAGAACCTTCAGAAGATCTATGTGGTCGGCAGTGGAAGGGTGTAGCGAAGTCAGAACCCTCAGAAGATCTATGTGGCCGGTAGTGGAAGGGTGTAGTGAAGTCAGAACCCTCAGAAGATCTATGTGGCCTGTAGTGGATGGATGTGGTGGTCCTGGACAATCGCTCTAAGTTCACACGGAGGCTGATTGCTGCAGGTCGCACACTTTGCCTCTTTCTTATATCTCTTTATATAGAGGACTATGGAGCAGAGGACTATGGAGCAGAGGACTATGGAGCAGAGGACTATGGAGCAGGGGACTATGGAGCAGGGGACTATGGAGCAGAGGACTATGGAGCAGAGGACTATGGAGCAGAGGACTATGGAGCAGAGGACTATGGAGCAGAGGACTATGGAGCAGAGGACTATAGGGCAGAGGACTATGGAGCAGAGGACTATGAAGCCGAGGACTATGGAGCAGAGGACTATGGAGCAGAGGACTATGGAGCCGACACCTCTCACTATGGTGTAAAGGAGGACAGCTGTTGTTCTTTGGCCTAAATGAAGTAAATCAGCAGAGAAGGTGAATTATTCCTGCCTCTCTCTCTCCGCCATCCCTCCTCTGACCGGTGTTTGTGGAAGTTTTCACGCCTGGTTGGAGTAACACACTGGCCTGGTCAGAGATAAGAGTATAATATCACACAGAGATACCGAGGCCATCAAATAGAGAGAAGTGATCAGACCACAGCTGTGGAAATAAAGCGCCTTGTGTACATAAATCGTCTGTTTACAGCGCAGACCATCTGGGCGCAAAGACTCAACATGGCCGTCATAAAACGACAAGACCGAGCCACTGAGCTATGAAACCCGACAATTGGCTGCCATGACAGATTCTTTCACCAGCATTTACTCTGTGGAGTCTATCGTTTTCTAAAAGTTTTATCCGGAGGATCCCCTGACAGAATATAGAGGAGCTCCTTGTCGGGGTGCTGGGAACTGGAAGGTTCCGTGGGATTCTACTGAGGACGGTGGGAAGACGACCATTCCAGGTGGGATAAAACCTCATTTCATCAGATAATCTATTGACTTCAAACCGATCAATCCCAAACCTATCGATTCCTAACCTATCAACTCCAAAACCTATCGATCCCAAACTTATCGATTCCTAACCTATCAATCCCAAACCTATTGACTCCAAATCTATGGACTACAAACATATCGATCCCAAACCTATTGATTGCAAACCTATTGATTTTAAACATATTGATTCCAAACCTATCAACTCCAAACTTATCGATCCCAAACCTATAAATTCCTAACCTTGCATTTCCTAACCTATCGAGTCCAAACCTATCGATTCCTAACCTATCAAATCCAAACCTATTGATCCCAAACTTATCGATTCCTAACCTTGCGTTTCCTAACCTATCCATCCCAAACCTATCGACTCCAAATCTATAGACTACAAACATATAGATCCCAAACCTATTGATTGCAAACCTATTGATTGCAAACCTTTCGATTCCAAACCTATTGATTTCAAACATATTGATCCCAAACCTATCGATTCCTAACCATTAGTTTCCTAACCTATCGAACCCAAACCTATTGATCCCAAACTTATCAATTCCTAACCTTGCGTTTCCTAACCTATCGACTCCAAACCTATCGATCCCAAACCTATAGACTACAAACATATAGATTCCAAACCTATCGATTCCAAACCTATTAATCCCAAACATATCGATCCCAAACCTATCATTTCCAAACCTATCGATTCCAAACATATCGATCCCAAACCTATCATTTCCAAACCTATCGATTCCAAACCTATTGATTCTAAACCTATTGATCCCAAACCTATCGATTTTAAACATATTGATTCCAAACCTATAGACTACAAACCTATTGATTCCAAACCTATCGAATCCAAACCTATAGATTCCAGACATATCGATTCCAAACCTATTGATTCCTAAAATATTGACTCTAAACCTATCCAAACCTATTGACTCCAAACCTATCGATTCCATGGGTAGACCATTCGATCCCTGGGAGAGATTTATTGGAACTGTTTACAGCTTTTCATTACAAAAAAGTTCCACAGATCAGTAAACTGGCCTCAAGGCTGGAGATACATGAGAGGGTTTTAGCATCTCGTGCCCCAAAAATAGCTGATGGTTAAACTCCGAGGGCAATCAGCTGCCAGACAGAACACATGGGGAAGAATGGAGGAATAGATTGGATGAATAAATAGACAGATGGTTGGACAAATAGAATAAATAGGATAGAAAGGATGGATGGACAGACAGACGTATGGATGGTTGGAGGAACGGATTGGATGGATGGATGGATGAAAAGATTGATAAATGGATGGGACAGACAGACGTACAGATGGGATGGATGGTTGAAGGAATGGATTGGATAGATGAAGAGATGGCTGGACAGGTGGATGGATGAAAAGGTTGGTGAATGGAGGGATGGATGGATGGATGGACGGAATGAAAAACTGATTTGTTGGTGAATGTATGATGGAGGAGGGTGGAGAGGAGGACAGGTGAGCCATTCAGTGCCCCTCCCATCTCCACAGCTTCACTGCCATCAGGAGACCGGCAGCAATGTTCACCCAGATCAGCGGATAGAACCTTCCGGACACTTCATAGGACAGCGTGGGGTCCATTGTCCAGGTGAGATGATCTCCTGACCTTCTCTAATCCAGACTTTACCTTTCTATAAGTCACAGCTGCCTTTTAGTGTTGCCTCCCCCTGACTTATAAAGTAAATTCAGTTTCTTGTGTATGGAATGAATTCATCATTGAAATTACATTATTATTATTATTATTATCAATATTATTATTATTATTATTATGAATATTTTTATTATGATTATAATGATTATTATGATTCAGGATTTATATGGCGCCAGCAATGTGCACAGAGCTTTACCTTATAAAGGGGGACAGTACAGGTACAATACAATAGCTTTGGGGGGGGCTGTTCCTAAGAGCTTACAATCTAATAGGGAGGGACAAGTGATAGGAAAATAAACTGTGAAGGGGAGCTGATGGAAGTGAAAGTTCAGTTGTGAGGCTTCCATTAGGAGATACATTTTCAGGGATTGCCTAAAAGTGGACAGAGCAGGAAATAGATGGGAAGATTGGATTAGGGAGTTCCAGAGAAGGGAAGGGGCTCTGGACAGAGTGGGTTAGGGAGTGCCAGAGGATGGGAGATGCTCTGGACAAATTGGGGTAGGGAGTTCCAGAGGATGGAGGAGGCTCTGGGCAGATTCGCGTAGGGAGTTCCTGAGGACCGGAGAGGCTTTGGACAGATTGGGGTAGGGAGTCCCTAAAGATGGGAGAGGCTCTGGACAGATTGGAGTAGGGAGTTCCTGAGGATGGGAGAGGCTTTGGACAGGTTGGGGTAGGGAGTCCCTGAGGATGGGAGAGGCTTTGAACAGATTGGGTAGGGAGTTCTAGAAGATGGGAGAGGCTCTGGAAACATTGGGGTAGGGAGTTCCTGAGGATGGGAGAGGCTCTGGACACATTGGGGTAGGGAGTGCCAGAGGATGGGAGAGGCTCTGGACAGATTGGGGTACGGAGTGCCAGAGGATGGGAGAGGCTCTGGACAGATTGGGATAGGGAGATCCAGAGGATGGGAGAGGCTCTGGACAGATTGGGATAGGGAGATCCAGAGGATGGGAAAGGCTCTGGACAGATTGGGATAGGGAGATCCAGAGGATGGGAGAGGCTCTGGACAGATTAGGGTAGGGAGTTCCAGAGGATGGGAGAGGTGTTATAGGAGTCACTTTGGGCGGTGGGCCCGTGGAACCCAGCTTACCTTAGAGAGGTCTTGTCTCAGCTCCCCCGCCCCCTCCTATGTGTAGGACACGCTGGGTCTATTAGGGGTACACAGAAAATGATGGACACTGAGATTATGGTTTGGACTTCACATGGACAGAAATATTCATCACCAATATCCCTGAAGAAATCTATGAAGATAAATGAATTCTACTTCATCAGACTGCTGGGACACGGATTGTGTTAAAATGACTTGTCTAGTGGATGGATTACACAAATGTGTGTCTCTCCCAGTGTGTGCCTCCATTGTGTGCCTCGGTCCCATTGTGTGCCTCCTAAGGTGCAGTCCCATTGTGTGCCTCCTAGGTCGCAGTCCCATTGTGTGCCTCCTAGGTCGCAGTCCCATTCTGTGCCTCCTAGGGTTCAGCCCCATGGTGTGCCTCCTCGGGTTCAGCCCCATTGTGTGCCTCCTCGGGTTCAGCCCCATTGTGTGCCTCCTAGGGTGCGGCCCCATTGTGTGCCTCCTAGGGTGCAGTCCCATTCTGTGCCTCCTAGGGTTCAGCCCCATGGTGTGCCTCCTCGGGTTCAGCCCCATTGTGTGCCTCCTCGGGTTCAGCCCCATTGTGTGCCTCCTGGGGTGCTGCCCCATTGTATGCCTCCTAGGGTGCAGTCCCATTCTGTGCCTCCTAGGGTGCAGTCCCATTGTATGCCTCCTAGGGTGCAGTCCCATTGTGTGCCTCCTAGGGCATGGGCATCCGCAGAACTTTTTTCAGGGGGGGGCACCCATGCTCCGCCCCTTTTCAACAATGTCATGAAGGGGAGGGGCTTAGTCATTATACTTATTTTGAGTATATTCCCTTAAAGCATGTTATGGTCAGTTTACGTGCCTCCATCATCCGCAGCCCTCCTGTCCTCCTCTGTCCTTTCTCCCCCCTCCCTCCCTGCCTGTTTGCTCCTGTGTCAGTGCCCACCCCCCTCCTCTCCTGCTGCTGTAGTTTTATTTAAAGTTCCATATTCTGTCTACAGTCTGTTTAATAATCCTGTGTGCCCCTGTGTCGGTTTTTTATAAAAATAAGCCGTTCTTTACAAGTATAGAATGCCACTCGCCCACTCACGTGACCCGCCACCTCTCTCCTCCTCTCCTCTTCCCCTCTTCCTCCCATCCCAACTGACATCAGTGAGGAATCCTTGGCCCCGCCCGCTGCAGGCAGCTGTCAGCTGGAGAGAGGAGAGAGCCGACGGATCACGTGAGCGGCGCTCGGCCCTCTGAAAACTGGTAAAGAACAGCTTATTTTTTAAAACACAGACACACAGACACACATGATTATTAAACAGAACAGACAGGATGGTATGAAGTGGCTTAACAACCACTTAAAAGGGGAAGTTGAGATTCCAAGGGGGGGCATTTTCCCCCCCTTGCCCCTACCTGCGGATGCCCATGTCCTAGGGTGCAGTCCCATTCTGTGCCTCCTAGGGTGCAGTCCCATTGTGTGCCTCCTAGGTCGCAGTCCCATTGTGTGCCTCCTAGGGTGCAGTCCCATTGTGTGCCTCCTAGGGTGCAGTCCCATTGTGTGCCTCCTAGGTCGCAGTCCCATTGTGTGCCTCCTAGGGTGCAGTCCCATTGTGTGCCTCCTAGGGTGCAGTCCCATTGTGTGCCTCCTAGGTCGCAGTCCCATTGTGTGCATCCTAGGGTGCAGTCCCATTGTGTGCCCCCTAGGGTGCAGTCCCATTGTATGCCTCCTAGGGTGCAGTCCCATTGTGTGCCTCCTAGGGTGCAGTCCCATTGTGTGCCTCCTAGGGTGCAGTCCCATTGTGTGCCTCCTAGGGTGGAGTCCCATTGTGTGCCTCCTAGGGTGGAGTCCCATTGTGTGCCTCCTAGGGTTCAGCCCCATTGTATGCCTCCTAAGGTGCAGTCCCATTGTGTGCCTCCTAGGGTGCAGTCCCATTGTGTGCCTCCTAGGGTGGAGTCCCATTGTGTGCCTCCTAGGGTTCAGCCCCATTGTATGCCTCCTAAGGTGCAGTCCCATTGTGTGCCTCCTAGGGTGCAGTCCCATTGTGTGCCTCCTAGGGTGCAGTCCCATTGTGTGCCTCCTAGGGTGGAGTCCCATTGTGTGCCTCC
The DNA here is from genome assembly GCF_965119305.1 of Pelophylax lessonae. Lineage (NCBI taxonomy): Eukaryota > Metazoa > Chordata > Amphibia > Anura > Ranidae > Pelophylax > Pelophylax lessonae. The sequence continues at coordinate 2,507,783 of NC_138774.1, read as the reverse complement.
TAGGGTTCAGCCCCATTGTGTGCCTCCTAGGGTGCAGCCCCATTGTGTGCCTCCTAGGGTGCAGCCCCATTGTGTGCCTCTCAGGGTGCATCCCCATTGTGTGCCTCCTAGGGTGCAGCCCCATTGTATGCCTCCTAGGATGCAGTCCCATTGTGTGCCTCCTAGGGTGCAGTCCCATTGTGCGCCTCCTAGGGTGCAGTCCCATTGTATGCCTCCTAGGATGCAGTCCCATTGTGTGCCTCCTAGGGTTCAGCCCCATTGTGTGCCTCCTAGGGTGCGGCCCCATTGTATGCCTCCTAGGGTGCGGCCCCATTGTGTGCCTCCTAGGGTGCGGCCCCATTGTGTGCCTCCTAGGGTGCAGTCGCAGTGTTAATTGGGTTAAGATCTTTATTGTTTCCGTATGCCTGAGCTTCTCTGGGACAGGTGATTAATATTGTGACCACTTTACCTTGTTATGGAACCATTGTGGGATGTTTTATGCTTATAATAATTTGTATTTTGTCCCCTCCACCTAGGCTGGTTTGAGTGATATTTAGCTCATGTTAGAGGTGGATCAGCATATAGTCTGTTGGTTGTTCCTTAGTTATAGTAATTATATTCCTATATACAATTTCCTTTGCACACAATAATGTAATCAGCCTCCCCTGACCCGGTGTACTATAATTTCTGTGTGAGTTTTCAATAAACAGTTCCAGTTTCCATACAAGCTATTGTTGGCTAGTCTTATATGTTCAAGCTATAATATCTGGTTCCTATGTTCAGACTGGAGGAAGCGGTATACCGACGGAAGCACTTAAGCAGGGTGCTGGATGGTTCCATCACAAGAGGCTTTGGACAGATTGGGGTAGAGAGTTCTAGAGGATGGAGAGGCTCTGGCCAGTTTGGGGTAGAGAGTTCCAGAGGATGAGAGAAGCTTTAGACAGGTTGGAGTAGGGAGTTTCAAAGGATGGGAGGGGCTCTGAACAGATTGGGGTATGGAGTTCCTGGAGATAGGAGAGGTTTTGGACAGATTGAGGTATGGAGTTCCAATGGGGATGGCAGTGGCTTCGGACAAATTGGGATAGAGAGTTCCTGATGGGAGAGAATCTGGACAGATTGGAGTAGGAATTACCTGAGGATGGGAGAGGCTTTGGACAGATTGGGGTAGAGAGTTCTAGAGGATGGGAGAGGCTCTGGTCAGATAGTGGTAGGGAGTTCCAGAGGATGGAAGAGGCTCTGGACAGATTGGGGTAGGGCGTTACAGAGAATGGGGGAGGCTTTAGACAGGTTGGAGTAGGGAGTTTCAAAGGATGGGAGGGGCTCTGAACAGATTGGGGTATGGAGTTCCTGGAGATAGGAGAGGCTTTGGACAGATTGAGGTATGGAATTCCAATGGGGATGGCAGCGGCTTCGGACAAATTGGGGTAGAGAGTTCTAGAGGATGGGAGAGGCTCTGGCCACATTGGGGTAGGGAGTTCCAGAGGATGGGAGAGGCTCTGGCCAGATTGGGGTAGAGAGTTCTAGAGGATGGGAGAGGCTCTGGCCAGATTGGGGTACAGAGTTCTAGAGGATGGAGAGGCTCTGGCCAGATTGGGGTAGGGAGTTCCAGAGGATGAGAGAGGCTTTAGACAGGTTGGAGTAGGGAGTTTCAAAGGATGGAAGGGGCTCTGCACAGATTGGGGGTGAGTTCCTGGAGATAGGAGAGGCTTTGGACAGATTGGGGTACAAAGTTCCAACGGGATTGCAGTGGCTTCGGACAAATTGGGATAGAGAATTCCTGATGATGGAAGAGAATCTGGACAGATTGGAGTAGGAAGTACCAGAGAATGGGAGAGGCTCTGAACAGATTGGGGTAGGGCGTTCCAGAGGATGGGGGAGGCTTTAGACAGGTTGGAGTAGGGAGTTTCAAAGGATTGGAGGGGCTCTGAACAAATTGGGGTATGGAGTTCCTGGAGATAGGAGAGGCTTTGGACAGATTGGGGTAGGGAGTTCCAGAGGATGGGAGAGGCTCTGGACAGATTGGGGTAGGGAGTTCCAGAAGATGGGAGAGGCTCTGGACAGATTGGGATCGAGAGTTCCAGAAAGGGGAGAGGCTCTGGCCAGATTGGGGTAGGGAGTTCCAGGGGATGGGAGAGGCTCTGGATATATTATGATCGGGAGTTCCAGAGGAGGGAAGAGGCTCCCTGGAGGTGACCATGGGAAGAGGTAATAAGGAAGCTAGAGAGCGGGATGACTTTCCTGGAAGAGTTCAGCACATAGTATGCCATCATGTAGATGGTAGAGATGGGGAGAAGATATTGAGTGACGGTTGTGTCTGAGGGGAACCCAGTCAGATGGGTTTGTCAGTAAATGTCTTTAGTAGATGTTACTGTGTCCAGTATCAGAGCCCTTTACTCCCTGTTGAGGGTCCTGAGGAAAGGCTCCAGGAACTCCTCTCCTGAACTTTGGACAGATTGGGGTTGGGAGTTTCATAGGATGGCAGAGTCTCCGGGAACTCCTCTCCTGAACTTTGGACAGATTGGGGTTGGGAGTTTCAGAGGATGGCAGAGTCTCCGGGAACTCCTCTCCTGGACTGGTTGAAGGGGTTTGGTGACCTCGGGAACGGTTCTGCTCTCACCAATCTACCAGTAATAGAATACTGTCCTCCAAGGACTCCGCCATTAAATATAATTCTATTATGTTTTTCTTCCAGCTTCTTGGAATTCTTTACCATCGGGAATGTTGGAGGATCTCTGCCAGTCATGAACTCCTCCACCCCCCAGGCAGGGGGCGATTCCGCACCCCTGGTGTCCGTGACCAACGTCCCGTACCTGGTGACAGAAGTGCTGACAGCCGCAGTCTCTGTGGTGGGGAACATTCTCATCTGTTTGGCCGTTTTGAATGACCGCCGGCTGCGGACCGTCACCAACAACTTTATCCTGTCCTTAGCCACAGCCGATATCCTGGTGGGAGCCGTGGCCATCCCTTGTGCCATTCTCCTGGATCTGGGAGTCGCACGGTGCAGCCTCTACTCCTGCCTGCTGATGCTTTGCAACCTCATGACCTTCTCTTTGGCCTCCATCTTTGGACTGTTGGCAGTGGCGGTGGAGCGGTACATCTCCATCTTGTGTCCCTTCAATTACCGTGCTGTGGTCACCCCACGGGCCTCCATCCTGGTGATAATCTGTACATGGATACTAGCGGCAGTGGCAGGTCTGATGCCCTTCATGGGTTGGCGGAAACCTTTCCCCCCGGATAGCGAATGTCTGTTTAGCAGCCTGATCTCCGAGTCGTACATGGTCTACCTGATCTTCTTTGGCTGTGTCGTTCCTCCATTGCTCGCCATGCTGGTGCTCTACGCTCGCATCTTCCTGGAGATTCGCAGACAGATCCGGCAGATTGCAGAGTGGGAGGTGGACGTCAGTCGCAGGCACAGAAAGAGACGCATTGTGGTCAGGGAGTTCCGCATGGCCTCCTCGCTCTTCCTGGTTGTCTTCTGCTTCGTACTTTGCTGGTTTCCCATTCACATCCTCAATGTCATCCGACTTTTCTGTCCCAAGTGCCAAGTCAATGAAGATCTGGTCCTCTCCGCCGTCATCCTCTCCCATGCCAACTCTGCCATCAACCCCATCATCTACGTCTTCCGGATGAGGACCTTCCGCCGTGCCGTGGAGGCTACTCTGTCCTGTTACTGCACTACTGGATCTGTGGGGAGCGTCACCGGATCCAGCCAGGCAAAGGGGACCCAGGAGCAGAGGGGGAACACCAGGGATGGTCCTCTGCCAGGGAACTAGGCCTTGTCCCGGTGTGGGGAAGGGGAATTCTTGTAGTAAGTCACGCGACTACCTCTTTGTACATCCGGGAAACAACGCCAGAACTAGTCATGGGCCGAACACCCCCCCTGTTTGGTTCGCACCAGAACATCTCGCACAGGGAAAAAGTTCTAGCGAACATTTGAACTCTATTAAAGTCTATGGGACACAAACATGAAAAATCAAAAGTCCTCATTTTAAAGGCTTATATGCAAGTTATTGCCATAAAAAGTGTATGGGAACCCGGGTACTGCCCTGGGGGACAGGAATCAATGCAAAAAAAAAAAAAAATGTTTAAAACGATTGTTTTTACAGGAGCAGTGATTTTAATAATGCTTAAAGTGAAACAATAAAAATGAAAAATTCCTTTAAATATCGTGCCTGGGGGGTCCCCCTTAATGTGCCTGTACAGTGGCGCATCTGTACGATGTATAGATCCTGCTGCAGCAATACTAACATTTCTAAAGGAAAAAATGTCATCTAAACTTGCTCGCGGCTGTAATGTATTGTTGGCTCCCGGCAATACAGATAAAAAAAAACATGAAAAAAAAAACGGCGTAGGGTCCAACCCCCAGGTCCATACCAGGCCCTTCGAGTCTGGTATAAATTTTAAGAGGAGCTCCACGCCACAATTTTAAAAAAACGGTGTGGGGGCCCCCCCCCCCCCCAAATCCGTACCAGACCCTTATCCAAGCATGCAGCCTGGCAGGCCAGGATAGTGGGGGGGGGGGTGAGCAAGTGCCCCCCCAAAGCACCTTGTCCCCATGTTGACAAGGGCCTCCTCCCGACAACCCTGGGCTGTGGTTGTGGGAGTCTGCGGGTGGGGGGGGGCTTATCCCAATCTGGAAGCCCCCTTTAACAAGAGGTCCCCCAGATCCCGGCCTCCTCCCTTGTGTGAATGGGTATTGGGTACATCGTACCCCTACCCATTCACCAGAAAAGTGTAAAAAAAGAAAAAACCACAGAACACTGTCAATCCCGACGCCCGCCAACCCGAAAAATCGAAAAAACTTCAGACGCTTCGCCTCTTCTGAGGCGTCCTGCTGTATGCCGTGTTTCAGCTTTGACAGCTGTTTTATAGGCAAGGGGCGGGCCACCCTGTGCCACCGCCCCCTTCTGATGGGGGCGGTGGCTGACATCATGTGACGTCAGAAGAGGGCAGTGCCACCGGGTGATCCCACCCCTTGCCTATAAAACAGCTGTCAAAGCTGAAGAACAGCACACGGCGGGACGCCTCAGCAGAGGTGAAGCGTTATTGAAATTTTTTCTATTTCGGTCGGTGGGCGTTGTGATTGACGATGGATTTACATCAAGGGACACAATTTCTTTTTTCTTTTTAATAAAGGACTTGCCAAAAACCTGTCTTATGTGGTTTTTCCTTTCTTACATTTTCTTTGGTGAATGGGTAGGGGTACGATGTACCCGATACCAATTCACATGGAGGGGGGCTGGAATCTTGGGTAGGGGTACGATGTACCCGATACCCATTCACATAGGGGGGGCTGGGATCTTGGGGCCCCCTAATCAAAGAGGGCTTCCAGATTCAGATAATCCCCCCACTCACAGACCCCCACAGCCACAGCTCAGGGTTGTCGGGAAGAGGCTCTTGTCCCCATCATCATGGGAACAAGGTGCTTTGGGGCGCACCCCAAAGCACCCTCCCCATGTTGAGGGCAAGCGGCCTGGTATAGTTCAGGAGGGGGGGGGGGTGCTCCCTCATCCTGGCCTGCCAGACTGCATGCTCGGATAAGGGTCTGGTACGGATTTTGGAGGGGGACCCCACATCGTCTTTTTTTTTTCAATTTTGGCATGGAGTTTCCCTTAAAATCTGTACCAGACCCAAAGGACATGGTAAAGATTTGGGGGGGGGGCCCCATGCCGTTTTTTTTTTTTTTTTTTTAATTCGGTCATAGAGTTTTCCCTTACCACTTAAATACAGGGCACTTTCGCCCCCTTCCTGCCTAGACCAATTTTCAGCTTTCAGTGCTCATTGGCATCTATGGGAAATCTTGGACAGCTTGGCATGACACTGCTTCCTGTCTGTAACATTGGCATCTATGGGAAATCTCGGTCCGCTTGGCAGGGCACTGCTCCCGAACTATAAGTGACAGGGACACAAAACTTAAGGAGCACTGAGAGGGGACCCAGGACTACAACATATCGTTACATTATAAAAGTGGGGTATAACCTTTACACTACAATGACTGCACTAAGCTAACTCAACTCACTATCCACTACCTGCCTAACCTCTATTATCATACACTATACACGGCTGCCGTGTAAGCAGCAGCCTTATATAGTGTGGGGTGTGGACTTAGCCCCTGAGCCATGATTGGCTAAAGGCTTTTAGCCAATCATGGCTCTGACAGGACATTGTACAGGTCAGGTGCATGCTTTGGCCAATCACAAGCACTTAACGTACTGCAAACACGCAGTGCATTATGGAGTGCTCATCGGCGGGAAAACTTCCCGCCGATCGCCCTAGGTGTTCGTGTGTTCGGTGAACATCCGATGTTTAAGTCGAACTTACGTTCGTCTCGAACATCAAGCCCATCTCTAGCCAGAACCTAGAATGCACCTTCTCCACTAGTAGCCCGCCATGAAATCCGGACTTCCTTCTGATAAATGCTGGAGGTGTTACCGCCCCCCAACCAAGGTCCTTCTACTGGGAACTAGGCTGGGTGTGAGGGAGGGGGGTTCCCGGGACCGGTGGATTCTTGTAGTAAGTCATGTGGACGACCAGAGAAAGACGCCAGAACCTAGGAAGCCCCTTCTTCTCCACCACCAGCCTGCCATGAAAGTGATAAAGATGGAGGAACCAGGAAATCAGCATCAGAGATGTAGAATTAAGCAGAATCCTTCATGGTTTCCTCCAAAGGCCACAGCTGGCCTGGGGTCTGGTGATGTCATAGGTGGGTGTGGCCCATGATGGGCGGGGATCCAGAACTGCAATGAAGGTTCATAGATTGTAAGAAAAGAGGACCCAGATTGTCCTTTCCTGTTCTCATCACCACCATGAAGATCAGAGTCCTCATTATAGTCTGTATAGGAAGTGAGACTTTACTCTCCCAACCGCCAGGAACTCTGGGTAATCCTCAACCTGCCACCATTAGTACAGAGTTAGGAATTGGGCGGGCGGGTAAGGATTAGATTTACTGCTTTTACATTTCTTTAGCGACTTCCTTGTTTTTGGCCTGAGCCACAATGACGTCATCCATCCAAGGAGTCCTCAGGAGAAGAGGTGCTCAGCTAAGCAAACCCTCCTGCCTGAGCTAAGGACAGGTGGATTCCAGGAAGTAAATCCTCCATGACTCATCTGTGCTTAGTATATCACATGAAGGCAGAGGCCAACGCATTAGAAGGCAGTAATAGATGTACCTTCGTGGCCAGTACTGAGTGAAGGTTCTACGGGGCCACATATGTATTCTTTATGAGATTACACTTCATGATTTTCCTGCATCTTCCACGCCCCTGAGGAAGAAAATAGACTTTGTATTGGGAAACATGTTGGATGTCTGTCTGTCTGTCTACGCATTCTTCTGTCCAGTGGTGATGACCGATGTGGGAAGGTTTGATTATTTCCATTGTGTCATACTATGATGTCATACTGTACAGGAATGAATAGCCACATTCACTGTGTGCGGTTTTCTTGTCTATTTACCTTTCGACCAATAAAGTTTGTAGATAGTTTTTTTTTTATTTGCTTCTAGGCTTGTGTTGCTTTAAAATTCCGCAAACAAGAGGGGGGTCTGTTCTATACTTACCTTCACCTATGACATCACTGGTGGGCTCAGACCTCTGAGGGAGTGGTCACTTACCTTCCTCTGTGACATCACTGGTGGGCTCAGACCTCTGAGGGAGCGGTCACTTACCTTCCTCTGTGACATCAATGGTGGGCTCAGACCTCTGAGGGAGTGGTCACTTACCTTCCTCTGTGACATCAATGGTGGGCTCAGACCTCTGAGGGAGCGGTCACTTACCTTCCTCTGTGACATCACTGGTGAGCTCAGACCTCTGAGGGAGTGGTCACTTACCTTCCTCTGTGACATCACTGGTGAGCTCAGACCTCTGAGGGAGCAGTCACTTACCTTCCTCTGTGACATCACTGGTGAGCTCAGACCTCTGAGGGAGTGGTCACTTACCTTCCTCTGTGACATCACTGGTGAGCTCAGACCTCTGAGGGAGTGGTCACTTACCTTCCTTTGTGACATCACTGGTGAGCTCAGACCTCTGAGGGAGCGGTCACTTACCTTCCTCTGTGACATCAATGGTGGGCTCAGACCTCTGAGGGAGCAGTCACTTACCTTCTCCTAGGACATCACTGGTGGGCTCAGACCTCTGAGGGAGCGGTCACTTACCTTCCTCTGTGACATCAATGGTGGGCTCAGACCTCTGAGGGAGTGGTCACTTACCTTCCTCTGTGACATCAATGGTGGGCTCAGACCTCTGAGGGAGCAGTCACTTACCTTCTCCTAGGACATCACTGGTGGGCTCAGACCTCTAAGGGAGTCATGTCATAGAAGTGACCACTGCCTCAGAGGTCAGAGCTTATTGAGAGTCACTTACCTTGTCCTATGACATCACTGGTAAACTCTGGCCTCTGGGGGAGTGGTCACTTACCTTATCCTATAACATCACTGGTGGGCTCAAACCCTTGAGGGAGTGGTCCCCTACCTTTTTTCTGTGACATCACCGATGGGCTCTGACCTCGGAGGGAGTGGTCACTGACCTTGTGCTATGACATCACTGTTGAGCTCTGACCTCTGAGGGAGTCATGTCATAAGAGAAGGTAAGTTGACCACTGCCTCAGAAGTCAGAGCTTATAAAGGGTCTCTTACCTTCTTCTATGACATCACTGGTGGGCTCTGACCTCTGAGGGATTGGTCATTTACCGTTTCCCATGACATCACTGGTGGGCTCAGACCTCTGAGGGATTGGTCATTTACCGTTTCCTATGACATCACTGGTGGGCTCAGACCTCTGAGGGATTGGTCATTTACCGTTTCCTATGACATCACTGGTGAGCTCTGATCTCTGCGGAAGTGGTCATTTACCTTCTTCTATTACATCACTGGTGGGCTCTGACCTCTGAGGGAGTGGCCACTTACCTTCTCTTAGAACATTTCTGTTGAGCTCTGACCTCTGAGAGAGTTGTGTCACAGGAGAAGGTAAGTGACCACTGCCTCAGAGGTCAGAGCTTATTAGGAGTCACACACCTTCTCCTATGACATCACTGGTGAGCTCTGACATCTGAGGGAGTTGTGTGGTTAGGGGTAGGGAGTGGTCACTTACCTTCTCCTATGACACGACTCCCTCATGAGGTCAGAGCTCACTAAGAGTCACTTACCTTCCACCAATAGTCACTTGCCTTCTCCTATGACATGACCCACTCAGAGCTCACAAAATGTTTTGGACCTTTAGGAAAGTCAGAAGATAGAAGGTAGGTGACCACTCCCTCAGAGGTCAGAGCCCACCAGTGATGTCGTAGGAGAAGGTAAGTGACTCTTGGTCATCGCTGGCCTCTGAGGGAGTGGTCGCTTACCTTCTCCTATGACATGACCCACTCAAAGGTCAGAGCCCACCAAAAGCCACTGACCTTTAAGGGAGTCGGAGCCTAGAAGGTAAGTGACTTTTGGTGGGCTCTGGCCTTTGAATGAGTGATGTCATAGAAGGTAAGTGACTCTTGGTGGAAGGTGAGTGTAGGTGGGCTCTGACCTCTGAGAGTTGTGTCGTAGAAGGTAAAAGTCCACCCAGAGCCACTTACCTTCTCCTATGATACAACTCCCTCAGAGGTCAGAGTCCACCAATAATGTCATATTAGAAGGTAAGTGACTCTTGGTGGGCTCTGACGGAGTCGTGTCATAAGATGTCCACCCAGAGTCACCTACCTTCCCCTGTGAGGTCAGTCTTCCAGAATGTGGGGCCGATGAGGATGTGATGTGTAATCTTTGATGTACCGGACAAATTCTCTCCATGGAGGAGACCTCCTCTGATTGGTGATCTCCGGGATGACTATGGTATATGGATTTGTAGGATCGGATGTCAGGATTTTCTCAGGAATGATGTACTTTATGATTTGGCATGTTATCTGTTCACTACTTTAACCTTCCACTGACACCTTCACTCACCAACATCCATCCATGTCCCAGGGAAGTGGTGGGAGGGGCCAGAACAACTTCACTCACCAACAGTGATGTCATAGAGGTAGGAGGGACCAGAACACCCTTTACTTACCAACATCCATGTCCCAGGGAAGTGGTGGGAGGGGCTAGAACACCTTCACTCACCAACAGTGATGTCACAGAGGTGGGAGGGGCCAGAACACCTTTACTTGCCAACATCTATCCATGACCCAGGGAAGTGGTGGGAGGGGCCAGAACACCTTTACTCACCAACAGTGATGTCACAGAGGTGGGAGGGGCCAGAACACCTTTACTTGCCAACATCCATCAATGTCCCAGGGAAGTGGTGGGAGGGGCCAGAACACCGTTACTCACCAACGGTGATGTCACAGAGGTGGGAGGGGCTCTCCATGACGAGGGAGTAACACAGATGTCCTCTCTTCCAGCTTACCAGTGATCTTGCCAGGAAGTCTCATATCTACAACCTCCTCAGACATGAAATCATGAACAAAGCATACCCCTCTATAGTGTGTACTTGTCTCAGTCCAGAATACGAACGTGTCATTTCTGTCTGCTGCCTCCTTCCTCTGCTATCTGGATGAGGTCCCCCCCACACCTCTGCTATCTACATGAGGTCTCCCCCCCCCACCTCTGCTATCTGCGTGAGGTCCCCCCCCACCTCTGCTATCTGCGTGAGGTCCCCCCTCCACCTCTGCTATCTGCGTGAGGTCTCCCCCCCCTCTGCAATCTGCGTGAGGTCCCCCCCCACCTCTGCTATCTGCGTGAGGTCCCCCCCCACCTCTGCTATCTGCGTGAGGTCTCCCCCCCTCTGCTATCTGCGTGAGGTCTCCCCCCCTCTGCTATCTGCGTGAGGTCCCCCCCCCCACCTCTGCTATCTGCGTGAGGTCTCCCCCCTCTGCTATCTGCGTGAGGTCCCCCCCCCTCTGCTATCTGCGTGAGCTCCCCCCCACCTCTGCTATCTGCGTGAGCTCCCCCCCCCACCTCTGCTATCTGCGTGAGGCCCCCCCCCCACCTCTGCTATCTGCGTGAGGTCTCCCCCCCTCTGCTATCTGCGTGAGGTCCCCCCCCCACCTCTGCTATCTGCGTGAGGTCCCCCCCCACCTCTGCTATCTGCGTGAGGTCCCCCCCACCTCTGCTATCTGCATGAGGTCTCCCCCCTCTGCTATCTGCGTGAGGCCCCCCCCACCTCTGCTATCTGCGTGAGGTCCCCCCCTCACCTCTGCTATCTGCGCGAGGTCCCCCCCCACCTCTGCTATCTGCGTGAGGTCTCCCCCCCCACCTCTGCTATCTGCGTGAGGTCTCCCCCCCCACCTCTGCTATCTGCGTGAGGTCTCCCCCCCCCACCTCTGCTATCTGCGTGAGGTCTCCCCCCCTCTGCTATCTGCGTGAGGTCCCCCCCCCACCTCTGCTATCTGCGTGAGCCCCCCCCCCACCTCTGCTATCTGCGTGAGCCCCCCCCCACCTCTGCTATCTGCGTGAGGTCCCCCCCCACCTCTGCTATCTGCGTGAGGTCCCTCCCCCACCTCTGCTATCTGCGTGAGGTCCCTCCCCCACCTCTGCTATCTGCGTGAGGTCCCTCCCCCACCTCTGCTATCTGCGTGAGGTCCCTCCCCCACCTCTGCTATCTGCGTGAGGTCTCCCCCCCCCCCCACCTCTGCTATCTGCGTGAGGTCTCCCCCCCACCTCTGCTATCTGCATGAGGTCTCCCCCCCCACCTCTGCTATCTGCATGAGGTCTCCCCCCCCACCTCTGCTATCTGCATGAGGTCTCCCCCCCCACCTCTGCTATCTGCATGAGGTCTCCCTCCCCCCCCCCCACCACCTCTGCTATCTGCAGGAGGAGTCTCCCCCACCTCTGCTATCTGCAGGAGTCGTCTCCCCCCCCACCACCTCTGCTATCTGCAGGAGGCGTCTCCCCCCCCACCACCTCTGCTATCTGCAGGAGGAGTCTCCCCCCCCCACCTCTGCTATCTGCGTGAGGTCTCCCCCCCACCTCTGCTATCTGCATGAGGTCTCCCCCCCCCCCCACCACCTCTGCTATCTGCAGGAGGAGTCTCCCCCACCTCTGCTATCTGCAGGAGTCGTCTCCCCCCCACCACCACCTCTGCTATCTGCAGGAGGAGTCTCCCCCACCTCTGCTATCTGCTAATGCTAAACCATTTCCCACCGACAGAGAAGGGGGGGAGGGTTACAGTGGGACAAACCATTTCCCACAGACAGGGTGTTGTGGAGAGGTTATTAATATTTATGTGGACGTTTCTTTAGGATGTATTTTTAGTTAAATTGCCATGATGTCTCCCAGTGTCAGTTTAACGGTAATCACTATGCAGAGCAAATATGGCTTCAATTGGCATTGAGGAAAGACCTGTTAGTGGAAATCTTCCATTAGATGAATTGCACAATACTTGTAGCCTGATTTATGACAGCACAAGGAGAAATCCATCGCAGAAAATATATATCCGCCAACCGGGGCCCCGGTTATTCACTGCGGAGATATGTTTGTGATGTGGAATTCTTATCGTTTTACCAGGATTAATGGATGGCATATTTCTGTCATATTTGATCGATAATGGCTGAAAAAATGCTGCTATTGTCTTATGCAGATATAATAAAGTCCCATTCACTGAAACAATAGCATGGTCGCTATCAAATATGATTTATAGATAGGATCCACTAACAGGATATGAAGAGCCCATGCTTGTGAATGAACGCGGCCAGGTCCATGTGATGGCAGCCATGTTGCTTTGTTCACCTGGCAGTTAGTCTCTGCACATGGCTGTGTTTCTACATAAACATTGACTTTTCTTTTCTATTGTACTTTTGAATGTATACCTGTCTGTGATTGGTGGGTCTTGAAGCCACTCCCTTTCCTTTTGTTCACTTGCTGTAAATAAACCAAGCCCTGCTCTGGGACACAGAGAGACTTACACACACACTCACTCACAGACAGACTTACACACACACACTCACTCACAGACAGACTCACAGACAGTCTCACTCACTCACAGACAGACTCACAGTCTCTCTCACTCACAGACAGACTCACAGACAGTCTCACTCACTCACTGACAGACTCACAGACAGTCTCACTCACAGACAGTCTCACTCACAGACAGACTCACTCACAGACAGACTCACTCACAGACAGACTCACTCACAGACAGACTCACTCACAGACAGACTCACTCACAGACAGACTCACTCACAGACAGACTCACTCACAGACAGACTCTCATTCACTTTCACAGACACACACTCACTCTCTCACAGACACACACTCACTCACTCACAGACAGACTCACAGACAGTCTCTCTCACTCACAGACTCTCATTCATTTTCACACAGACACACTCTCTCTCTCACAGACACTCACTCTCACAGACACACACTCACTCTCACAGACACACACTCACTCTCACAGACACACACTCACTCTCACAGACACACACTCACTCTCACAGACACACACTCACTCTCACAGACACACACTCACTCTCACAGACACACTCTCTCTCTCACAGACACACTCTCTCTCTCACAGACACACTCTCTCTCTCACAGACACACTCTCTCTCTCACAGACACACACTCACTCTCTCTCTCTCACACAGACACACTCTCTCTCTCACAGACACATGCACACACACTCACTCTCTCTCACAGACACACACACAGAGGGATTAATGGCCTTTGGCGCGTATTAATATCCACAAGTGCGCTTTTCAGCGCAGCGAGTTTCTATGCTCCAAGCCGCAATAATTTCCGCAACACAGGGGGGCTTACAGTGGGACAACCCATTTCCCACAGATGGGGGGGGGGGCTTACAGTGGGGCAAATCATTTGCCACAGGTGGGGGGGGGGGAGGGAATACAGTGGGACAAACCATTTCCAAAGGCCCCTCCAGACTCCGTGCAGTGAGCATCGTCACCCGAGCACAGGATGTGTTACTGGCAGGATCACCAGGAGCAACATCTTTTCTAACGTGACACCAAAGGGAAACTTGCAGCACCAGGGGCTCAAGAATTGAGTTATGGGACATAAAACATGTCAGCTTATCGGGGCATAGACCAATCACTGAGACTCCGCCCACAGGAATATGACAACTCCACTTTATTAGAAAACATCCTAGCCCCCCCCCAGGTGTAAGCCCTGGGGGACCCAGAACACATGAACCCCTGAACCCTCCCTCCCCCATCCCATCTATGTGTAGAGGAGAGTCCTGCAAGAGTCCTCACTTCCCAGCCAACAATGGATTCCTGAGGACGACGATGACGCTGTCCCCCCGCAGGAACATCTTGGAGATATATCGGTCCTTGTTGACTGGTTTGGATTTCTTCTTCCCCTTCCCGCTCTTCGGAACCTCCGTCCACATCTCCTTCACATTCTCCAGGACCATGTTACAGTGTCTAGGGGGGGGAGGGGACACACAGCTCAGGGATGACCAAGGACTTCTTATTCCATTCTATAAATGAATGTAATATTTCCCATGCTCCGCCCCTAAACCACCCAGCTCTAACAGACCCCGCCTCAAAGACCTGTGACTCCACAGATCCCCAACTATCAGACCGTGACCCCCACAGTACCTTGCCTCACAGACCCACAGAACCCCAACTATCACAGAGCACAACCCCTACAGAGCTGTTTCACAGATCCCCGCCCCCACAGAACCCCATCACAGAGCCTGACCCCGCCCTTGCCGAAATCCTGCCTCACAACTCCCCCCGCCCCCCACAGAGCCTGACCCCGCCCTTGCCAAACCCTGCCTCACAACACCCCCCAACTCCCCCCGCCCCCACAGAACCCTGCCTCACAACTCCCCCCGCCCCCCACAGAACCCAACCACAGAGCCTGACCCCACCCTTGCCAAACCCTGCCTCACAACACCCCCCAACTCCCCCCGCCCCCACAGAACCCTGCCTCACAACTCCCCCCGCCCCCACAGAACCCTGCCTCACAACTCCCCCCGCCCCCCACAGAACCCAACCACAGAGCCTGACCCCGCCCTTGCCAAACCCTGCCTCACAACACCCCCCCAACTCCCCCCGCCCCCACAGAACCCTGCCTCACAACTCCCCCCGCCCCCACAGAACCCTGCCTCACAACTCCCCCTACAGAACCTCAACTATCAGAAAGCCTGACCCCTGCAGAACTCTAGGTCACAAGACCCCCAGACAACACTGCCTCACAAGTCCCCCCCGCCCTCACAGAACCCTGCGTCACAAATTCCCCCGCCCCCCACAGAACCCTGCCTCCCAACTTCCCCACCCCCACAGAACCTTGCCTCACAACTCCCACTGACACCGCAGAACCCCACCTCACAACTCCCCCCACAGAACCTTGCCTCACAACTACCCCCTCCCCCACAGAACCTCAACTATCACAAAGCCTGACCCCCGCAGAACTCTACGTCACAAGACCCCTGTCCCCAGAAAAAACACTGCCTCACAAGTCCCCCCCGCCCTCACAGAACCCTGCGTCACAAATTCCCCCGCCCCCCACAGAACCCTGCCTCCCAACTTCCCCACCCCCACAGAACCTTGCCTCACAACTCCCACTGACACCGCAGAACCCCACCTCACAACTCCCCCCACAGAACCTTGCCTCACAACTACCCCCTCCCCCACAGAACCTCAACTATCACAAAGCCTGACCCCCGCAGAACTCTACGTCACAAGACCCCTGTCCCCCGAAAAAACACTGCCTCACAAGTCCCCCCCGCCCTCACAGAACCCTACGCCAAATCCCCCCGCAGAACCCTGCCTCCCAACTTCCCCACCTCCACAGAACACCAACTCACAGAGCCCACCCTCTCACAGAACCCTGCCTCAACTCCCCCGCCACTACAGAACCCCACCCCGCAGAAATCTGTCACAAACCCCTCACAACCCTGCCTCACAACTTCCCCTGCCTCCACAGAACCTCAACTATCAGAAAGCCTGACCCCCGCAGAACTCCACGTCACAAGACCCCCGCCCCCAGACAACACTGCCTCACAAGCCCACCCCCCCCGCCCTCACAGAACCCTACGTCATAAATTCCCCCGCCCCCACAGAACCCTGCCTCACAACTCCCCCCCCCCCCCAGAACCCCGCCTCAAAACTCCCCCCCCCCAGAACCCTGCCTCACAACTCCCACTGCCACCACAGAACCCCACCCCCGCAGAACCCTGCCTAACAACTCCCCCCCCCCCCCCAGAACCCTGCCTCACAACTCCCCCCCCCCCCAGAACCCCGCCTCACAACTCCCACCACAGAACCCCACCCCCGCAGAACCCTACCTCACAACTCCCCTGCCTCACAATTTCCCCCATAGAACCTCGCCTCACAACATCCCCCTCCCCAACAGAACCTCAACTATCACAAAGCCTGACCCCCGCAGAACTCTACGTCACAAGACCCCCGACCCCCGAAACAACACTGCCTCACAAGTCCCCCCGCTGCCCTCACAGAACCCTACGTCACAAATTCTCCCGCAGAACCCTGTCTCACAACTCCCCTGCCTCCACAGAACACCAACTCACAGAGCCCACCCTCCCACAGAACCCTGCCTCAACTCCCCCGCCATTACAGAACCTCACCCCCGCAGAAATCTGTCACAAACCCCTCACCCCCACACAACCCTGTCTCACAACTCCTCTGCCGCCCCCCACAGAACCCTGCCTCACAAGTTTCCCTGCCTCACAACTTCCCCTGCCCCCACAGAACCTCAACTATCAGAAAGCCTGACCCCCGCAGAACTCTAAGTCCCAAGACCCCCGCCCCCAGACAGCACTGCCTCACAAGTCCCCCCCTACCTTCAAAGAACCCTACGTCACAACTCCCCCGCCCCGACAGAACCCTGCTTCACAACTTCCGCACCTCCACAGAACCCCAACTATGACAAAGCCTAACCCCCCTCAGAACTCTACGTCACAAATGTTCTGCCCCCCCCAAAAAAATCTTGCCTGACAGAACCCTAACTCAGAGCCCACCCCCCACAGAACCCTGCCTCACAGAACCTGAATTCGCAAATCTCCCACCTCCACATAAAGAGCTCAATCCCAGCAGAACCCTGCCCCCCACCACCCTCACAGACCCCCCCCCCCCCCCACAGAACCCTGCCTCACAAACCCCCCCCCCCCCCCCACAGAACCCTGCCTCACAACTCCCCCCCCCACAGAACTCCACCAATCACAGAGCCAATACCCCGCAGAACTCAACGTCACAAATCCCCCGCCCTAACAGAACTCTGACTCACAGACCCAACCGCCGTGCCCCCACAGAACCCTGCCTCAAAACTCCCTGTCCCCCCACATAACCTGCCTTCCAGATCCAGAGCGCAACACCCACAGATCCCTGACATACAAATACCCCTACCCCACCCCCACAGAACCCTGCCACATAGGTCCCCTACTATTACAGAGCGCAGAACTCTGCCTCAAATATCCCCACCCCCACAGAACTCTGTACCCACGGTTAACAGCCCTCCCACAGAACCAAGCTCACCTGTCGAAGGCCTTCACCCTTCCCAACAGCTTCTTATTGTTGCGACAGTTGATGAGGACCTGCGTGTTGTTCTTTACAGACTGGGTGAGTACAGAGAGGGGCCCCGTGTTAAACTCCTCCTCCTCGCGTTTCTGCAGCTCCTCGGGGGTCATCTCACTCTTCGGTTTGTTCAGAAGACTCCTAAAGGGAAGGGGAGACCGAGCTTACAGGAGACGTCCTACCTGGAGGTGAGATTATCTAATGGGGGGGGTCCTCCCTCTTCCCCCTCCATCACACACACAGGACCTCCCTCCTCCATCACACACAGGACCTCCCTCCTCCCCCATCACACACAGGACCTCCCCCCTCCTCCTCCTTCACACACAGGTCCTCCCCCCTCCTCCTCCTTCACACACAGGTCCTCCCCCTCCTTCAAACACAGGTCCTCCCCCCTCCTCCTCCTCCTTCACACACAGGTCCTCCCCCCCTCCTCCTTCACACACAGGTCCTCCCCCCTCCTCCTCCTTCACACACAGGTCCTCTCTCCTCCTCATCCTTCACACACAGGTCCTCCCCCCTCCTCCTCCTTCACACACAGGTCCTCCCCCCTCCTCCTCCTTCACACACAGGTCCTCCCCCCTCCTTCACACACAGGTCCTCCCCCCTCCTCCACACACAGATCCTCCCCCCTCCTCCTCCTTCACACACAGGTCCTCCCCCCTCCTCCTCCTTCACACACAGGTCCTCCCCCCTCCTCCTCCTTCACACACAGGACCTCCCTCCTCCCCCATCACACACAGGACCTCCCCCCTCCTCCTCCTTCACACACAGGTCCTCCCCCCTCCTCCTCCTTCACACACAGGTCCTCCCCCTCCTTCAAACACAGGTCCTCCCCCCTCCTCCTCCTTCACACACAGGTCCTCCCCCCCTCCTCCTTCACACACAGGTCCTCCCCCCTCCTCCTCCTTCACACACAGGTCCTCTCTCCTCCTCATCCTTCACACACAGGTCCTCCCCCCTCCTCCTCCTTCACACACAGGTCCTCCCCCCTCCTCCTCCTTCACACACAGGTCCTCCCCCCTCCTTCACACACAGGTCCTCCCCCCTCCTCCACACACAGGTCCTCCCCCCTCCTCCTCCTTCACACACAGGTCCTCCCCCCTCCTCCTCCTTCACACACAGGTCCTCCCCCCTCCTCCACACACAGGTCCTCCCCCCTCCTCCTCCTTCACACACAGGTCCTCCCCCCTCCTCCTCCTTCACACACAGGTCCTCTCTCCTCCCTCCTCCTTCACACACAGGTCCTCCCCCCTCCTCCTCCATCACACACACGTCCTCCCCCCTCCTCCTCCATCACACACACAGGTCCTCCTCCATCACACACACAGCTCCTCCCTCCTCCTCCGTCACACACAGCTCCTCCCTCCTCCTCCTCCGTCACACACAGGACCTCCCTCCTCCTCTTCCATCACACACACAGCTCCTCCCTCCTCCTCCTTCATCACACACACAGCTCCTCCCTCCTCCTCCATCACACACACAGATCCCTCCTCCATCACACACAGGACCTCCCTCCTCCTCCATCACACACACAGGTTCTCCCCCCTCCTCCTCCATCACACACAGGTCCTCCCCCCTCCTCCTCCATCACACACAGGTCCTCCCTCCTCCTCCATCACACACAGGTCCTCCCTCCTCCTCCTCCATCACACACAGGTCCTCCCTCCTCCTCATCCATCACACACAGGTCCTCCCTCCTCCTCATCCATCACACACAGGTCCTCCTCCCTCCTCCTCCTTCACACACAGGTCCTCCTCCCTCCTCCTCCTTCACACACAGGTCCTCCCCCCTCCTCCATCACACACACAGGTCCTCCCTCCTCCTCCATCACACACAGGACCTCCCCCCTCCTCCTCCATCACACACAGGTCCTCCTCCTCCTCCATCACACACAGCTCCTCCCCCCTCCTCCTCCATCACACACAGGACCTCCCCCCTCCTCCTCCTTCACACACAGGTCCTCCCCCTCCTTCAAACACAGGTCCTCCCCCCTCCTCCTCCTTCACACACAGGTCCTCCCCCCCTCCTCCTTCACACACAGGTCCTCCCCCCCTCCTCCTCCTTCACACACAGGTCCTCTCTCCTCCTCATCCTTCACACACAGGTCCTCTCTCCTCCTCCTCCTTCACACACAGGTCCTCCCCCCTCCTCCTCCTTCACACACAGGTCCTCCCCCCTCCTCCTCCTTCACACACAGGTCCTCCCCCCTCCTTCACACACAGGTCCTCCCCCCTCCTCCACACACAGGTCCTCCCCCCTCCTCCACACACAGGTCCTCCCCCCCTCCTCCACACACAGGTCCTCCCCCCTCCTCCACACACAGGTCCTCCCCCCTCCTCCTCCTTCACACACAGGTCCTCCCCCCTCCTCCACACACAGGTCCTCCCCCCTCCTCCTCCTTCACACACAGGTCCTCCCCCCTCCTTCTCCTTCACACACAGGTCCTCTCTCCTCCTCCTCCTTCACACACAGGTCCTCCCCCCTCCTCCTCCATCACACACACAGGTCCTCCTCCATCACACACACAGCTCCTCCCTCCTCCTCCTCCTCCGTCACACACAGCTCCTCCCTCCTCCTCCTCCGTCACACACAGGTCCTCCCTCCTCCATCACACACACAGGTCCTCCTCCCTCCTCCTCCTTCACACACAGGTCCTCCCCCTCCTCCTCCATCACACACAGGTTCTCTCTCCTCCTCCTCCTTCACACACACACACAGGTCCTCCCCCCTCCTCCTCCTTCACACACAGGTCCTCCTCCCTCCTCCTTCACACACACAGGTCCTCCCTCCTCCTCCTCCATCACACACAGGACCTCCCTCCTCCTCTTCCATCACACACACAGCTCCTCCCTCCTCCTCCTTCATCACACACACAGCTCCTCCCTCCTCCTCCATCACACACACAGATCCCTCCTCCATCACACACAGGA
Organism: Pelophylax lessonae; assembly: GCF_965119305.1. NCBI lineage: Eukaryota > Metazoa > Chordata > Amphibia > Anura > Ranidae > Pelophylax > Pelophylax lessonae. Next base: position 2,487,416 of record NC_138774.1, on the reverse strand, counting down.
CCTCCCTCCTCCTCCATCACATACACAGGTCCTCCCCCCTCCTCCTCCATCACACACAGGTCCTCCCTCCTCCTCCATCACACACAGGTCCTCCCTCCTCCTCATCCATCACACACAGGTCCTCCTCCCTCCTCCTCCTTCACACACAGGTCCTCCTCCCTCCTCCTCCTTCACACACAGGTCCTCCCCCCTCCTCCATCACACACACAGGTCCTCCCTCCTCCTCCATCACACACAGGACCTCCCCCCCCCTCCTCCTTCACACACAGGTCCTCCCTCCTCCTCCATCACACACAGGTCCTCCCTCCTCCTCCATCACACACAGGTCCTCCCTCCTCCTCCATCACACACAGGTCCTCCTCCTCCTCCATTACACACAGCTCCTCCCCCCTCCTCCTCCATCACACACAGCTCCTCCCTCCTCCTCCTCCATCACACACACAGGTCCTCCCCCCTCCTCCTCCTTCACACACACAGGTCCTCCCACCTCCTCCTCCTTCACACACACAGGTCCTCCCCCCTCCTCCTCCTTCACACACAGCTCCTCCCCCCTCCTCCTCCTTCACACACAGCTCCTCCCTCCTCCTCCTCCATCACACACAGGTCCTCCCTCCTCCTCCTCCATCACACACAGGCCCCTCCTCCATCACACACAGGTCCTCCCTCCTCCTCCTCCATCACACACAGGACCTCCCCCCTCCTCCTCCATCACACACAGCTCCTCCCTCCTCCTCCATCAAACACAGCTCCTCCCTCCTCCTCCATCACACACAGGTCCTCCCCCCTCCTCCTCCATCACACACAGGTCCTCCCCCCTCCTCCTCCTTCACACACAGGTCCTCCCCCCTCCTCCTCCTTCACACACAGGTCCTCCCCCCTCCTCCTCCTTCACACACAGGTCCTCCCCCTCCTCCTCCATCACACACAGGTCCTCCCCCCTCCTCCTCCTTCACACACAGGTCCTCCCCCTCCTCCTCCATCACACACAGGTCCTCCCCCTCCTCCTCCATCACACACAGGTCCTCCCCCTCCTCCTCCATCACACACAGCTCCTCCCCCCTCCTCCTCCATCACACAGCTCCTCCCTCCTCCTCCTTCACACACAGGTCTTCCCTCCTCCTCCTCCATCACACACAGGTCCTCCCTCCTCCATCACACAAAGCTCTTCTCCCCCTCCTCCTCCATCACACACAGCTCCTCCTCGCTCCTCTTACATGTTGGCGGTCCGCTCTCTCTGTCCTCCTCACGTTGCTGCACCGTGCTCCTCTCTTTTCTGCCGTCACTTCCGCTTCCGGGTCAGAGATCTACTTCCGTTCTCTTGTTTCTATGGAGACGTGTCGGCCAATGTCTGCGTTGTTTGGGAGGGGTTTCGTAATTTTGGCGGGAGCGACATCAGATCATAGATATGAGAGTGGGTGGGTGCAGAGATCGTAGGTCCTCCCTCCTGGTGACGTCAGTACAGGGCGGGGTAGGTTTCTTTTAATTTTATTGTAGTAGAGGGGAGTTATATCCCGAGCTCTGATTGGAAGAATCTTCCCGAGGGAGGGGCCTAACTGTGATCTGAACAGGACTTTATCCACCAATGTACAGTGAGAGGATCCGTTACCATGGAAACCAACCATTCCTGGGAGTCTTGGAAACCAAATACTCTCGGTACCCCAATACCATGGAAACCGACCACTCCGGGACCCCGATACCATGGAAACTGAATACTTCCTGGGACCCCGATACCATGGAAACCGACCCTTTCCGGGACCCCGATACCATTGAATTCGACCCGTTACAGGACCCCGATACCATGGAAACCGATCACTCCGGGACCCCGATACCATGGAAACCAAATACTCCGGGCCCCTGATATCATGGAAACCGAATACTTTCAGGACCCCGATAGTGGTTCTATGGATCCTCTCCTGGGCCCCCATGGTTTGTATTATGGATCCTCTCCGGGGCCCCCATGGTGTGTATTATGGATCCTCTCCGGGGGCCCCCATGGTGTGTATTTTGGATCCTTTCCGGGGCCCCCATGGTGTGTATTATGGATCCTCTCCGGGGCCCCCATGGTTTGTATTATGGATCCTCTCCGGGGCCCCCATGGTTTGTATTATGGATCCTCTCCGGGGCCCCCATGGTGTGTATTATGGATCCTCTCCGGGGGCCCCCATGGTGTGTATTTTGGATCCTTTCCGGGGCCCCCATGGTGTGTATTATGGATCCTCTCCGGGGCCCCCATGGTTTGTATTATGGATCCTCTCCGGGGCCCCCATGGTTTGTATTATGGATCCTCTCCGGGGCCCCCATGGTGTGTATTATGGATCCTCTCTGGGGCCCCATGGTGTGTATTATGGATCCTCTCTGGGGCCCCCATGGTTTGTATTATGGATCCTCTCCGGGGCCCCCATGGTGTGTATTATGGATCCTCTCCGGGGCCCCCATGGTTTGTATTATGGATCCTCTCCGGGGCCCCCATGGTGTGTATTATGGATCCTCTCCGGGCCCCCATGGTTTGTATTATGGATCCTCTCCGGGGCCCCCATGGTGTGTATTATGGATCCTCTCCGGGCCCCCATGGTTTGTATTATGGATCCTCTCCGGGGGCCCCCATGGTGTGTATTTTGGATCCTTTCCGGGGCCCCCATGGTGTGTATTATGGATCCTCTGTTGGGCCCCCATGGTATGTATTATGGATCCTCTCCGGGGGCCCCCATGGTGTGTATTATGGATCCTCTCCGGGGGCCCCCATGGTGTGTATTTTGGATCCTTTCCGTGGGCCCCCATGGTGTGTATTATGGATCCTCTCTGGGGCCCCCATGGTGTGTATTATGGATCCTCTCTGGGGCCCCCATGGTTTGTATTATGGATCCTCTCTGGGGCCCCCATGGTGTGTATTATGGGTCCTCTCTGGGGCCCCATGGTGTGTATTATGGATCCTCTCTGGGGCCCCCCATGGTGTGTATTATGGATCCTCTCTGGGGCCCCATGGTGTGTATTATGGATCCTCTCTGGGGCCCCATGGTGTGTATTATGGATCCTTTCCGGGGCCCCCATGGTGTGTATTATGGATCCTCTCCGGGGCCCCCATGGTTTGTATTATGGATCCTCTCCGGGGCCCCCATGGTGTGTATTATGGATCCTCTCCGGGCCCCCATGGTTTGTATTATGGATCCTCTCCGGGGCCCCCATGGTGTGTATTATGGATCCTCTCCGGGCCCCCATGGTTTGTATTATGGATCCTCTCCGGGGGCCCCCATGGTGTGTATTTTGGATCCTTTCCGGGGCCCCCATGGTGTGTATTATGGATCCTCTGTTGGGCCCCCATGGTATGTATTATGGATCCTCTCCGGGGGCCCCCATGGTGTGTATTATGGATCCTCTCCGGGGGCCCCCATGGTGTGTATTTTGGATCCTTTCCGTGGGCCCCCATGGTGTGTATTATGGATCCTCTCTGGGGCCCCCATGGTTTGTATTATGGATCCTCTCTGGGGCCCCCATGGTGTGTATTATGGGTCCTCTCTGGGGCCCCATGGTGTGTATTATGGATCCTCTCTGGGGCCCCCCATGGTGTGTATTATGGATCCTCTCTGGGGCCCCATGGTGTGTATTATGGATCCTCTCTGGGGCCCCATGGTGTGTATTATGGATCCTTTCCGGGGCCCCATGGTGTGTATTATGGATCCTTTCCGGGGCCCCATGGTGTGTATTATGGATCCTCTCTGGGGCCCCCATGGTTTGTATTATGGATCCTCTCTGGGGCCCCCATGGTGTGTATTATGGATTCTCTCTGGGGCCCCCATGGTGTGTATTATGGATTCTCTCTGGGGCCCCCCATGGTGTGTATTATGGATCCTCTCCGGGGGCCCCCATGGTGTGTATTTTGGATCCTTTCCAGGGCCCCCATGGTGTGTATTATGGATCCTCTCTGGGGCCCCCATGGTGTGTATTATGGATCCTCTCCGGGGCCCCATGGTTTGTATTATGGATCCTCTCTGGGGCCCCATGGTGTGTATTATGGATCCTCTCTGGGGCCCCCCATGGTGTGTATTATGGATCCTCTCCGGGGCCCCCATGGTGTGTATTATGGATCCTCTCCGGGGCCCCCATGGTGTGTATTATGGATCCTCTCTGGGGCCCCATGGTGTGTATTGTGGATCCTCTCTGGGGCCCCCATGGTGTGTATTATGGATCCTCTCTGGGGCCCCCATGGTGTGTATTATGGATCCTCTCTGGGGCCCCCATGGTGTGTATTATGGATCCTCTCTGGGGCCCCCATGGTGTGTATTGTGGATCCTCTCTGGGGCCCCCATGGTGTGTATTATGGATCCTCTCTGGGGCCCCCATGGTGTGTATTATGGATCCTCTCTGGGGCCCCCATGGTTTGTATTATGGATCCTCTCTGGGGCCCCCATGGTGTGTATTATGGGTCCTCTCTGGGGCCCCATGGTGTGTATTATGGATCCTCTCTGGGGCCCCCCATGGTGTGTATTATGGATCCTCTCTGGGGCCCCATGGTGTGTATTATGGATCCTCTCTGGGGCCCCATGGTGTGTATTATGGATCCTTTCCGGGGCCCCCATGGTGTGTATTATGGATCCTCTCCGGGGCCCCCATGGTTTGTATTATGGATCCTCTCCGGGGCCCCCATGGTGTGTATTATGGATCCTCTCCGGGCCCCCATGGTTTGTATTATGGATCCTCTCCGGGGCCCCCATGGTGTGTATTATGGATCCTCTCCGGGCCCCCATGGTTTGTATTATGGATCCTCTCCGGGGGCCCCCATGGTGTGTATTTTGGATCCTTTCCGGGGCCCCCATGGTGTGTATTATGGATCCTCTGTTGGGCCCCCATGGTATGTATTATGGATCCTCTCCGGGGGCCCCCATGGTGTGTATTATGGATCCTCTCCGGGGGCCCCCATGGTGTGTATTTTGGATCCTTTCCGTGGGCCCCCATGGTGTGTATTATGGATCCTCTCTGGGGCCCCCATGGTGTGTATTATGGATCCTCTCTGGGGCCCCCCATGGTGTGTATTATGGATCCTCTCTGGGGCCCCCATGGTGTGTATTATGGATCCTCTCTGGGGCCCCCATGGTGTGTATTATGGATCCTCTCTGGGGCCCCATGGTGTGTATTGTGGATCCTCTCTGGGGCCCCCATGGTGTGTATTATGGATCCTCTCTGGGGCCCCCATGGTGTGTATTATGGATCTTCTCTGGGGCCCCCATGGTGTGTATTATGGATCCTCTCTGGGGCCCCCATGGTGTGTATTATGGATCTTCTCTGGGGCCCCCATGGTGTGTATTATGGATCCTCTCCGGGACCCCCATGGTTTGTATTATGGATCCTCTCCGGGGTCCCCATGGTGTGTATTATGGATCCTCCTGGGGCCCCCATGGTTTGTATTATGGATCCTCTCCGGGACCCCCATGGTGTGGGGGTAAAACACTGACCAGCGTGCCCCCTTCAATGCAGTGACCAGCGTACATGCCCCCTTCAATCCAGTGCACTTACCTGGATCATTATCAGCGGCGGCGCGGCTTCTCCTCAGTCCCCCGGCGTGTCTCCTCGGGTCCTCCCGCTCCCGCCTCCTCCTTGGCCAATGGCATGGGGTTTGCCTTGCGGCCAATCAGGAATCAGGTATTAGACCCACTCCCTGGTTGGCCGGGAGGAGGATCCGTGTGACAATAGCAAATTTTCATTCGCTATTGTCACACAATGGGTGGAGTCGGGGCGCACTGCTCTGTGCCCCCGGGTCCACCCTTTGCATCGCCCTATTAGAGCCTCTGGCTTTAATCAGGTGATGCAAAAAATAAAAAAAGCCCCATTGAACTCCATCCGTCATGCGCCCCTGCATGCAGATTAGGGGGCCAGACGCATGAATAGGGGGGGCGGCGCCCCTGTGCCCCCAACACACCGGCCGCCACTGATTCTTAGTGATTGAAAATCCTTCAGCGTTCTACCCTCCTATAGTTGTGGAATAAATCGCAAACCATATTCAGACTACATAGAAATACTCTCCAATTTAAGTAATTCAGCAAAATTATAGTTATTAAAAAGCCGAGAGGTTGAGACAGAGGGTGTAGCGCCCACAGAAGCACACTGGTCACCAGCTGGGTCCTGGGAGTAGACGGGTGGTCTCCAGAAGCGTGCTGGACTGATATCCACAGGAAGTCCAAGGGAAGACCGGAGGACCGGAGCAACCAGGCAACAAGTGTAAGTCCGGCAGAGGGTCAAACACAGGCAGGTAGCGGCAACAGGAGCAAGCCGAGGTCATAACAGGAAGGCCGGGAACAAGCAAGTCCGTGGGGTAGCCAAGATCAGGTATGGGTGGGCAGGCATTATAGTTATTAAAGTGGAGTTCCGGCCTATTTTGCAACTTTAGTGATTCCTGGAGCGCTCGCTATGCTGATCAACAATTGGGCATTTTACATTTTTTTCGGGGGTCCCTTACCTTATTTTCAGGGCATTTTTGATTGTACTTCCTCCTTCTCCCCCCTCTGTGGCCACGACCACCGACATCACTTCCGCCTTTGCATTGCATCCTGGGAGCTGTTTGTCATCACTCCCAGGAGGCTGGAATCAGGAAGAACTCCCAGAACACTCCCTGGAATCAGGAAGAAGGACACAGCAGATTACACTGCGGCTTCAGATGCCCACATCCAAGATGGCCGCGACCAGACAGTATTTTTAAAAGTAAGATTTTGACTAAAATCCAATACTGTACACCTTGTAAGTATGAGAATAGCGGTTCTGTAAAGGGCGATGGATTCGTATTATTGGGGTATTTTTAGTTAAAAAAGGTATTTGAGGCCGGAACTCCCCTTAAAAAAACAAAAAAGTATCTAGTATATCCTCCATATTTAAAGTGTTGCTTTGTTTTAGTCCACAGTCTGTCTAAAAGGAGAAATGTGGGGGCACGCTGTCAGTTTCCCCGTTTCTCCTGCCTCCAGACACTCCACTACATCCTTATTAGATAAAATAAAAGATATAATTTCCCTGTTTGGCTCCCAACACTCCGTATTTCCCCAACCTGCCAAATGTTGAAGCTGTGCGGCCATATAGTAAAAATAGGGATTAGGAACTGCAAGACCTCCGGCCTCATTAACTTCCTGAAGCTTTTCCAATTTGATACGGGGAATTGTTTTCCTCCAGATCAACATTCGGAACATTCGGAACATTCGGAACAAGGCACCTCCTGAAAATATGTATAGGAATCCACACAGGGGCATTGTGTAAAGTATACAGCAATTGTGGATTCCAAATAATTTTGATGAACCACTTGCCGCCCGCCCTATATAGGATTGACGGCGGCAAAGTGGTTTTTATTATCCTGACTGGCCGACTGATGTCCAGCCGATGATCGCCGCTCTGCGCTCCCCCAGGGCGGCAATCGGTGCTGCAGTATGTCACTCTGATGTAGGCTCTTTACCATGTGACCAGCTGTGTCCAATCACAGCTGGTCACATAGTAAATAGGAAGAGCTGTTGATTGGCTTTCCTCAGTTCATGCCTGATAGGCACGAGTAGAGGAGAGCCAATCTGAAGCTCTCCTGACAGGGAAGAGCATTGATTACCAGTGCAGACACTTGGGGGGGGGGGGGGGTGCCAGGGATTGGCCACCAGGGATGCCCACCAGGGATGCCCACCCATGACCACCAGGGATGCCCACCCATGACCACCAGGGATGCCCACCAATGACCACCAGGGATGCCCACCCATGACCACCAGGGCTCAGGGACCCTTTCAATGCCCTCCCCATCAGAGCTGCCCATGATTGCCATCTATCAGTGCTGCCCACCAGTGCCCATTATTGCAATCTATCAGTGCCCATCAGTTCCCACCAATTATTATTTATTTCAGGTTCTTATATAGCGCTGGCAATTTACGCAGTGCTTTACACATACATTGCACATTCACATCAGTCCCTGCCCTCAAGGAGCTTACAATCTAAGGTCCCGAACTCACATTCATACATACACAGTAGGGTCAATTTTATACAGGATCCAATTAAAGCGGAGTTCCACCCTGGGACATTTTTTTTTAAATAAAAATCCCCCCGGGACAGTCAGGGATAGTACATTCCACAATGGATGCCTCTGATCTGTCCCGGGTCGCACTTACCTGCAAGAAGAAATACTTACTTATAAAATTTCTTCTCCAGCGCTGCCATCTCAGGTGTGGGCAGCTTGAAGCCAGCGCGATCCTCTTCTGTCTTCTTCAGTCCCACAATGCACTGCACCGGCCCCGCCGTCACTTCCGGGGCCGCAGCGTCATCCCTGCACAGCTTGTGGGCATGCCCAGAAGTTGTTTAGCAAGGTATGACGGCGCCTGCACCGAAACTGACGTCGGGGCCGGTGCAGGTGCATTGATTCCTAGGAGCGATGACGTTCAGCTCCCAGGAATCATTGCAAAGCCAGGAAGTGACGAATCGCCGTGGCCGCCGAGGGGAGGAAGAGGAAGTAAGGTAAGTATATTTCCTTCTATACGAGGTAAGTAAAAAAAATAAATAAATTGCGAGTATCCATTTGTTTTTCAGGTGAGCCGGAGCGAGAAGTTGGAGGTAAGTATAATTTTAGGGTGGAACTCCACTTTAACTTACCAGCATGCCTTTGCAGTGTGGGAGGAAACCGGAGTACACAGAGGAAACCCACGCAGGCACAGGGAGAGCATGCAAACTCCAGGCAGGTATTGTTGTGGCTGGGATTTGAACCAGTGACCCTCTTGCTGCTAGCTGAAAGTGCAACCACTACACCACTGTGCCGCCCATAATGCTGCATATCAGTGCCCATCAGTGCTGCATATTAGTGCCAGCCCATCAGTGCCTGTCAGTGCAGCCTCATCAGTGCAGGAAAAAACGTATCTATTTACAAATTTTATAAAATAAACAAAAAAATATATATATATTTTTTTCAAACTTTTCGGTCTTTTTTTTATTTGTGTAGGAAAAAAGAAAAAACCGTGCGGTGATCAAATACCACCAAAAGAAATCTCTATTTGTGGGAAAGAAAATCACATAAATTTGGTGTAGGTACAGTGTTTTTCATGTCCGCGCAATTGTCATTCAAAATGCAACAGCGCTAAAAGCTAAAAATTGGCCTGGGCAGGAAGGGGGTGAAAGTGCCCGGCATTGAAGTGGTTAAGTTACAGCGACCCACCACCGAAAGAGGTAGCTTAAGCCAACTTGTAGTTTATTCCTTGAACTTAGCCAGTATGGGATCAATATTGAGTTTGATATCATTATAGAGGTTGGGATGGATAATAATACCCAAATATCGAAACTGCTCCACTACCCCGATCTGAGATGCCATTTGCGGTAGTGGGGCAGTAAGAGGGTCTAGCAGGGTTGTCCAAACTACGGCCCTTCAGGTGTTGTGGAACTACACGTCCCATGAGGCATTGTAAATCTCTGACATTCACAGACATGACTAGGCATGATGGAAATTGTTGTTCCTGAACAGCTGGAGGGCCATAGTTTGGACACCCCTGGTCTAGAGGTAGTAATACAGATTTATCCCAGGTCATTTTGAATCCAGAGTAGGATCCAAAGGTTTGTATAAGTGTCATCAAACATATCAAAGACCGATCTGTATATTCCAGGAATATAAGAGCATCACCCACATATAGTGCTATTTTCTCCTTTAAGTCCCCTCTATGAAAGTCGGTAATATGTGGATGTGCCCTAATGGCAGCCGCTAGTGGCTCTACCGCAAGGGCAAATAATAATGGAGATAAGGGACATCCTTGTCTCATAGTTACATAGTTACATAGTTAGTGAGGTTGAAAAAAGACATCAGTCCATCCAGTTCAACCTATGATGTGTGTGTGTGTTTGCTGTTAATCGTACATTGTATACCCCTGTATGTTGTACATTGTATACCCCTGTATGTTGTACATTGTATACCCCCTGTATGTTGTACATTGTATACCCCCTGTATGTTGTACATTGTATACCCCCTCTATGTTGTACATTGTATACCCCTGTATGTTGTACATTGTATACCCCTGTATGTTGTACATTGTATACCCCTGTATGTTGTACATTGTATACCCCTGTATGTTGTACATTGTATACCCCTGTATGTTGTACATTGTATACCCCCTGTATGTTGTACATTGTATACCCCTGTATGTTGTACATTGTATACCCCTCTATGTTGTGTTCTTTAAGGTGTCCATCTAATAGTTTTTTGAAACTATCAATGCTCCCTGCTGATACCACTGCTTGTGGAAGAGAATTCCACATCCTTACCGTTCTTACAGTGAAGAACCCCTTACGCACTTTAAGGTTGAACCGCCTTTCCTCAAGTTTTAGTGAGTGACCACGTGTCTTATTGTATCTCCTTTCTCTGAATAGTTTGTTCCTTATGCTAGGGTCACCAGTACAGTATTTGTACATTGATATCATATCCCCCCTCAATCGTCTCTTCTCCAGAGAGAATAGGTTCAGTGCTTGTAGTCTTTCCTCATAGCTGATGCCCTCCATTCCCCTAATTATTTTTGTTGCTCTTCTCTGGACTCTTTCCAGTTCCAGCACATCCTTCCTGAGGACCGGTGCCCAGAACTGGACAGCATACTCCAGATGTGGCCGGACCAGAGTCTTGTAGAGTGGAAGAATAATCTCTTTATTTCTGGAGTGAATCCCCTTTTTTATACATCCCAGTATTCTGTTGGCTTTGCTTGCAGCGGCTTGGCATTGCATGCCACTGCCAAGCCTGTTGTCTACCAGTACCCCCAAGTCCCTTTCCATCCTAGACTCACCCAGAGGTTCCCCCCCTAGTGAGTAGCTTGCTTTCTGGTTTCTGGCCCCCAAGTGCATTACTTTACATTTTTCAACATTAAACCTCATCTGCCATGTAGTTGTCCACCCCGTTATTTTGTTCAGGTCCGCTTGTAAGGTTTCCACATCCTGCATAGAAGATATTGGCATGCCTAATTTAGTATCATCCGCAAATACTGAGATTGTACTAGATATCCCCTCCTCTAGATCATTTATGAACAAATTAAACAGGATTGGTCCCAGGACAGAACCCTGGGGGACCCCACTTTCCACACCCGCCCAATCCGAGTCTCGTCCCCCGATAAAGTGCAAATGAGGAAGAGAATGTTATTTACTCTAATACGAGCTTCAGGGGCTCTATATAACAACTTAATCCATTATATGAATAAGTTCCCTAATTTAAAAATATCCAATACCAACCACAGATAGGGCCACGCCACACTATCAAATGCCTTGGCGGCCTCTAAAGATAAAACAATTCTATGTCCCTGATTAGTGGCCGGTATCTGTAGATTAAGGTAAAGTCTACGTATGTTATTAGCTGTGGAACGATTTGGAATAAATCCGGATTGGTCAGGGGGTGTATAATTTTGCTTACACTTTTGGGGGTACCAGTGACATTACTACAGTAATCAGTGCTATACATATGCACTGTTACTGTAAAAATGACACTGGCAGGGAAGGGGTTAACTTTATTGGCGATCAAGGGGTTGTGTGTCCCTAGGGGCGTGATTCTAACTGTTAGGGGGCGTGGCTAGTGAAGTAACCACAGAGACATGCGATCCTACATAGCAGGATCACATAGCCTCTGTCATGATGTAAGGGAGAATGACAGACGGTTGTGTTTTCTTCAGCCGTCTGTCTTTCTCCCTCTACTGCGGAAGATCGCGAGTGGCCGACGGACATCGGATGCCGCCGGTCACACGTGCTGACTCCCCAGGGAACGAGCGGGGGAGGGAGCGTGCCGCCAACGGCGCGCGTTTACCCCCTACAGTCTTGTGGGCGAGCGACGTAGGTCTGCGTCGCTTTGCCTGTATGCGGCAGAGTGCCGCAGTAAATCTACGTGAGGCGGGGCTAAAGTGGTTAAATCAGCCATTAACAGAGAAATGGGTCTATATGACTCAGGGCATTCAGGGTTCTTCCCGGGCTTCAATAGTATCACCACTACTGCCTCATACATTGAGCTCCGTAATGAGCCACATTTTTTGAGCTTCTAAAAGAGTATGTAGAAGCTCTGGCAGTAATATACCTTCAAATATTTTATATAGCTCCATCGGCAAACCATAGATTCTGTGGGCCTTAAAATTTTTAGGTTAGCCTTAGTAGTTATAAGATACCTTAGAGCAGTGGTCATCAACCCTGGTCCTCAGGGCCCACTAACAGGCCAGGTTTGCAAGATAACTGAAATACATCCCAGGTGATATAATTTGCTGCTCAGTGATTGCAGTACTCTAGTCTGCATCTCCCCAAGGTAATACTTCAAATCTGGCCTGTTAGTGGGCCCTGAGGATCAGAGTTGAGGACCACTGCCTTAGAGCACATGTGTCAAACACAAGACCCATGGGCCAAATGCAGCCCGCCAGGCCATTTCATGTGGCCCTCACACCTCTCCTGTAGCTGCGGCACCCCCCTCATCTCCACCCCACCTTGTCTCAGCAGTCAGCAGCAGAGAGGAGGACAGGACTCCTTCTACAGATCCTGCACTTATCTAAGTAGCCCCAGCACCCCCCTCATCTCCTCCTCCATTGGTCTCACCATGCAGCTGACTCCTGCCCTCCTCTGGTCTTCCTCCAGATCTTGGACTTTCTGTGCCCAGAATCCTTCTCAGCAGCAGCACAAGATAAGGGGGTGCACTACTGTGATGTAAGGGCGGGCGGGGGACTCTTGACTTCTTATGGCTCGTTTCCACTGAGCGTTATAGTACGGTTCGGTACGGTACGCAATTTTTGCTGTTTCCATTGTGATTGGTACCCTAAATCCGAACCGTACCACTTTTTTGGGACCCTTTCGTTGGGGTACCAAGCACATTAGTACCGTACCAACAGGGTGGAGCTACACTCTGCAGAACTTCGGTTCGGTACGGTACGCAATTTTTGCTGTTTCCATTGTGAATGGTACCCTAATTCCGAACCGTACCATACCACTTTTTTGGGTCCCTTTTGTTGGGATACCAAGCACATTAATACCGTACCGACAGGGTGGAGCTACACTCTGCAGAACTTTGGTTGACAGAGAATCGTCCACCGCTTTCCGGCTACACCACGCCTATCATGAAAGGGTACTATTGGCAGTGGAAACGCAAGGTGTACCGTTCCGAACCGTACCGTACCACTCAGTGGAAACGAGGCATTAGAGTGAGGGGGCTCTTTACATCTGATAGAAGGGGGTTGGGGTGCTCTGGACATCTAATCTTACAGATACAACTGGCCCTTTGAGGGCAACCATAATGCTGATGTGGCCCTCAGTGAAACTGAGTTTGCCACCCCTGCCTTAGAGGAATACAGGTCCTGAAAATAGGACCTGAACTTCTGTAAGATGGATGGAGTATCAGTAACCACCTCCCCTGTACCCGTCTAATATTCTGTGCACTATCACAGACGGGCGTTGTGCTCTAGAAATAATGGATAGCACATGTCCTGTCCGCTCCCCCTCCTCAAAAAAATGCTTGTGACGAAAAGAATCTCTTATTAGATGCCTGGTAAAACTGTACCTCCCGATATATCTTCTGTGCCGTTACCCATTTACTTTCTGTATCTACAGAAGGTGGCTGAATAAAGTCCCTCTCCGCTTTATCTTCTTCCTCACCAGCATTAGTCACCCACCTTCTAGAGTTATGCCTCGTACACACGCATCGATAGTTGGCCGTGAATTTTTGGCCAACGTCCGATCGGCCGATTTTCGGCTTGTTAGTATGATGCTTTTGACAATCGACTCCGACTTTTCGGCCGAATAAAATCTGGTGTGCAGGCTATAAAATTTTTGTTGGCCGTCACCACTATGGCCAATTTTCGGTCAGTCAGTACAGATTTCGGCAGACAAAAATCTGATGAGCAAGACTGGGCATGCTCAGAGAAGGAAATACACACGGAAAGTAAACCAGCACATGACATCACTTCTGAAGTAGATTTTTGTTGGCCGAGAAAATTTGTGTGCAGTCTAGAGCACATTTCAACCAACACAACAACACTGGACAAGAGTCGGCCGATCGGTCGGCCGATAATCGTTGCGTGTGTACGAGGCATTAGTTTTAATAGTGGAAACCTCACGTATACATAAACCTCTAACAAATGCTTTTAACGTGTCCCCATACAATGCCTGAAGTAGCTGAGTGCCTGTTATCAGTCAAGAAGTTCTCCAGTTGGAGCCGAAAAACCCTCATCATTAGTAAACCGAGATAGCCAGAAAGGATTACGTTTCCAGCCGACAAATAATCTGTAGGAGGAAAAATGCATCATTACCACTAATGGTGAATGATCCGAAAGTCCTCTGGCCAGGTAAGATACTTCCGGGGTAAAGCTCATAATCAGCTCAGAACCCAATGCCAAATCAATACACGAGAGAGGAGTGAGTCAAGGAGTGACACGAGAACTGAGCCTCAAAGGGATATTTACACCTCCACAAATCCACTAGACCCATCTCGCTCCAAATAATTAGCAAAAGGTGTAGGCCGTCTAGGACCCTGAAGACAGAATTTTTTGAAAAGATCCAATGTCGAAACTTACATAGTTACATATTTAGTGAGGTTGAAAAAAGACAACAGTCCATCCAGTTCAACCTATGATGTGTGTGTGTGTTTGCTTTTAACCGTACATTGTATACCCCTGTATGTTGTACATTGTATACCCCTGTATGTTGTACATTGTATACCCCGGTATGTTGTACATTGTATACCCCCTGTATGTTGTACATTGTATACCCCTGTATGTTGTACATTGTATACCCCGGTATGTTGTACATTGTATACCCCCGGTATGTTGTACATTGTATACCCCTGTATGTTGTACATTGTATACCCCTGTATGTTGTACATTGTATACCCCTGTATGTTGTACATTGTATACCCCTGTATGTTGTACATTGTATACCCCCTGTATGTTGTACATTGTATACCCCCTGTATGTTGTACATTGTATACCCCCTGTATGTTGTACATTGTATACCCCTGTATGTTGTACATTGTATACCCCCTGTATGTTGTACATTGTATACCCCTGTATGTTGTACATTGTATACCCCTGTATGTTGTACATTGTATACCCCTGTATGTTGTGGTCTTTAAGGTGTCCATCTAACAGTTTTTTGAAACTATCAATGCTCCCTGCTGATACCACTGCTTGTGGAAGAGAATTCCACATCCTTACAGTGAAGAACCCCTTACGCATTTTAAGGTTAAACCGCCTTTCCTCTAGTTTTAGTGAGTGGCCACGTGTCTTATTGTATTCCCTTTCTCTGAATAGTTTGTTCCTTATGCCAGGGTCGCCAGTACAGTATTTGTACATTGATTTCATATCCCCCCTCAATCGTCTCTTCTCCAGAGAGAATAGGTTCAGTGCTTGTAGTCTTTCCTCATAGCTGATGTCCTCCATTCCCCTAATTATTTTTGTTGCCCTTCTCTGGACTCTCTCCAGTTCCAGCACATCCTTCCTGAGGACCGGTGCCCAGAACTGGACAGCATACTCCAGATGTGGCCGGACCAGAGTCTTGTAGAGCGGGAGAATAATCTCTTTATTTCTGGAGTGAATCCCCTTTTTTATACAACCCAGTATTCTGTTGGCTTTGCTTGCAGCGGCTTGGCATTGCATGCCACTGCCACGCCTGTTGTCTACCAGTACCCCCAGGTCCTTTTCCATCCTAGACTCACCCAGAGGTTAACCAGTTACCGACCACCCACGTAGGTCTACGTCGGCTGACTTTAAGTGGTTATACCGGGGTGATGCCTCTAGCTAGAGGCATCACCCCAGTACCATTTTTTCGAGCCGTCAGTCGGCTTTACGGCGGTAACAACTGATGCGGCTCGGGAGGTGGTAAGTGGGGTCCCCCAAGGCTCAGTCCTGGGACCAACCTTGTTCAATTTATTCATAAACAGCATTGAGGACGGGATCAGGAGTTCGATATCAGTTTTTGCAGATGACACAAAATTGGGCAGGGCAATAACCGCACAGCATGAAGCAGATATCCTACAGAATGACCTGGACAAAATAACAGAGTGGGCAACGACATGGCAAATGAGGTTAAACGTGGAGAAGTGTAAGGTTTTGCACTTGGGGACTAAAAACATAAAAACACAATACACGTTAGGGGGGAACCCTTGGGGGAATCAAAAATGGGGAAAGATCTGGGAGTCTTGGTAGAGGATAGACTAAGCAATAGCATGCAATGTCAAGCGGCAGCTGCCAAAGCCAGCAGAATATTAGCATTCATAAAGAAAGGGATGTATTCCAGAGATAAGACTATAATCCTTCCACTTTATAAAACTCTGGTCCGACCGCATCTGGAGTATTCTGTCCAGTTCTGGTCGCCAGTCCTCAGAAGGGATGTGTTGGAGCTGGAGAGAGTCCAGAGAAGGGCAACTAAACTGATTAGGGGATTGGAGGACCTTAATTATGAAAAGCGTCTGCAATCGCTTGATTTATTCTCCCTGGAGAAGAGACGTCTGAGAGGGGACATGATAGCAATTTTTAAATATCTCAATGGTGATCTCAGCATAGAAAAAAAAGCTATTCAGTCGAAAGGATTGCATGAGGACTCGAGGGCATACAATGCGATTAGAGGAGAAGCGTTTTAACCTCAGGCAATGCAGGGGGTTCTTTACTGTTAGGGCTACAAGATTGTGGAATTCTCTACCACAAGAGGTGGTTTCTGCGGGAAGTATGGTGGCTTTCAAAAGACTCTTAGACTTACATCTCAAGGATCAGAACATTCAGGGGTATGAGAGATGATTACGGCCACACACACCTACACAGGGGGAACTGGATGGGCTATTATCTTTATTCAACCTCACCTACGATGTAACTATGCTACCCGGCGAGCGGGAGGGGACGCCCCCCCCCTCCCTTCCGCGGCTCTGCGTCCGCCATCTGGATGGAGTCCCGATCAAAGCCAGAACAAAGGAAAAAAAAAAATAGATGACAACTAATTCTTGTATGTCTTCTGGCCGGCTCTATCTCAATAAATATAGGGAGCAGTATGCAAATAGTTACTGCGTCCTGTGGGCATTAACCCTTCAATCCACCGCCGCCTTAAGATGTCTCTCCTGAGGATCCAACCAATTCGTTACTACAGTAGGGTTATCAAAAAAATGCACAGTTCCATTTGCTACTACCCGCAATTTTGCTGGGTACAGCATAGAATACACCAAGGGGATATCCCTAAGACGTTTTTTAATTTCATTATATTTTGCCCTCTGTTTCTGTACAGCTGAAGAAAAATCAGGATAGATGGAAATTTTAAAAACTTGAGATTCCAGATTAGGCTGTTGTATGGCTAGCCTTAGGATAGTGTCTCTGTCTTTATAATGCAACAGCTTCAGCAGAAACGATTAATTATTGCCACCTGGTGGAGGAGCTTTGAATGGCACCCTATGTGCTCTTTCAACAGAGAAAAATGGAGCAAGTTTATCGTTACCAAAAGTATCCAGTAACCATTGCTCAATAAATTAAAAGGGGTTTTTACCCTCAGACTTCTCAGGCAATCCCACGATACGCAAATTACTCCTTCGCAGTCTGTTTTCCATATCCTCTATCCCATTAGCATTTTCTGAAGACTTGGCTGTATTGATATTGACATCATGAGTTAAATGTTGTAAATCGTCTTCCATAGTGCTTATTCTACCTTCAAGTGCGGTGGCTCTCTCCCTAATTTTCTGCATATCTTGTCTAATATATAATATGCCCTTCATACTTCTCACTTCAACCAATATGTCTGTGGGAGGCCCCATAAGTGTGTACTGCATTAAGCACTTCTTGTAGTGCAGGTTGTTCGGATTGAACTATGTCGGAGCTCCCTGTTGTATTAGTAGAGAGTATAGATGTACTCGCAGGCATTGCAGCGTCTATGGCCATGTGCTCCGCCGGTAGTCAGACCGAAGAGGAGAGGTGAGGAGGGCTCTTCCTAGCCGCAGATATTACCTAACGCATTACCCAGTCCATACCATCCTACACATTACCCAGTCCATACCAGTATAGATCCTAACACATTACCCAGTCCATACCAGTATAGATCCTAACACATTACCCAGTCCATACCATCCTACACATTACCCAGTCCATACCAGTATAGATCCTAACACATTACCCAGTCCATACCAGTATAGATTCTAACACATTACCCAGTCCATACCAGTATAGATCCTAACACATTACCCAGTCCATACCAGTATAGATCCTAACACATTACCCAGTCCATACCAGTATAGATCCTAACACATTACCCAGTCCATACCAGTATAGATTCTAACACATTACCCAGTCCATACCAGTATAGATCCTAACACATTACCCAGTCCATACCAGTATAGATCCTAGCACATTACCCAGTCCATACCATCCTACACATTACCCAATCCATACCAGTATAGATCCTAACACATTACCCAGTCCATACCAGTATAGATCCTAACACATTACCCAGTCCATACCAGTATAGATTCTAACACATTACCCAGTCCATACCAGTATAGATCCTAACACATTACCCAGTCCATACCAGTATAGATTCTAACACATTACCCAGTCCATACCAGTATAGCTCCTAACACATTACCCGGTCTATACCAGTATAGATTCTAACACATTACCCAGTCCATACCAGTATAGATTCTAACAGATTACCCAGTCCATACCAGTATAGATTCTAACACATTACCCAGTCCATACCAGTATAGATCCTAACACATTCCCCAGTCCATACCAGTATAGATCCTAACAAATTACCCAGTCCATACCAGTATAGATTCTAACACATTACCCAGTCCATACTATCTTACACATTACCCAGTCCATACCAGTATAGATTCTAACACATTACCCAGTCCATACCAGTATAGATCCTAACACATTACCCAGTCTATACCAGTATAGATTCTAACACATTACCCAGTCCATACCATCCTACACATTACCCAGTCCATACCAGTATAGATTCTAACACATTACCCAGTCCATACCAGTATAGATCCTAACACATTACCCAGTCCATACCAGTATAGATCCTAACACATTACCCAGTCCACACCAGTATAGATCCTAACACATTACCCAGTCCATATCATCCTAACACATTACCGAGTCAATACCAGTATAGATCCTAACACATTACCCAGTCCATACCAGTATAGATATCCAGCATGAGATTTTTCCCATTGAGGATTGAGGTCTGTTTTGATTTTTTTGATCAATATATATATATATATATATATATATGCATACACATACACGGATATGAACACGCATTTATCTAGAGCTAGAAAACTATATATATGTATCAATTAACAGGTGTAAAAATTATATCTATAAAAAAACATTATTAATAATAGTAATTAATGGAGTGTGAGGCCTCCAGCTTGTCAGAAGGTGCTCTGCCTCCCCCTGCTGGCGGATTTTGGAAAGTGCACCATGCTGACACCCTGCCTCCGGTGACACGTTAAATTTGCGACAGACTGGAAGATTGAGCGGGCACAGAGAGAGAGACAACCTGCTGCCAGAACTACAACACCTAGCTGGGGTGAGAGCGACACTGTGTGGCACAAAATAAAATAAAAAACAGGGACAATGTAAATTACCCGGGACAGGCTCCTATTTGCCGGGATTGTCCCGGGAAAAACGGGACAGTTGGCAGGTATGCATGATGGATAGGCCGCTCAGCAGGATGGCTCTCCTCCTTCCTTCTGGTGATCATAGCTGGCTGGCTGGAAGTAGACGCTGGGAGTGGCGGAAAATCAGGTCCACACCAGGTGGGTAAATTCTCACCAGAGCGAGGCTCCTAGCAGGATTACCTAAGCAGGATACTAGAGCCGTTGTGAAGCACGTCTGCTTACCATAGGCGTGCGAAGGGGGTGTGCCAGGTGTGCCTGGGCACACCCTAATCACTACCCTGCAGGATGGAGAGTGGGGAAAGGGGCTAGTAAATTTGTAATTTACTGGTGCCTTCCTTTTCCAAATGAACATTGTGAACACAACTAGGTTTACTATTCTTCAGTTTGTGAATAAACAGGAAGCTGCTCAGCACAGAGCACTTAACATTCATTTACTGTCCAGTGCAGCTGAGGCTGCAGAGAAAGGCATGTGTGTTTGAGCTTTGGGGTGCACACCCTAATGCAAAAGGCTGCGCACACCTATGCTGCTTACATGGATGGTTCAGCCACGCCCCCGAATTCCCATTGGTAATTAAGTCACCTATTGTTTCTGTCTGTTTGCTAATCCTCCTGGAGATGATATGAGTCTGGTGACAACTTTACTTCGTTACCGAACCATTGTGGGATGGTTACCCCGATGTGTAATATTTGGTTTTATTGTTCATGTGGGGACTGCTCCTGTTTTTGAAGTGTATAAAACCTAGATTTCTGTTCATTAACCACTTTAGCCCCGGAGGATTTTCCTGCTTAACGTCCAGGCCACTTTTTTAAACTTGCCACTGCGCGACTTTAACTGACAATTGCGCGGTCATGCAACACTGTACCCAAACAAAATTTATGTCCTTTTTTGTCCCACAAACAGAGCTTTCTTTTGTTGGTATTTGATCACCTCTGCGCTTTTAATTTTTTGCAATATTAATAAAAAAGAGCAAACATTTTTCGAAAAAATCAACATTTTCTACTTTAACTGTTAAAAAATATCCAATATATTAAATTTTTGTCATATATTTAGGTCAAAATGTATTTAGCTACATGTCTTTGACAAAAAAATTCTCAATGAGCGTATTTTTAACCACTTTAAGACCAGAAGATTTTACCCCCTTTTTGTCCCGGCCATATTTTGCGATTCGGGAACTGCGTTACTTTAACGGACAATTGCGCGGTCGTGCGACGCTGTACCAAAATTAAATGTCCATTTTTTCCCTCACAAATAGAGCTTTCTTTCTGTGGTATTTGATCACCTGTGCGACTTTTAATTTTTGAAAAACAAGAGCTACAATTTTGAAAAAAAAAAAACAATATTTTTCACATTCTGATATATAACCTTCCCCCCAAAAAATGTATAAATCAAACTTTTTTAATATTTTAGGCCAATTTGTCTTCTGCTACATATTTTTGATTAAAAAAAAAATCATAATAAGCGTATTTTGATTGGTTTGCGCAAAAGTTATCACATTTACTAACTACGGGAAAGATTTGTCATTTTTATTGTTTATTTTTTTCTACTAGTAATGGCGGCGATCTGCGATTTTTTTGGCGGGACTGCGACATTGCGGCGGACAGGTCGGACCCCAAACTGGCATTTTTGACACTTTTTGGGGGACCAGTGACATTGCTACAGTAATCAGTGCTATAAATATGCACTGTTACTGTAATAAAGACACTGGCAGGGAAGGGGTTAACACTGTTGGTGATCAAGGGCTTAAATGCGTGCCTCATGCTTACTGACGTGTGTGGGGGGAGGGGATTGTGTGACACATGCAGAGATCGCAGGTTCAGCTATGCTGAATCCTGTGATCTGTCCCTGCCTGTCACAGAGAAGATCCGCCTGCTTTGTTTACACAAGCGGGTGGATTTCCTCCCTCTTTCCCCTACGATCGGGGAGGAGCGGTGGTGATCGCCGCATCTCCTCCCATCGCCCGACTTCCGCTGTGTCTGAATACAGCGGGAGCGAGCCTCCGGCGGCACGCGGGAGGAATCCAGCGACGTAGGTCTACGTCGCAGGACCCAGCCGAGCCGCTCTGCTGCAGTAGCAGCAACGTGAGCGGTCGGCTAGTGGTTAAAGTTTTATTGAACTTTTGGTTTTTACCTCCAACACCTTGTCTGTGTACGGTGCTTGGGGTAAAGGGCTGGTATTAGATATCAGTCTGCTGGAAAGGTATGGAGGGAAGGAGGCATCCTTTGGCGGGGGCACCTAGGCGGGGTGCCAGGCGGTCCGTCTGAGTTTTTAATAAAGTTTTTATGTGGATTTGTGCCACCTGTTACCATACATTTTCTCTTTGGTTGAGTGTAACCCTAAAGGTTCACCAGGGTAAGGCTGTGAAAGTGACCATTTTTGGGTTGTGAGTCCGATTAGTCTAATATAAATGATTTCCTGCGTGGGCCTGAAGGTGAGTCCACGTCCCATCTAAGGGGGGGCAAAGTCGGCACTATACTGGGGAAGGTAATTTGCTGCAATTTACACAGAAGGGGGCTATTTCCCTTGGGAAGAGTAGTATTTACCTTTTTTTCACATATTTGTACTGTATGATTGCTTCCTCGCAGTGGCCGGACGTTGGATTGGCTCGGCTTGGTGCACATTGCTTTGTATAATATTATTGTCCTTCGTTCTCTGACTTTCATTTATTTCTCACACATATACAATTTGTATGATTTCGTTGGGTTTTATTATTCTAAGCTCCACACTGTTTGCACCTAATCATTGGATTGGTGAGTTGGGTGAAGGCAGCTCGGGGAGTTGGAACACTTTCTTTGGATCCTCTTTTACCTTTTCTGGTAATAGGGGATATTTTATGTGTGTCTGGAACCCCCTAAGAGCTTAGTATATTTTGGGAAGACTTTGAGTCACAAACATGGTGGCCAGAATCTGAGTGGAGGGAAATGAAGATTCTTAGAGACTGTTCGCACCTAATCATTGGATTGGTGAGTTGAGTAAAGGCAGCTCGGGGTGTTGGAACATTTTCTTTGGATCCTCTTTTACCTTTTTTTGTAATAGGGGATATTTTGTGTGCGTCTGGAGCCCCCTAAGAGCTTAGTATATTTTGGGAAGACTTTTCGAGTCACAAACATGGTGGCGGGAAACTGAGTGGAGGGAAATGAAGATTCTTAGAGACTGTTTGGACCTAATCATTGGATTGGTGAGTTGGGTGAAGGCAGCTCGGGGAGTTGGAACACTTTCTTTGGATCCTCTTTTGCCTTTTTTGGTAATAGGGGATGTTTTATGTGTGTCTGTAACCCCCTAAGAGCTTAGTATATTTTGGGACGACTTTACGAGTCACAAACATGGTGGCCAGAATCTGAGTGGAGGGAAATGAAGATTCCTAGAGAGATCACAGCAAAGCAGAATGGTAATTTTCACCAACATTTTATTACTGACAAATGTTCTGTCCCTCGGAAGGGTACTCATGGAGCGGTCCCGTCGAACCCGTACATCATTTATAATGCCGTATGATCTTCTAGGCCTGGAAGCGGGGCCAGGTCTTCACAGTGTTGTAGAAGGTGTTTCCGGGGCACTCGGTGGCGGTGACATTGCGATGTCCCTTCAGGATGTAAGCAGACTTGATGTAACCCCTGGTAACTCCACAACTGATGAGATTCTTGGCAGCATTCTGGGCGGCGGTGGTGGGATTAGAGCCTAAAAGATAGGAAACCGCATTCAGAGAGAAGGAAAATATAAACTGTTCTGTGTACCTGAACTTAAAATTTTATATCGAAGGAGAACACTAATAATTATGGACACCACCACTGGTGCTCTCTGCTCTAACCATGGATAATACCACTGGTGCTCTCTGCTATAACCGTGGACAATTCCACCGGTGCTCCTCGCTGTAACTGTGGACACCTCCACAGTTGCTCCCTACTGTAACCACGGACACCACCATGGGTGCTCTCTGCTGTAACCACAGACACCACCACGGGTGCTCTCTGCTGTAGCCACAGACACCACCACGGGTGCTCTCTGCTGTAACCACGGACACCACCACGGGTGCTCTCTGCTGTAACCACGGACACCACCACGGGTGCTCTCTGCTGTAACCACGGACACCACCACGGGTGCTCTCTGCTGTAGCCACGGACACCACCACGGGTGCTCTCTGGTGTAACCACGGACACCACCACGGGTGCTCTCTGCTGTAACCACGGACACCACCACGGATGCTCTCCGCTGTAACCACGGACAACACCACCAGTGCTCTCTGCTGTAACCACGGACACCACCACCGGTGCTCTCTGCTGTAACCACGGACACTACCACGGGTGCTCTCTGCTGTAACCACGGACACCACCACGGGTGCTCTCTGCTGTAACCACGGACACCACCACGGGTGCTCTCTGCTGTAACCACGGACACCACCACGGGTGCTCTCTGCTGTAGCCACGGACACCACCACGGGTGCTCTCTGGTGTAACCACGGACACCACCACGGGTGCTCTCTGCTGTAACCACGGACACCACCACAGATGCTCTCCGCTGTAACCATGGACAACACCACCAGTGCTCTCTGCTGTAACCACGGACACCACCATGGGTGCTCTCTGCTGTAACCATGGACACCACCATGGGTGCTCTCTGCTGTAACCACGGACACCACCATGGGTGCTCTCTGCTGTAACCACGGACACCACCATGGGTGCTCTCTGCTGTAACCACGGACACCACCACGGGTGCTCTCTGCTGTAACCATGGACACCACCACGGGTGCTCTCTACTCTAACCACAGACAACACCACCAGTGCTCTCTGCTCTAATCTGATCAATACCTCTTTATCTTTTCAGTTGGGTGGGTGGATGACCATGTGTGATGGAAGATGTTCTCGCTCTCATTGCACCCCATAAACTTCTTTCCCCACTTACTTGTGAATGTTCCAATCAGGTTGATGCCAATGGAGTTGGAGTTGTAGTTGGGGGCATGAGCACCCACTGAGGTCCAGCCACGACCCTCAAAAATGCTGCCATCTCCTCCAACCAGGAAGCTGTTGACAGAGAAGAGGGTCATTAGCAGAGATTGCCGCCATCGGCCCCACATACGGTGTGACAGACCCAGCCAGGACAGGGACATTTGGAGGGGACTGCAGGGTGGCCTCTTGCCTACTGACTATGGGCACTTGCTAAGGGAACACTATTCTTTGGGAGGTGTATGTCCGGGGGACCCTTGGAGTGCCTTTGTTTGGATTCAGATCCATATCTCCTCAGAACACACAGACTCTGGGAACTGAAGGTTCCATATACAAATATTTGGGGCCTCTATGCCTCAAACCAGCAATGACTGTAGATGTTAGTGTAATCAACTCAAACCACTGAGGTCCCCTGCCATGATGTTGTTAATTGTAAGTAGGCCTCAAACATAGTGTACCTCCTAAGTTTCTTTCTTCTAATAATAATTGAATCCCCTATTGTTTCTGGCTGTCTTCCCATCTATGTGTTTATACTTGTAATAATGTGTGTTGTACAGTACTTTGTATTTAGGGTTGTAGGTGCGAATGGTCTGGTCACCTAGGCTGGTTTAAGTGCCTGGTTAATTAGCTCATGTTAATTATATCACTGTCAGCTATTAGTTGCTAGAGGTGGATTAGCGTATAGTTTATATTGGTTGTCCGTTAGTTATGTTAATTATATTCCTGTATACAGTTCCCTTTGCATATGATAATGTGATCAAGCTTTTATCTGATTTTGTTTGGTATATAAATTCTCTGTGAGTTTTCAATAAACAGTTTTTATGTTTTTTACCACCCTACACTGTGTCCCGATTAGTGACTGGGTGAGCTGCGGGATCTTGTATCGTTCTGTTACCGGGCAAGGGAAGCCTATATGATGGACGTACTCCTCTTGAGTACTGGGGTCCGTAATCCGTAACATACAGTAAGTGACAAATCGGAAGACTCTCACCTGTATCCGATGTCACACCAGCCATTGGAGTTCATGTGGTAGTTCTGAACATTTTTAGTCTGGGTGATACAGGTGGACTGGCTGGAGCAGGCTGCCCCGGCGGTGTGGTGAATGATGACATATGTGACAGGAGTGGCCATGGCGGTGCGGCAGGTGGCGGCACGTCCTCCCCATTGGGATTTAGTGAGGATGGTTGGGCAGCCTGTGGAATAAGACAAAATACTTCTATTAGTGATTTCCCCATAGCAGTCCTGTTCTACAATGCCCCTCCCTGTGCTGTTACCCTGACAGCGATACATGGACACGGCCCCCATAACTGCCCCTCCCTGTTATGCCATCATCACTTATACACATTATCCCCCCCCCCCCCCATTCTTCTCTCTATAGCTGTCCCTTCCTGTTCTATTGCTCTAACACTAGGAAAGTCATAGTTACCCCTCTCATTGCCACCGTTACCCCCCGTCACGAATACACTCACACTGCCCCCATCATCCCTAACCACCCCTCTGCTCACTGCAGGAGGAAGGACACCCAATACCCATGTTGTTGGGTCAGCTCACTCCCAGGGAGTATTACAAACTCGACATCCGGAGCCTCCAACATTTGGGCCTATGTCCTTCCATGCCTGCTGACCTCCTACATGTGTATTGAGTGGAGTCAGATCCATCAATTGGGGCACAACCATCTGCCCCATGGCACCCACCTGACCAGGGACCTTCATTAGGGAACGGGTCTCCTGATTTCCCATTTTAGAACAGTGGGCCAAGCAGTGCAGATCTCTTCTAGGAGGCTTGTACCAGGGTTCCCTATCACAGTTCCAGTGGAGGGATTATGGGTACTTTTGTCCCACCTGACCAGAAGACCTCCTCCATTGTACTGCACCAATGATGGCCAACAAGCATCATGAGTCAGTGTCTGTGCTAAAAACCAGGTTTGTGGATTCATCATGGGAAGGATTTATGAAGGAACTCCTCATCCTCAATAATCAGCTATAGACTCCAATGCATCCCCCAAGACCAGTGCTGGGACAAGGTTATTCAGAGCCCAGGGTGAGCATGCCAAAATGCGCCCCCTTCCCCCAAGATGTATGAGCATTATGTGTTAGTAAAAATCCTCTCCACCCCCCCAAAAATTAATTGAGCACTAATCTGCATGCTTACCCCCTAGTATAAATGCCCCTTCCTCCCAGCAGAAATCTTTGCCCCCCCCTCCATCCCCCCTACCAGTTCAAATCCTCTCTCTCCCCATATCCCCCCTCCAAAAAAATCACCCCTCTAAATCCTTTATCTCTCAAATTTCCCCTCCGAGCACAAATTCCCCCCCCCCCCCCATTTTCCCTGCTAGCACAAATACCCCCCAATCATCCCTACAAGCACAAATCGCCCCCTGCCCAAAAATAAAAGAAATGTTTTCTTCCTAGCATAAATTCCCCTCCAACATATGACCTTTTCAAGAACAACCCCCCCCCCCAAATCCCTCCTTCTAGCATAAATCCTCCTCCCCATCCCTCCTCCCAACACAAATCCCCACCAAATCACCACTCCTAGCCCCCCCTGAATTTCCCCATCTAAAGCATAAAACAATTCTGACCCCCTGTTTACCAAATTCACCCCCCAGCACAGATCCCCACCCCCCAATCTACTTGCGGCGCCCCCCCCCCAGCTCACATGATACCACAGTGTCCAGGGCAGTCTCCCCTTCTGCTCACCCCTTATCCCAGTCCTGCTCAAGACTTATTCAGGGTTTTGACGCAAAGTGACACAAGAATCATTTTCATTCATTCTCTGCCCAACGGCAAACCACAAGAGGATACAAAGTAACAGACCTCCGTATGTCTTCACAGGAAATGGGTAGGATATGACATCATCACTCTGCGCCCCAATCCTCTCCACATGCCAACAATCCCATCTAACCACATGCCTACCGGCGCAATTTCTATATTTTTTACACACATCATAAAATCAGCATTATTTGAGTAGAAAATGGCTTAGAACCCCCAAAGAGAGACATGCATGATGGAAAAATATGTTCCGTTTCAGATTTGTTTAAGTTAATAGTTTTGTTTCATCGTTTTCTTTAGAATGATACATTTTTAAAATTCGTTTTAAATATTTGCTATTTTCTAATCAATTTGAAAATGAATTAGAATTGGAAACAATAAATACAGTAAGGTATAAAAGTGATATAAGATGATGATTCCTACTTAGGCTGCTTTATAGAATAGAATAGGAAATAAAATAAAACAAATAACATAAAGGAATAGAATGTAATAAAATAGAGAATAGAATGAAAAATAAAACAAATATAGCTGTCTTCCGAAATTTTGAAATTCGAATTTCAGAAGATGGCTATATCTGTTCTTTTCCATTCTATTCGACTTTATTATAGTCTTATTTTCTATTCTATTCTACTTGATTCTATTATTTTATTTTTTATTCTGTTTTATTCCATTCTAATTGGTAATAATCTATTTTGTTATGTAGAGCAGCCAAAGTAGGAATCATCCTATTTCCTAATTATTTCAAATTTGAATTAATTTTCGAGTTAGAATAATTCATTTTCTTATAATTTATTTCGGATTCATTGAAATTCATTACTATTGTAATTCAGAAATCCGGATACATGCGAATCTCCAAACAACAAAAATTGAGTCTGAATTTTGGTTTGCAATGAAACAAAACACACACTTCTACCTCCAAACATGACTTATTCCAGAAAGCAGAAGCTTTGGAGAATAAAACGGTGGCTGTTGCAATTTTTTTTATGTCACATGATATTTGTGCAGCCTTTTTACCAAATGCAGATTTTCAGGGAAAAATACACTCCAATATATTTTAGTGCACACAAACACAATGGAGCAATGGTGGGGTCCGCCAGTATGACCTCCTACCTGAGAATAATGAGGAGAAATACCGAGTAGATCCCGCCCCTGAGGTTCCGGGATGACATCACTTCACTTTCCTATGAGAGTGAAGAATGCCTGAACATCTTCACTTCAACATCCTAGACTGGTCATAGATGGTCAGGGACATCTTTTCACAAGGGCACCCCTGGGCACTGCCCCTGCAGTTCTTCCCCCCCCCCCAGCAGGGGGAATTGCATGTGGACACTGGATAGAGCAGGTGACCAGTGTGGCGGGAGGGGGAAATATTTGGAACCAATCTATTGGGGTGAGCCACAAAAGATCGGCTCCAGTTATTTCCCCCACACGTAGCATTGGTCACTATTGGCTTCCCCTCGCTACCTGGGCCCCCCTGTGTGCTCCCCACCTACAACCCCCCCCCCCCAGCACCACACACACACAGCCATTCCAGCTTCCCTCCTCCCCAACTAGCAGAAGCTGCAGGCAAACGGGGATCTTCAGGATGGAGGCCCCTTCATTACTAAAGGGGCTTATTTATTCTGATGGGTCCCCATAACCACCGGGCCCGGCTTGTGAGGAAGAGGCCCTTTTCCTTGTCAACATGTGGACAGGGTGCTAGGCCAGCAATGCCCCCTCCCCCCTGATGTTGAGGCATTCAATCTTGTATGGTTCAGAAGTGGGGGGGGCATATGCTCACCCCCCCCCCCCCCCTTCCTGGTCTTGCAGGCTCAGTTTAGGGTCTGGGGTGGATTTCTGGGAGACTCCATGCATTTTTTTTTTTATATTTTTGCATGAGGATCCCATTATAATGAGGGGTCTGGTATAAATTATGGGGTGACCCCATGCCTTTTTTTTGTGTGGAGTCCCCAATTAACGTCACACACAGAAGTGAGAGGCTGGGAACGGTCATTTACCAGCCAGGTAAACTGCAGTAGTTTTTCTTTGTTATTGTCAGTGTCACTGAAGTAGGTTGTATCCATCGTTCAGGGGGGGTCACCTCACAGGCGGGGTCAGGGCACCCCCAAAACATGTTGTGTAAAAATTCACTTTAGCCTCTTTATACCCGGGGTATAGCTGAAAGACGGCTACAGCACGGGTCTAAATTGCCGGGAGGGCAACCATGCAGGTTTTCCTCCCGTGCATGAGCTGCCTGCGCGCTCCCTGCAGGGCGTGCACGGCTCGCACTGTGATCAGCGAATCAATGAGATACGACTGATCACAGATCGGGGTAAGGGTCCCGCCCCCTTATCATGTGATCAGCTGTCAGCTAATGACAGCTGATCACGTGATGTAAACAGAGGCGGTTGCTGTCAGAGGGACAT
Organism: Pelophylax lessonae; assembly: GCF_965119305.1. NCBI lineage: Eukaryota > Metazoa > Chordata > Amphibia > Anura > Ranidae > Pelophylax > Pelophylax lessonae. The sequence goes on along the minus strand of NC_138774.1, from coordinate 2,457,720 downwards.
CGGTCCCAAAGAGGAAGAGCCACTGTTGCCTCTTGAGTGCCCACCAATGCCACCTACCAGTGCCCACCAGTGACACCTAACAGTGCGGGTCAGTGCCACCTACCAGTGCCCACCAGTGACACCTAACAGTGCAGGTCAATGCCACCTACCAGTGCCCACCAGTGACACCTAACAGTGCAGGTCAATGCCACCTACCAGTGCCCACCAGTGACACCTTACAGTGCAGGTCAATGCCACCTACCAGTGCCCACCAGTGACACCTAACAGTGCAGGTCAATGCCACCTACCAGTGTCCACCAGTGACACCTAACAGTGCAGGTCAGTGCCACCTACCAGTGCCCACCAGTGACACCTAACAGTGCAGGTCAATGCCACCTACCAGTGCCCCCCAGTGACACCTAACAGTGCAGGTCAATGCCACCTACCAGTGCCCACCAGTGACACCTAACAGTGCAGGTCAGTGCCACCTACCAGTGTGGCACCTTCTTCAATGGCGGTTGGTTTCAGCACCCGGACTTCTGTAATATTTCCGGAACCCCCGAACAGCTACGTTCAGCTCGTTCCTACTTCCCACCAGTACAGCTATAACATCTTGGGTGAATCTTGTGTGAAAACATTTATAAATGGACTCCCGGTGATGAGACAAAACATTCCCCCATTTCTTGTATTCCATCTTTACTTACATTGGGCTACAGCGCAAAGCGCGGCCAGGAGGACGGCGACACGGAGCATGATTGACAGGATCCTAGAAAAACAAGAAGTATCATCAATCGGATCCTGAGACACACAGTGATGTCATATGATGTCATGTGTGATGTCATATGATGTCATGTGTGATGTCATATGATGTCATGTGTGATGTCATATGATGTCATGTGTGATGTCATGTGTGATGTCATGTGTGATGTCATGTGACATATGAGGTTATGTTCTATAACGCAATGTTCTGCCAGACGTCATGTGACCCCAGCAAGCTCCCTCCCTTGATTGATAAATGATTTCCAGACTGGAACTTTTCAGACAGTTCTCCATGTTTCTCAATGCCGTCTAAAATGACTGGAGAGATTAATTGTTCACAAAGGAAAGTAAAGGGTGGTGCAAGTATGGCCGATCCTCACATAGGGCAGGCATACTACAAGTATGGTCCCTTCTTGCATGGGGCAGGTGTAGTGCGGGTATGGTCCCTTCTGACATGGGGCAGGTGTAGGGCAGTTATGGTCCCTTCTTGCATGTGGGGCAGGTATGGTCCCTTCTTGCATGTAGGGCAGGTATGGTCCCTTCTGACATGGGGCAGGTGTAGGGCAGGTATGGTCCCTTCTTGCATGGGGCAGGTGTAGTGCAGGTATGACCCTTTCTTGCATTGGGCAGGCGTACTACAAGTATGGTCCCTTCTGCATTGGGGCAGGTGTAGTGCAGGTATGGTTCCTTTTTGCATGGGGCAGGTGTAGTACAGGTATGGTCCCTTCTAGCATGAGGCAGGTGTAGTGCAGGTATGGTCCCTGGCAAGGGGCAGGTATAGTGCAGGTATGGTCCCTTCTAGCATGAGGCAGGAGTAGTGCAGGTATGGTCTCTTCTTGCATGGGCAGGTGTAATGAAGGTATGGTCCCTGGCTTGGGGCAGGTGTATTACAGGTATGGTCCCTTCTGGCATGGGGTAGGTGTAGTGCAGGTATGGTCCCTGAATTGGGGTAGATGTAATCCAGGATTGGACCTAGTCTTTGGGCAGTTGTAGTGCAGTTATGGTCCCAGTCTTCGGGTAGGTGTAGTGCAGGTATGGTCCCAGTCTTCGGGTAGGTGTAGTGCAGGTATGGTCCCAGTCTTCGTGTAGGTGTAGTGCAGGTATGGTCCCAGTCTTCGGGTAGGTGTAGTGCAGGTATGGTCCCAGTCTTCGTGTAGGTGTAGTGCAGGTATGGTCCCAGTCTTCGGGTAGGTGTAGTGCAGTCCCAGTCTGCGTCTCTCCTGGAATGGGGATGTCAGTAGGACTCACCTGATTCTGCCTGGAGTAGCACTTGTTCAGTGTTTGTGGTCCTTATTTATTCTCTTGCTGGCTCCACCCAGCAGGTGACAGTGGCCTTGCTGGTAGAGGGGGGAGGTGCAGATTGTTTTGGAAGGAGCCGTGTCCTTGTGTCCTGATTGGACGGATCTCCCCCACCAGGTGTGCTCAGCTCTTCGCTCATCAATCTGACCAGGAATATCGTATGCCGGTTCCTGGGCACCACTGCTGTGTACAGATTGTACTTCTACATTTCCATCAGGAAATTACCCGCACCACCCATGCCCAATGCCAGAGACCACACCTGCATTACCTGCACCCAATGCCAGTAGAGACCACACCTGCATTACCTGCACCCAATGCCAGTAGGAACCATACCTGCAGCACCCCCACCCAATACCAATAGGGACCATACCTGCACTACCTGCATCCAGTACCAGTAGGGATGATACCTGCACCATCCCCACCCAATGCCAGAAGGGACCATACCTGCACCACCCCCACCCAATGCTGCCAATAGCTACCATACCTGCACCCAATGCCAGTGGGAACCATACCTGCAGCACCCCCACCCAATACCAATAGGGACCATACCTGCACTACCTGCATCCAGTACCAGTAGGGAGGATACCTGCACCACCCCCACCCAATGCCAGTAGAGACCATATCTGTGCCACCTTCACCCAATGCCAGAAGGGACCATACCTGCGCCACACCCACCCAATGGCAAATAGGACAATACCCGCGCCACCCCCACCCAATGCTGCCAGTAGGGATCTTACCTGCACCTAATGCCAGTAGAAACCATGCCTGCAGCATCCCCATCTAAAATCAATAGGGACCATACCTGCACTACCTGCATCCAGTACCAGTAGGGACCATACCTGTACCACCCCCACCCAATGCCAGTAGGGACCATACCGGCGCCACCTCCACCCAATGCCAGAAGGGACCATACCTGTGCCGCCCCAACTCAATGTCAGAAGGGACCTTACCTGTGCCACCCCCACCCAATGCCAGTAGGGACCATACCTGCGCCACCCCCATCCAATGCCAGTAGAGGCCATACCTGCGCCACCCCCATCCAATGCCAGTAGGGACCAAACCTGCACCAATCCCACCCAATGCTGCCAGTAGGGATTATACCTGCACCCAATGCCAGTAGGAACTATACCTGCAGCATCCCCACCGAATGCCAGTAGGGACCGTACCTGCGCCACCCCCATCCAATGCCAGTAGAGGCCATACCTGTGCCACCCCCATCCAATGCCAGTAGGGACCATACCTGCGCCAATCCAACCCAATGCTGCCAGTAGAGATCATACCTGCACCCAATGCCAGAAGGGACCATACCTGCAGCAACTCCACCCAATACCAATACCAGTACCTGCACTACCTTCATCCAATACCAGTAGGCACCATACCTGCGACACCCCCACCCAATATTGGATTCCAGAAGATCTCCTGACATAGAACATTGGATAAAGGAGATCAGATAGAGAGATCCCCTACCGGCCATCACACCATGCTGAGCCCCTGGCATCACCTCCACCCAGCTGCCCCCGGGCCCCAACCTCTCCCATCGTTAGATCTAATAATAGAAAACTGAACGGCATCTGCTAAGGGAATGCAGCATGTGACTATTGATCTCCACAAACAACAACCACCAAAAATACACAATTCTTATCAGAGTCTCAGGGCCGCCGTGCCGAGTGCAGAGGATGGAGGGACTCTGTGCCAGGCGGTGTGCAATCCTCTGCGCTCTTCCTCCTTTCTTCTCCTCCACTCACCTCCATGTTCTATCATGTCAGGGGGTGAACCATGTCAAGGCAAAGGGCTTTACTGTGCAAGACTGAGAGGGGCATCTCAGGGGATCTAAAGGGGGGTCTGAGGGGATCTAAAGGGGGTCTGGAGGATCTAAAGGGGGGTCTAAGGGGATCTAAAGGGGGGTCTGGGGGGAATCTAAAGGGGGGTCTGGAGGATCTAAAGGGGGGTCTGAGGGGATCTAAAGGGGGGGTCCTAAAATCTTAGAGTTTAATAAGCTGAATTTGCCAATAAAAGATTTCACTTATTTGGTATTAAACCCAAAGACAAACATTTCTTATATTGCAGCTTACCGATTCTTAGATGTGACGGCTGCATTTCTTTCCTTTTTTTTGGCTTTCTTTCCTTTTTTTTCACCTGGTGAAGTTCGTTGTTTTTCAACAGCACAAGCTGTCCTTCAGATGTAAGAGATAGAGGGATGAGGCAACCCATATCCCACTGACAGCTTGTATTTATTGATGTAAAACCTTTATACTAAAACTAGGGATGCACCGAAATGAAAATTCTGGGCCGAAAATCGAAACCGAAAATTACTTTTTCCCCAAAATTTTTTTTAAATGGATAGAAGAGGGGCATTCACCAAAAACAGGCAGCGACGTACACCTGGCGCTGCCACCCTGTCACGGTATATGTACTGTGATGGGTTGGCAAGAGGTTAATTGAATTACCATTGGTATTAGTATTATGCAGCATGAGGGGTTAATGTATTGTCACTGATGCATTAGTGACCGATCAGTGGCAGTTAATTAACCCCTTTGTGCTGCATTAGTGAAACCAGTATCAGTGCAACCAGTGTTAATTAACCCTGATACTGGTTGCACTAATGCAGCACAAAGGGGTTAATTAACTGCCACTGATCGGTCACTAATGCATCAGTGACAATACATTAACCCCTCATGCTGCATAATACTAATACCAATGGTAAGCTCGCCTCAGCTCCCCCCCCCCCCCCCACTGCCTCAGCGTCCCTCCCCATCCCAACCATTCAATCTCCTTACTGTCACTCTGCTGAGTGCTCCTCCGGTGCCCTTCATTCAAAAGAAGCGCCTCTGGCTGGCGGTCCGCCTCCCGGTGATGTCACTACTACGATGTGTGTATGAATGAAGTGACACACCGGGCGGGAGGGAGGGTGAGCGGCCGCTAATAACTATAACTATGTGAGCCTTCACTTCCCTGTCAGCGGAGATAACTGCCTGACAGGGAAGTGAAGCTCACATAGTTATATCTATTAGCAGCCGCTCCCCCCGCCTGGTATGACACTTCATTCATACACACATCGTAGTAGTAGGGACATCATTGAGAGGCGGGCGGCCGGCCAGAGGCGGGACTTTTAAAACCTGCGCTGCGCCCTCCTCCTTCCTCACGGCGGCCATATTAATTTCGGCATTTTAACCCATTATCGGCTGAATTGGGTTAGGCTCATTTTCGGACGATAATTTCGGTGCATCCCTAACTAAAACTGTAACTGATTATAAAGTATTAGCAGAAGTTTGGCTTCAATTTTTTAATGTATCTAAATCTGCGACTCCTTCTAACACTTCCCTCCCCCCCAGACTGACAATGCTGCTATTCAAATGTGCCCCCTGTGCTCCTTCATCCAGAGTGGGGGCGCTCTAATACAGGAGGTGTGTTACCCCCCAGATCACCAGGTGAACACAGAGGGGGAAAAGCCTAAAAATATATAACTAATGCAGCTGTCACATGATCATCTGATGATTGGTAAGCAGAAATATAGAACATTTCTGGTTTTGGGTTTAGATTAACACTTTTAACTCCAAACTTTCTGTATTGGTTGATAAATGATACACAGGAATGCCTCCCTCACCTCCACCTTCACCTCCGTAGTTCCTCACCTCCTGTGTTCCTCACCTCCCATCCTCACCTCCAGTGTTCCTCACCTCCCATCTTCACCTCCGGTGTTCCTCACCTCCCATCTTCACCTCCAGTGTTCCTCACCTCCCATCTTCACCTCCAGTGTTCCTCACCTCCCATCTTCACCTTCACCTCCCGTGTTCCTCACCTCCCATCTTCACCTCCCGTGTTCCTCACCTCCCATCCTCACCTCCAGTGTTCCTCACCTCCCATCCTCACCTCCTGTGTTCCTCACCTCCCATCTTCACCTCCGGTGTTCCTCACCTCCCATCTTCACCTCCAGTGTTCCTCACCTCCCATCTTCACCTCCAGTGTTCCTCACCTCCCATCTTCACCTTCACCTCCCGTGTTCCTCACCTCCCATCTTCACCTCCCGTGTTCCTCACCTCCCATCTTCACCTCCAGTGTTCCTTACCTCCCATCCTCACCTCCTGTGTCCCTCACCTCCCATCCTCACCTCCTGTGTTCCTCACCTCCCATCTTCACCTCCCGTGTTCCTCACCTCCCATCCTCACCTCCCGTGCTCCTCACCTTCCATCCTCACCTCCTGTGTTCCTCACCTCCCATCCTCACCTCCCATCTTCACCTCCGGTGTTCCTCACCTCCCATCCTCACCTCCTGTGTCCCTCACCTCCCATCCTCACCTCCTGTGTTCCTCACCTCCCATCCTCACCTCCCATCTTCACCTCCGGTGTTCCTCACCTCCCATCCTCACCTCCTGTGTCCCTCACCTCCCATCCTCACCTCCTGTGTTCCTCACCTCCCATCTTCACCTCCGGTGTTCCTCACCTCCCATCCTCACCTCCGGTGCTCCTCACCTTCCATCCTCACCTCCGGTGTTCCTCACCTCCCATCTTCACCTCCAGTGTTCCTCACCTCCCATCTTCACCTCCAGTGTTCCTCACCTCCCATCTTCACCTCCAGTGTTCCTCACCTCCCATCTTCACCTCCTGTGCTCCTCACCTCCCATCTTCACCTCCTGTGTTCCTCACCTCCCATCCTCACCTCCCGTGTTCCTCACCTCCATCCTCACCTCCTGTGTTCCTCACCTCCCTTCTTCACCTCCTGTGTTACTCTCCTCCCTTCTTCACCTCCCGTGTTCCTCACCTCCAGTGTTCCTCACCTCCCAGCTGTCACCTCCTGTGTTCCTCACCTCCCATCTTCACCTCCAGTGTTCCTCACCTCCCATCCTCACCTCCTGTGTTCCTCACCTCCCATCTTCACCTCCTGTGTTCTCCACCTTCTATCTTTAGCTCCCTTGTTCCTCATTTCCCATCTTCACCCCTTGTGTTTCTCTCTTCCCATCTTAACCTCTGGTGTTCCTTATCTCCCATGTTCACCTCCAGTGTTCCTTGTGACGGGAGTCACTTTGGGTGGGGGGCCCGTGGAACTCAGTTTACCTTAGAGAGGTTGGGAAACTCTTGTTTTAGCTCCCCAAGCCCCTCTTATGTGTAAGTCACTCTGTGTCTATTAGGGGCACAGGGTGACTGAGAAAATGATGGACAACTACCTCATGGACACTGAGAATGTGGTTTGAATTACTTCAACTGGGACAGTAATATTTTTCAACAATATCTCTGAAGAAATATATGAAGACTTTTCCTGGTTTGTTTGATTCTAAATTGCATGTTTATTGAAAGAGCCGGTCACATTGATCTCTGTTTCATGTACTCCAATGAAGGAGTCGGACAGTCTTCTACTGGGGTCTCCAGCTATTGTCTGTTTATTAAGGTATTATGAGTTTTCTGCTAAGCTTGTCTGTCTCATTGTTAATTGTGTCACCTATTGTTTTTCTGCTAGCATTTTGTGCATACACCTAGGCTGGTTTAAGTGCTGAGTTAATTAGCATGTTAATTATATTTCTGTATACATTCGCGTTTGCATATGATAATGTGATCAGCCTCACCTGGTTGTGTAGTATAGATTCTCTGTGAGTTTTCAAATAAAGGTTCCAGATCTCATAGAAGCTATTTGTCATCTAGTCTTGTATGTTATGCGGCTATAATATCTAATATCTATGTTCAGACTGGAGGAAGTATATTGACGGAAGCAATCAAGCAGAGTGTGGAACGGTTCCATCACATTCCTTACCTCCCATTTTTACCTCCTGTGTTTCTCACCTCCCATCTTCATCTCTGGTGTTCCTCACCTCCCATCTTCACTCCTGTGTTCCTCTCTTCCCATCTTCACCTCCAGTGTTCCTTATCTCCCATACTTACCTCCGATGTTACTCACCCCCCAGTTGTCACCTCCTGTGTTCCTCGCCTCCCAGCTGTCACCCCCTGGGTTCCTCACCTACCATATTCACCTTCGGTGTTCCCCACCTCCCATCTTCTCCTCTGGTGTTCTTCATCCTATCTTCACCTCTCATGTTCCTCACCTCCCATCTTCTCCTCTGGTGTTCTTCATCCCATCTTCACCTCTCATGTTCCTCACCTCCCATCTTCTCCTCTGGTGTTCTTCATCCCATCTTCACCTCTCATGTTCCTCACCTCCCATATTCTCCTCTGGTGTTCTTCATCCCATCTTCACCTCTCATGTTCCTCACCTCCCATCTTCTCCTCTGGTGTTCTTCATCCCATCTTCACCTCTCATGTTCCTCACCTCCCATCTTCTCCTCTGGTGTTCTTCATCCTATCTTCACCTCTCATGTTCCTCACCTCCCATATTCTCCTCTGGTGTTCTTCATCCCATCTTCACCTCTCATGTTCCTCACCTCCCATCTTCTCCTCTGGTGTTCTTCATCCCATCTTCACCTCTCATGTTCCTCACCTCCCATCTTCTCCTCTGGTGTTCTTCATCCCATCTTCACCTCTCATGTTCCTCACCTCCCATCTTCTCCTTTGGTGTTCCTCACCTTCTAGCTGTCACCTCCTGAGTTCCTAACCTCCCAGCTGTCACTTCCTGACCTCCCATATTCCCCTCCTGTGTTCCTCACTTCCCATCTCCAAATCCCAGATATTAAATCATCAGAAGGAAGCAGCAGAGCCATTGCCACCATGTACCATATAGCCATTAACAAAGAACTTTCCACCTGAAATGATGTATCTTAAAGTTTCCCTGAAGGAAGTTTGAATCCTTTTCTTTTTTGCTGATTGTACTTTATTGTATCCGCTGAGCATATAATAATGGTGCAGCAATGAATAGCAGCTGGAGGAGATCAGATGGTTCCGTGTTTCCAGTCTGTGAACATATAGAAATGGTTGTTATAGATGAGAGATCCACTACTGGCCATCACACAATGGGGAGTCCATTTCACCCTCTGCACTGGAGGGTGTAGACCTTAAAACGTTTGTAAAGGTTCTTATACTTACCTGCTCTGTAATGGTTTTACACAGAGTAGAATTGATCATTCTCTTCTCGGGTCCCCTGCCGGTGTCCTGGCCCCTCCCTCTTGCTGAGTGCTCCAATAACAAGCCGCTTGCTCTGGAGGCACTTGTGCGGTCTCGCTCCTGAGCCGACTCTGTTTGTCTATAGACATACCGACCCTTGCTCAGCCCTGCCCCCCTGCTGTCTCCTCACTGGCTGTGATTGACAGCAGCAGGAGCCATTGGCTCATTGTGTATCAGCCAATGAAGAGGGAGAGACCCGGGAGAGACGCTGCTCTCATGCACATCTCTGGATCGGGCTCAGGTGAGTATATGGGGGAGGGGGGGGGTAAGGTTTTTTTTTTACTTTACTGCATAGAGTACATGAAGATAAAAAAACCTTCAGCCTTTGGTACCACTTTAACTTCCCCAAATATTAGATATAAAATTAATCTGTGAGCTTCTGTGTCACCCATCAGCCCTCTTGAGACTCATGGATTGTTATAAGGAGATATTATAATCTCTAAGAATCCTCATTATAAGGTATAGAAGCTGTCATTAGTATTTGCAGTGAGAGCGGCACGTGTTGACCTCTGATATGCGCAGAAATCTGGTGTAAAAACCTCAAAAATACATTGTTCTGTTTTAGCGCCTCTTATCAGAGTCTCAGGGCCGCCGTGCCGGGTGCAGAGGATGGAGGAAAGCTCTGCGGGGTGAGGTGCAAACCTCTGCACGGTGTTTTTCCTGTACTGACCTCAATGATCTATAATAGTGAGGTGAGTGTGATAGGAAATGATTCCAGATGAGTGTTATATAACGACAATCGCCTACAACGTCACCTGATACCGACGCCCCTCCACCCCAGGGGATAAATAGCTGAGCCCCCAGCATGCAGAACTCAGACTGAACCTACCTGAGACAGGTAAGTCCTGCAGGAAAGGGCAGTTCCATATCCAGGGACCCCTCTGTGCCTTCAAATCTCTCACCTGTGTCTGTCTGTCCTGCAGGGAACTCTCATCATGCTGCGTACCCTCGCCCTCCTCGCTGCCCTCTGCACAGTCACTTATGGTGAGTACCTACCTGTATGGTTACTTATGGTGAGTACCTACCTGTATGGTTACTTATGGTGAGTACCTACCTGTATGGTTACTTATAGCTAGTACCTACCTGTATAGTTACTTATGGTGAGTACTTACCTGTAGAGTTACTTATGGTGAGTACCTACCTGTGTGGTTAATTATGGTGAGTACCTACCTGTATGGTTACTTATGGTGAGTACCTACCTGTGTGGTTACTTATAGCTAGTACCTACCTGTATAGTTACTTATGGTGAGTACTTATCTGTAGGGTTACTTATGGTGAGTACCTACCTGTGTGGTTACTTATGGTGAGTACCTACCTGTATGGTTACTTATGGTGAGTACCTACCTGTGTGGTTACTTATGGTGAGTACCAACCCGCGTGGTTACTTATGGTGAGTACCTACCTGCGTGGTCACTTATGGTGAGTACCTACCCACGTGGTTACTTATGGTGAGTACCTACCTGTATAGTTACTTATGGTGAGTACCTACCTGTGTGGTCACAAGGGTTGGTTGGCTATCTTTGGGGGGGACTAGAATTCATTCCTCTGATAGAGCTCTAGAAGAATGGAACTGACTATCTAATTGGGGTCCAGGATTAGCTCCATGTTTCCTCTTCTCCATTGTATAGTCAGTGGTCCATAGTTACCCCCAGGTCGGTAATCATGGCTCCTCGCCCATAAAGTGGGGTGTGGTCACTGTAGTGCTGAGGGAAAAGGAATGGCAACAACTCCCACTGTCATTTATCCCGCAGGCTGCCCCACCATCCTGACCAAGTCCCAATGGGGAGGACGTGCCCCCACCTGCCGCACCGCCATGGCCACTCCGGTCACCTACGTCGTCGTTCACCACACTGAGGGAACTGCCTGCACCACCCAGTCCGCCTGCATCACCCAAGCCAAGAATGTACAGAACTACCACATTAATAGCAACGGCTGGTGTGACATCGGATACAGGTAAGGTGGAAGGTGGAGATGCCACCAAACCCATCGCTGGTGTGTAGATGACCATAGCAGGTCATAATCATTACTGGGGATGTGGGGGAGGTGGGGAACCCTCATACATGGAGGAAGGGGGGGGAACTTCATACATGGAAGAGTGGGGGACCTTCATACATGGGAGAGGTGGAGACCCTCATACATGGAGGAGAGGGGGATCCTCATACATGGGGAGGTGGACCCACATGGAAGAAAAATATATTTAAAATATATTTTTTAAAAAATTCATTTTTTTCCCCCAAATATATTTGAAATGCTACAATTTTGGCCATATTTAATATATTTCTAAAAATTGTTCCCTAAATATATTGGAAATATATTTTTCTTCCATATGGGGAGACCCTCATACATAGGGGGAGGATGGGACCCTCATACATGGGAAGGGGGGACCCTCATACATGGAGGAAGGGGGGAAACTTCATACATGGAGGAAGGGGGGAAACCTCATACATGGAGGAAGGGGGGAAACCTCATACATGGAGGAGTGGGGGACCCTCATACATGGGGGAGGATGGGACCCTCATACATGTGGGAGATGGAAACCCTCATACATGGGGGAGGATGGGACCCTCATACATGTGGGAGGTGGAAACCCTCATACATGGGGAAGGGGGGCCCTCTTACATGAGGGAGGTGGAGATCATAATACATTGGGGAGGGGGGCCCTCATACATGGGGAGGTGGAGACCCTCATATATGGGGGAGGATGGGACCCTCATACATGGGGAGGTGGGGACCCTTATCCCTGGGGAAGGGGGCCCTCATACATGGTGGGACCCTCATACATGGGGGAGGCGGGGACTCATATACATGTGGGAGATGGAGATCATAATACATTGGGGAGGGGGGCCCTCATACATGGAGGGGGGACCCTCATACATGGGGGAGTTGGGGCCCACATACATAGGTGTTATACACAGAGAATACCACCTGCCAGGACCTGACTGATGTACTAACATGGGGGACAGTAACCCATTACCACCAACCACAGAGCAGCTCCAATTAGGAAGATGGACAAATCCCGCCCTCCATGACAACCAGCAGGCCTTCTATTGGTTGACTGGAGAGCGATGCTGATTGTTTCCAATCCTCGTAATTCTTATTATCACAGAAATTTCATTCATTACTCCTATGTAGATCAGATAGAAGGAGAATTGCTGCATTTCGTATTGGCCGAGTCAGGGATTGACAGTTGGTCCTCCAAGGTGGTGATTGGATAGGTGGAGCTCTAAGGGAGGTGTCTGCCAATTGGTGGCCATCTTTATCTGCCCTCCGTATGATGCTGAGAGTGGTCATCTTACAGGATAAAGAGCACTGCCTTATGTAACAACCAACATTGTTCTACATTTGGTACCTCTACATAGACTATCACAATGGGTGATCTCCATCAGACGCCCCCATCTAATTCCTCTGTGGGGAAAAGAGGGGGGGAGGGCGAATGTTGATGAGGCAAAGTCATTGTATTTTTATTATTCGGTTCCCTTGCACCCAGCGCCAGGCATGTCCTGCCCATCCCCCAACCTGAGCAATTCGGCATCCAATTTTCTGGAAAGATCTTTCAGAGGTTGGATTGTTGATGCCTCCTCCTCTGGACGGTTACCCCCTTCTCTATAGAACACCGAGGAGAGTACTGAGGATAGGACAATGTACCCCTCAGATGTGTATACATGACCATCCCGAAACCCACCAGCCCCACTCTGCCATTGGCCAGCGATGAAGTCACAGATCACATGACATCTAAACACTTAACCCTGGTACGCACAATCAGAAAATTGTACGAAAAATATCGCTTTCTAAACGATTGTACGATAATCTGATCGTTAGTACGCGGCTTTCGTCCGAAGTTATCCGAAGGGACAAACACAAATATTTTTCTCGTACGATACCGGATCGCACAATTTTCATTTATCACTTCCAAATTTTCTTTTCTGTCGTACGAGGAATTTTTGGAACTTTAGTAACCTCTTCATTTTCGATATGGAGACCGGCATGCAAAAATTAAAAACAAGCAATCATTCGTCCGATAGCAGAGACAAGTCACAGACACAAGCACACACCCCACACGTTCAACTGGATGATCTGGGGTCTTTTTTCAACCTCACCAACTATGCAACTTTAATAATCCGCCACGTGTGTACGAGGCCTAAACTCTACAGCCACTGCGGGGATCACTGCCATACCTAGTAAAATACAGGGGGAAAGATGGGGAACAGACAGGGGGCTTTATGGAGAATACAGGGGGCAGTAAGGAGAATACGGGGGGGGGGGCTTATGGGGAATACAGGGGGCATTATGAAGAACAGACAGGGGGCTTTATGGAGAAAATTCAGGGGGCAGTAAGGAGAATACGGGGGGCCTTATGGGGAATACAGGGGGCATTATGGGGGTCAGGCAGGGACATTATGGGGATTACAGCGAGCATTGTGGAGAATAGACAGGGGCAATATGAGGAACAAACAGCGGGCCTTATGGGGAATACAGGGGGCATTGTGGAGAATATACAGGGACATTATAGGAAATACAGGGGGCATTATAGGAGGCATTATGGGGAATACAGGGGGCATTATGGGATCAGACAGGGGCCATGATGGGGAATACAGGGGGCATTAAGAAGAATATACAGGGGCCATGATGGGAAATACAGGGGGCATTATGGGGATTACAGGGGGCATTAATGGGGATCAGACAGGGGCCATGATGGGGAATACAGGGGGCATTATGAAGAATAGACAGGGGCCATGATGGGAAATACAGGGGACATTATGTGGAATACAGGGGGCATTATGGGGATTACAGGCGGCATTATGGGGATCAGACAGGGGCCATGATGGGGAATACAGGAGGCATTATGAAGAATAGACAGGGGCAATATGGGGCACAAACAGGGGGCATTATGGGGAATAGATGGGGCATTATGGAGAATAGACAGGGGACATTATGGGGAAATGCAGGGGGTATTATGGGCAATACAGGGAACATTATTGGGAATACAGGGGCATTAAAGGCAATATAGTGGGTATTATGGAGAATAGACAGGGGCAATATGGGGAACAGGCAGATGGCATTATAGGGAATACAGGGGGCAATCAGGCAGGGGCAATGATGGGGAAAAGACAGGAGACATTATGGGGAATACAGGAGGCATTATGAGGAATACAGGGGGCATTATGGAGAATAGACAGGGGGCATTATGGCAAAAGACAGGGCAGTTTATGTGTAAGATGGCTGTGACAAAACAAATTGATGCATCATAAGCAGAGCTTCCCACTGCACTACATGCCCTCTAAAGACCTTTGTGTATCAGTGATACATTGTTTCCTATTTCTACACCTTGATGAATGGGCCCTGAAACGTGCTTATTCCTCATCTAATCATCTCCCTGATTGTACATTGGAATTATTTTTATTGGTAGGATGGCGAATCAGTTCTAGATTCTGGTGTACAAGCCAAGGAAATTGTGGGGTCCCCTGCTGAGTAGAAGTTTGGCCCGGTAACCAGACAACTTGTACTGACACTACTGCTTTACTAGTCCATATTATAACCAATAGGAAAACCCAGAACCCAACACTACCTACCCACATCCCACAGTGCTTAGATCAGCCGTACTTCAAGCATTATGGTGATGTTCAGCCAGAGGCTCCGACTTTCCAATTAACGTGTCTTGTTTCCTGCAGCTTCCTGGTTGGAGAGGACGGACTGGTGTATGAGGGCCGTGGCTGGACATCCGTTGGAGCTCACGCTCCTAATTACAACTCCAACTCCATCGGCATCAGCGTCTTTGGATCCTTTATAAGTAAGTGTGTGAAATGATCTCCAGATGATGCGACTTCTCTGATTCTTTAAATCCTTCCTCTGATCCTAACCCTACACTGCTAACCTTAACTCTATCCATAGTCCTCTAACCCTAGGCCTCTATCCCAGTCCTCTAATCATCCTACCCTAGTCCTCTAACCCTCCGAATCTAACCCTAGTCCTCTCTTTCTAGTCCCCTAACTCTAGTCCTCTACTCCTAGTCCCCTATTCTAGTCCTCTATCCCTAGTCCCCTTACTCTAGTCATTTAAACTTCTATCTCTAGTCCCCTAACCCTAGACCTCTAACCCTAGGCCACTATCCTAGTCCTCTAACCCTCTTCATCTAACCCTAGTAATCTAACCATCTATCTCTAACCCTAGTCCTCTATACTGGTCCCCTAACCCTAGTCCTCTATCCTTAGTCCCCTAACTCTAGTCCTCTATCCTACCTCCCCTAACCCTAGGCCTCTATCCCAGTCCTCTAACCATAGTCCTCTAATAATAGTCCTCTAACTCTAGTCCTCTATCCTACCTCCCCTAACCTTAGGCCTCTATCCCAGTCCTCTAACCATAGTCCTCTAACTCTAGTCCTCTATCCCAGTCCTTTAACCTTCTTAATCTAACCCTAGTCCTTTAATCATCTATCCCTAATCCTCTAACTCTAACCCTAGTCTTCTAACCCTAGTTCTCTAAATCCCCAATCTAACCCTAGTCCCCCAACCATCTAGCTCAAACCTTAGTCCGCTAACCCTACTTCCCTACCATCTAACTCTAACCTTAGTCCTCTATTCCTCGTCCTCAAATCCTTTTAATATAACCTTAACCCTCACCCTCTATTCCTAGTCCTCTTGCACTAACCCTAGTCCTCTAACCCTCTATCCCTAGTCCTCTATTCCTCATCCTCAAACCCTCTATCCCTGGTCCTCTGACTCTAACCCTAGTCCTCAATTCATCGTCCTCTAACCCTCTATCCCTAGTCCTCGGACTCTAACCCTAGTCAGGGGTCAAGTCCTGGGAAAAAAAAGTGTGGGAATTCACCCAAGATTCCCCCCCCCCCCCCCCGAAAAATAAAAAAGTGTGTGAGAGCGTATATAGATATATAATATGTACTCCTTTTTTAACAAATAAAATGCAACATCGACTTCAGTACCACCAGTCTGCCAATAGATGGATTGAAATTTGTCCAGTTCCTGCTGAACTGGTCTAATTTCAATCCGTCTGTGGCTGGCCTTATAAATAAATTAAATAAAAGAAGGATGGAGGGAGAGAGAAAGAAAGAGGGATGGAGGGAGTGAGAAAGTTAGAGAATTAAAGAGGGATGGAGGGAGAGAGAGAGAGAAAGGGAGAGAGAGAGTTAAAGAGGAATAGAGAGAGAGAGAGTTAAAGAGGAATGGAGAGAGAGAGAGTTAAAGAGGGATGGAGAGAGGAAAGAAAGAAAGAAAGAAAGAAAGAAAGAAAGAAAGAAAGAAAGAAAGAAAGAAAGAAAGAAAGAAAGAAAGAAAGAAAGAAAGAAAGAAAGAAAGAAAGAAAGAAAGGATGAAAGAAAGAAAGAAAGAAGATAAATAAATACAGTAGATGGATAGGTAGATAAATAGGAAAGAAAGAAAGAAAGAAAGAAAGAAAGAAAGAAAGAAAGAAAGAAAGAAAGAAAGAAAGAAAGAAAGAAAGAAAGAAAGAAAGAAAGAAAAAGAAAGAAAGAAAGAAAGAAAGAAAGAAAGAAAGAAAGAAAGAAAGAAAGAAAGAAAGAAAGAAAGAAAGAAAGAAAGAAGGATGAAGAGAGAGAAAGAAAGAAGGAAAGAAGGATGGATGGAGAGAGAGAGAGAAAGAAAGATGGAGGGAGTGAAAGAAAGAAAGATGGATGGAGGGAGAGAAAGAAAGAGGGATGGAGGGAGTGAGAAAGCGAGAGAATTAAAGAGGGATGAATGGAGAGAGAGAGAGAGAAAGGAAGAGGGATGTTGAGAGAGAGAGAAAAAAGAGGAATTGAGACAGAGAGAGAGAGAGAGAGAAAGAGAGACGGAGGGAGAGAGAAAGAGAGAGAACTAAAGAGGGATGGAGGGAGAGAAATAAAGAGGGATGGAGAGAGAAAGAAAGAGAGAGAGAAAGAAAGAAAGAAAGAAAGAAAGAAAGAAAGAAAGAAAGAAAGAAAGAAAGAAAGAAAGAAAGAAAGAAAGAAAGAAAGAAAGAAAGAAAGAAAAAGAAAGAAAGGTTGAGAGAAACAAACAAAGAAAGAAAGAAAGAAAAAGGAAAAAGAAAGAAAGAAAGATTGAAACAGGGATGGACGGGCTCAGAGTTTAGGCGCAATTAGAATGCAAAACCTGCCTGTGGCCCGAACCTTATAGTAGCCGGCTTATACAGAAATTGGCTGTCCCCCGGCCCAGTCCGCCCCTGTCAGTCCTGCAGGATGTGGCTGCTAATGGCGTTCCTGCTGTGGAAAAAGTACAGGACTCGAGCCCTGACCCTAGTCCTCTAACTCGAACCCTAGTCCTCTATTCTCGTCCTTTAACCCTCTATCCCTAGTCCTCTAATTCTAACCCTAGTCCTCTATTCCTTGTTCTCTAACCCTCTATCCCTAGTCCTCTAACCCTCTATCCCTAGTCCTCTAATCCTCTATTTCTCATCCTCTAACCCTCTATCCCTAGTCCTCTAATCCTCTATCCCTAGTCCTCTAATCCTCTATTTCTCATCCTCTAACCCTCTATCCCTAGTCCTCTAATCCTCTATTTCTCATCCTCTAACCCTAGTCCCCTAACTCTATCCCTAGTCCTCTCATCCTCTAACCCTAGTCCTCTAATCCTCGTCCTCTAACCCTCTATCACTAGTCCTCTAACTTTATCCCTGGTCCTCTATTTCTCGTCCTCTAACCCTCTAACTCTAACCTTAGTCCTCAGACATGAATGAGTCCCCGGGGTGAACCATGTTTGCAGTGATTAGTATATGAGGTCAGTACTGGAGTAGACCACGGATATACAATAAGAAGGCAGCAGGGAAATATTCCAGTGGTTGTCCAATCACGTTACTGCAGAATTGTACCAAAATGTACACACTTAAAGGGTCTCTCCACCCATAATTTATGGATCAGTGTTTGGTTGCAGAGTTAAACCTCCTAACAGTTTCCTGGATCTATTACTGAGATCTGTGCATGTGAGTTCCCAGCTCTGCTCACCTCGGGTGGTCATCATGAGAGGATCCCACCATCCCTGTTGGAATTTTTCTTTATCTTGTGGGAAATAGAGAGGTGGGTGGTAATAGAGCCAGGAACTGCGATGTGGAGTTCTCACTGCTGGAGTCCTCCAGAGATGGAAGGAACCTCCCAGTGATTCCATACACCAGACTCAACTTCTATATAAAATATGACTTTGGAGGGAGGGGACCTATGATGTGAGCATTGCACTGATTACATGGATTCTTTTATCAGGCCGTAACCCCAACACCGCTGCCCAGAATGCCGTCAAGAATCTCATCAGTTGTGGCGTCACCAAGGGTTACATCAAGTCTGCTTACATCCTGAAGGGACATCGCAATGTCACCGCCACCGACTGTCCCGGAAACACCTTCTACAACACTGTGAAGACCTGGCCCCGCTTCCAGGCCTAAACCTGGGGCCCCGAAATGTGTTCGCTGAAGAAGAAGACTCTGAAATTTGTTCAATGAGGGGGACCAGAGATCCCCATCTGTATATTCTATGATCTTGTATATTCTATTCTGTTATGTTTTACTAGAAACCTCAATAAATGTGAAAACTGACGATCTCTATGAGTGATATTTTGGGGGTGACTTCAGAGTGATGGGTGCAGCATAGACTCCTCCCTCCTATGGGGATGTGACTGTAAAGTGGTGGGTACAGCATAGACTCCTCCCTCCAATGGAGGTGTGACTGTGGAGTGGTTGGCGCAGAATAGACTTCTCTCTCCTATGGGGGCATGACTGCGGAGTGGTGGGTGCAGCATAGACTCCTCCCTCCTATGGGGGTGTGACTGCAATGTGGAGGGTGCAGCATAGACTCCTCCCTCCTATGGGGGTGTGACTGCAATGTGGAGGGTGCAGCATAGACTCCTCCCTCCTATGGAGGTGTGACTGGGGAGTGCTTGGTGCGGGATAGACTTCTCTCTCCAATGGGGGTGTGACTGCAATGTGGTGGGTGTGGCATTGACTTCTCCCTCCTATAGGGGTGTGACTGGATGTGATCTTGTCTTTCAGTCAGCTTTTAATTCAATATTGGATTTTCAATTTAATGTCTTTACAGGTCTATATTTGCAACCCCTCCAAATCCCAGAACATAACTGCCACCTCCTCTCCAAATCCCAGAACATGACTGCCTCCGCCCCTCCAAATCCCAGGACACGACTGCCACCGCCCCTCTAAATCCCAGAAATTAACTGCCACTGCCCCTCCAAATCCCAGGACACGACTGCCTCCACCCCTCCAAATCCCAGGACACGACTGCCTCCACCCCTCCAAATCCCAGGACACGACTGCCACCGCCCCTCCAAATCCCAGGACACGACTGCCACCGCCCCTCCAAATCCCAGAACACGACTGCCACGCCCCTCCAAATCCCAGATTATGACTGCCACTGCCCATCCAAATCCCAGATTACGACTGCCACCGCCCCTCCAAATCCCAGAACACGACTGCCACGCCCCTCCAAATCCCAGAACACGACTGCCATGCCCCTCCAAATCCCAGATTACGACTGCCACCACCCCTCCAAATCCCAGGACATGGCTACCATCACCGATCTAGGTTAAGTACCAGACCTGGTAACTGATCTAGGAGGGGTGACCTAGTCAGCTGCCCTTGCTCTGTATCTGGGATGGAACCACGTGCCCACATTCAGCTGTTTTGGGGTCCTGTGGTTAGAAAACCTCTCAGATATTCTTTGTGAATATGAGCTGTTGACATGTGGAGAGTCTGATCTGCCTCCTCATCAAATGCCTAATTTTCTGTGTCCAGCACCTCGTCCCCCTCCTCCTGAGCGATCTGCCTGGCTGAGGGTCCCCTTCCACATTGTTCCCCAACACCTGAATCCGGCATCCCTCTTCTATATTACATGAAGGGACCTCCAGCCATGGGGCTGCCCAGATCTTCAGATGTCCTTCAGATTTAAAGTCCAACTCTAGACAAGTGACCCTCATTGGAGCACAATATGTTTCCTCTATAGTGCATCCCAAAAGTATTCACAGCGCTTCACTTTTTCCACATTTTATTATATTACAGCTATATTCCAAAATTGAAGTTTGTTTCAAATCTTAGCAAATTTATTAAAAATGAAAAAGGAAATAAAATCCCATGTACATAAGTATTCACACCCATTGCCATGACACTCAAAAGTGAGCTCAGGTGCATCCTTTTTCCTCTGATCATCCTTCAGATATTTCTACAAATTGATTGGAGTCCACCTGTGGTTAATTCAGTTGATTGGATATGATTTGGAAAGGCACACACCTGTCTATAGAAGGTCCCACAGATAACAGTGCATGTCAGAGCACAAACCAAGCCATGAAGTCCAAGGAATTGTCTGTAGACCTCGGAGACAGGATTGTACGGAGGCACAGATCGGGGGAAGGGTACAGAAACATTTCTGCAGCATTGAAGGTCCCAATGAGCACAGTGGCCTCCATCATCTGTAAATGGAAGAAGATTGGAACCACCAGGACTCTTCCTAGAGCGGCCGCCCGGACAAACTGAGCGATGGGGGAGGGGGGCCTTAGTCAGGGAGGTGACCAAGAACCCGATGGTCACTCTGACAGAGCTCCAGCATTTCTCTGTGGAGAGAGGAGAACCTTCCAGAAGAACAACCATCTCTGCAGCCCTCCACCAATCAGGCCTGTATGGGTGTGGCCAGACGGAAGCCACTCCTCAGTAAAAGTCACATGACAGCCCGCCTGGAGTTTACCAAAAGGCACCTGAAGGACTCTCAGACCATGAGAAACAAAACTCTCTGCTCTGATGAAACAAAGATCGAACTCTTTGGCCTGAATGGCAAGCGTCATGTCTGGAGGAAACCAGGCACCGCTCATCACCTGGCCAATACCATCCCTACTGTGAAGCATGGTGGTGGCAGCATTGTGCTGTGGGGATGTTTTTAAGCGGCCGGAACTGGGAGACTAGTCAGGATGGAGGAAAAGATGAATGCAGCAATGTATAGAGACATCCTTGATGAAAACCTCCTCCAGAGCGCTCTGGACCTCAGACTGGGGTGAAGGTTCATCTTCCAACAGGACAATGACCCTAAGCACACAGCCAAGATAACAAAGGAGAGGCTACGGGACAACTCTGTGAATGTCCTTGAGTGGCCCAGCCAAAGCCCAGACTTGAACCCGATTGAACATCTCTGGAGAGATCTGAAAATGGCTGTGCACCGACCCTCCCCCATCCAACCTGATGGAGCTTGAGAGGTCCTGCAAAGAGGAATGGGAGAAACTGCCCAAAAATAGGAGTGCCAAGCTTGTAGCATCATACTCAGAAATACTGGAGGCTGGAATTGGTGCCAAAGGAGCTTCACCAAAGTATTGGGCAAAGGGTGTGAATACTTATGTACATGGGAATTGTTTTACTTTTTTATTTTTAATAAATTTGCAAAGATTTCAAACAAACTTCTCTCACGTTGTCATTATGGGGAATTGTTTGTAGAATTTTGAGGAAAATAATGAATTTAATCCATTTTGGAATAAGGCTGTAACATAAAATGTGGAAAAAGTAAAGCGCTGTAAATAGAATCCTGGTGCACTGTATATATATATATATATATATATATATATATATATAATCTATACCTACCTTTTCTCCAGGGGTCTCTGGTCCCATGGAGTGACAGGTCCTCTTCTTCCTCTGACTGATCCAAAGTGCTGCAATCAGTGGAGTCACCATAAAGCAGGCCATACATTCAGCTATCCTCTTTCCTCCAACCCCAGTCAATGGTTCGCCTTTAGTACAACCAGCCTGCCTATAGACATATCAAGATTGGTCCCGTTCCTGCTTTGGCCGGCCTAAGTCATAATATGGCACACCCGCTAAGATATTCCTTATTCTCCCTAGGGGGGGGGAGGGGAGAGTTGATACACGGGGAGCACAGGAAGTAAGTTTAAGCTTCAAGAGTATTGAATTCTCATTGGCTGTTCTGGATTACTGAATTTTATTTTTTTTTTAAATTGCAAAAAACGGACACAGAAGTAACCAATACAAACCGTTTATTTTTAGTTCCAAGGCCACAAAATATACAAATATCATATTTACAGACGGAATTCTCAGTAATTCCAGTGCTGTGTCTGTCATTATTACCGGTATGAGAGTGGGACAGTGGGGTGCAGATACAGATGGCATCAAATGATGGAGAATCCGGACAGCCCGGTACGGAGCCAATCACAGGTAGATGGAGAATCTGGAGAGTCCGGTACTGAGCCAAGCACAGGGAGATGGAGAATCTGGAGAGTCCGGTACTAAGCCAATCACAGGGAGATGGAGAATCTGGAGAGTCCGGTACTGAGCCAAGCACAGGAAGATGGAGAACCTGGAGAGTCCGGTACTAAGCCAATCACAGGTAGATGGAGAATCTGGAGAGTCCGGTACTGAGCCAATCACAGGGAGATGGAGAATTTGGAGAGTCCAGTACTAAGCCAAGCACAGGGAGATGGAGAATCTGGAGAGTTCAGTACTAAGCCAATCACAGAGAGATGGAGAATCTGGAGAGTCCGGTACTGAGCCAATCACAGGAAGATGGGAGAATCTGGAGATTCCGGTACTAAGCCAATCACAGGGAGATGGAGAATCTGGAGAGTCCGGTACTGAGCCAAACACAGGGAGATGGAGAATCTGGAGAGTTCGGTACTGAGCCAATCACAGGAAGATGGGAGAATCTGGAGATTCCGGTACTGAGCCTATCACAGGGAGATGGAGAATCTGGAGAGTCCGGTACTGAGCCAAACACAGGGAGATGGAGAATCTGGAGAGTCCGGTACTGAGCCAAACACAGGGAGATGGAGAATCTGGAGAGTTCGGTACTGAGCCAATCACAGGAAGATGGGAGAATCTGGAGATTCCGGTACTGAGCCTATCACAGGGAGATGGAGAATCTGGAGAGTCCGGTACTGAGCCAAACACAGGGAGATGGAGAATCTGGAGAGTCCGGTACAGAGCCAATCACAGGGAGATGGAGAATCTGGAGAGTCTGGTACTGAGCCAATCACAGGGAGATGGAGAATCTGGAGAGTCCGGTACTGAGCCAATCACAGGAAGATGGGAGAATCTGGAGATTCCGGTACTGAGCCTATCACAGGGAGATGGAGAATCTGGAGAGTCCGGTACTGAGCCAAACACAGGGAGATGGAGAATCTGGAGAGTCCGGTACTGAGCCAATCACAGGAAGATGGGAGAATCTGGAGATTCCGGTACTGAGCCTATCACAGGGAGATGGAGAATCTGGAGAGTCCGGTACTGAGCCAAACACAGGGAGATGGAGAATCTGGAGAGTCCGGTACTGAGCCAATCACAGGGAGATGGAGAATCTGGAGAGTCCGGTACTGAGCCAATCACAGGGAGATGGAGAATCTGGAGAGTCCGGTACTGAGCCAATCACAGGTAGATGGAGAATCTGGAGAGTCCGGTACTGAGCCAATCACAGGGAGATGGAGAATCTGGAGAGTCCGGTACTGAGCCAATCACAGTCTCCCAATCCAAGAATGATGCCAGGATTAGGTGAACAATCCAATACGAAGGATCGCCACCAGAATATTACAGCAGATACTGTAGATTGGGGGTGTACCTATTTATGCTGAGCACTGTATATTACAGAGATAGGAGACCTGAAGCTCACGAGAAATGTCCATCTCGGACAATCCCGGATCAGACAACCATCTGTTTAATTCCTTCTAAGTAAAAACATTCTCACAAAGCTTTACCCCTCTGCAGTTTTGGGAGATAAAACATTGGATGGGCAGAAGTTTTCACCGGAATTATGAACTGGCAGTGATGCAATGAGTGTCTAGATGCCCCAAATTGACCAATTGTGGCCTCACTTGAAGGCTCGTCTCAGGAGGTCTCAGTCAGGTCCAGAATACTGTAAACAAGAATCCAATATGGCTCCGGGGTCAGAGGGCGAGGGTCTCGCTGAGGAAAGCTACAAAGATCCGACACAGGTTGGCGACTGTTGGTCGGTGAAGCTTCTCCTCTGTGTCATCGTGAGTGTGCCAGACATCCGGGAATGGTGTGGAGATGACGTGAAGAACAGGAACACCTACAACATACAAGGAACACTCCGATCATTCCAAATAAGATAAAGTAAAATGGAAGAGAAGAAGAAGGCGGAAAGACAGCACTGACCTTTCCGGAGAAATGGAATATGGTCATCTTCTACTGAGCCATAATACCAATGAGGATGAAAATAGGAATTCTCCACGGGGTGAGACTGCAGGAGATTTAGCTGATGCAACCGTTTCTCTACAGGAGAAAAAAAAAAAAGAATGATGATATTTAAAACAGAATGAGAGAGAATGTAGAAGAGAACGAGAGAGAACATTCCTGAATGTAGAGGAGAGAACGAAAGAGAGAGAACATTCCTGAATGTAGAGGAGAGAACGAGAGAGAAGATTCCTGAACGTAGAGGAGAGAACGAGAGAAAACATTCCTGAATGTAGAGGAGAGAACGAAAGAGAGAGAACATTCCTGAATGTAGAGGAGAGAACGAAAGAGAGAGAACATTCCTGAATTTAGAGGAGAGAACGAGAGAGAAGATTCCTGCATGTAGAGGAGAGAACGAGAGAGAAGATTCCTGAATGTAGAGGAGAGAACGAGAGAGAAGATTCCTGCATGTAGAGGAGAGAACGAGAGAGAAGATTCCTGAATGTAGAGGAGAGAACGAGAGAGAAGATTCCTGAATGTAGAGGAGAGAACGAGAGAGAACATTCCTGAACGTAGAGGAGAGAACGAGAGAGAACATTCCTGAACGTAGAGGAGAGAACGAGAGAGAACATTCCTGAACGTAGAGGAGAGAACGAGAGAGAACATTCCTGAACGTAGAGGAGAGAACGAGAGAGAACATTCCTGAATGTAGAGGAGAGAACGAGAGAGAACATTCCTGAATGTAGAGGAGAGAACATTCCTGAACGTAGAGGAGAGAACGAGAGAGAACATTCCTGCATGTAGAGGAGAAAACGAGAGAGAACATTCCTGAATGTAGAGGAGAGAACATTCCTGAATGTAGAGGAGAGAACATTCCTGAACATAGAGGAGAGAACGAGAGAGAACATTCCTGCATGTAGAGGAGAAAACGAGAGAGAACATTCCTGAATGTAGAGGAGAGAACATTCCTGAACGTAGAGGAGAGAACATTCCTGAACGTAGAGGAGAGAACATTCCTGAACGTAGAGGAGAGAACGAGAGAGAACATTCCTGCATGTAGAGGAGAGAACGAGAGAGAAGATTCCTGAACGTAGAGGAGAGAACGAGAGAGAACATTCCTGAATGTAGAGGAGAGAACGAGAGAGAAGATTCCTGAACGTAGAGGAGAGAACGAGAGAGAACATTCCTGAATGTAGAGGAGAGAACAAGAGAGAACATTCCTGAACGTAGAGGAGAGAACGAGAGAGAAGATTCCTGAATGTAGAGGAGAGAATGAGAGAGAACATTCCTGCATGTAGAGGAGAGAACGAGAGAAGATTCCTGAACGTAGAGGAGAGAAGATTCCTGAACATAGAGGAGAGAACATTCCTGAATGTAGAGGAGAGAACGAGAGAGAACATTCCTGAACGTAGAGGAGAGAACAAGAGAGAACATTCCTGCATGTAGAGGAGAAAACGAGAGAGAACATTCCTGCATGTAGAGGAGAGAACGAGAGAGAAGATTCCTGAATGTAGAGGAGAGAACATTCCTGAACGTAGAGGAGAGAACGAGAGAGAACATTCCTGCATGTAGAGGAGAAAACGAGAGAGAACATTCCTGAATGTAGAGGAGAGAACATTCCTGAATGTAGAGGAGAGAACATTCCTGAACATAGAGGAGAGAACGAGAGAGAACATTCCTGCATGTAGAGGAGAAAACGAGAGAGAACATTCCTGAATGTAGAGGAGAGAACATTCCTGAACGTAGAGGAGAGAACATTCCTGAACGTAGAGGAGAGAACATTCCTGAACGTAGAGGAGAGAACGAGAGAGAACATTCCTGCATGTAGAGGAGAGAACGAGAGAGAAGATTCCTGAACGTAGAGGAGAGAACGAGAGAGAACATTCCTGAATGTAGAGGAGAGAACGAGAGAGAAGATTCCTGAACGTAGAGGAGAGAACGAGAGAGAACATTCCTGAATGTAGAGGAGAGAACAAGAGAGAACATTCCTGAACGTAGAGGAGAGAACGAGAGAGAAGATTCCTGAATGTAGAGGAGAGAATGAGAGAGAACATTCCTGCATGTAGAGGAGAGAACGAGAGAAGATTCCTGAACGTAGAGGAGAGAAGATTCCTGAACATAGAGGAGAGAACATTCCTGAATGTAGAGGAGAGAACGAGAGAGAACATTCCTGAACGTAGAGGAGAGAACATCCCTGAACGTAGAGGAGAGAACATTCCTGAACGTAGAGGAGAGAACGAGAGAGAAGATTCCTGAATGTAGAGGAGAGAATGAGAGAGAACATTCCTGCATGTAGAGGAGAGAACGAGAGAGAAGATTCCTGAACGTAGAGGAGAGAACATTCCTGAATGTAGAGGAGAGAACATTCCTGAACGTAGAGGAGAGAACATTCCTGAATGTAGAGGAGAGAACATTCCTGAATGTAGAGGAGAGAACATTCCTGAATGTAGAGAATATAGGGCAGTGGTCTGGAACAGGAGAAGATGGGGGAGGTCCATACAACTATGCACCCCCGCAGAGATCCAGCGACATACAGTAAATGTGTCAGAGAAGCCGGATCTCTGGCCGAGGCCCATACTCTACACCAGACTTTGTATGAGCTCCGGGGGTTCATGTACATAGGATATGCATTCTATGCTCTACCTGTCATTTGGTGCTCTAACGTATAGCTGTATTCTCTATGCCTATAGACCAATCAGGTTGTACCAGTTGTATAGAGAAGACCAGAGGCCATACCATCCAGACTAAGCTAGTTGGAGAGTATAGAGAAGACCAGAGGCTATACCATCAAGACTGAGCTAGTGGGGGGGGGGGGGGGGGAGTAGAGAGGAGGTTAGAGGTCATACCATCAAGACTGAGCTAGTGGGGGGGGGGGGGGGGGGAGTATAGAGGAGGTTAGAGGCCATACCATCTATGGAGTCGGGGGGGGGGGGGGGAGGGGGGAGTACAGAGAGACCATACCATTTTTATGCTAAGGTGTTTGGAAGCCATACCATCCAGACCGAGTAGTGGGGGAGTATAGGGGAGAATGGAGGCCATACCATCTACGGAGTCTGTGGGGGGGGGGTAAAGAGACCATACCATGTAGGCTAAGCAGGAGGGGGGGAGGGGGAGTACAGGAGGAGTTCGGAGGCCATACCATTAACCCTAAAGCAGAACTCTAATCAAAAATAACAAGATGAAAATGAACAGCTCATTGAAGGATAAAATACAAATAAAAATATGTTTTTGCTGTAATATTCTAGAGACTTTCCCTGCAGGATTTTTTTCTGTCACTAGATGTCCTCTAAGGTTGGGGTTCTGCCAGCATCATTCAACCCACTACCACTGAGCCCCGGGTCATCGTGGACCCACCCCCAACCTGTGATTGGACAGTGAAAGGAGAAGCAACACAGTGCTGAGCTTATCTGTCACTCTGCTCTCCCCTCTTATCAGCACACTTTGTCAGCTCATGAACTGATTGGTTCTCTGTGCTGCTTCTCCCTCCCCCAGTCTGAGCTCTGCTGTACAGGGACAGCAAGAGGCGGATACCAGGGACTGAAACTTATTTACTTTAAAACTTTATTGGTCTGACAGAGGAGGACGAGGGGCTTGATGTGTAACACATTGGGAGTGACAGGTTCTCCTTATAGAAACTTTAGAGTCAGGAAGGATTGGGGTTTGGATCCACTGGGGTTCAGGTATATCAGAATTGGGGTCTATTAGCCCCCTAATGCCCCCTTTGCACCCCATTGAAGCTGATTTGTGACCAATCATTCTTCCCCACCGATCCCCGTAGTGATAAAAACCTCCGTGCTCCATTCACCACAGGGACGGATGTTCTCTCGCCGCTCTCCCAATACTCACCATGGACATCCCGGGGGCCCCAGGAGGGGCAGCGGAGCCCCAGTCAGTGGCAGTGAAGAGGTTAAAGTGTGACCCCCCCCTCCCCCTTTCTAGTTTTACCTCCACCAATGAGGTGATGACAATGGAGAAGCTCCGCCTTCCATATCTCCCAGTGGCGCTCCCTGACACACTGATCCTATCACATGACACCACCCATAATTCCCTCCCCCACACAGGAGCCCTCATAGAACATCATTTACAAACAGGACTGCTTTCACTTTGTGCATGCTGAATAGGGAGTGCCGCCTCCTGAGCCACTGCCAGTCAAATGCCCTGGAGGGGGAGGGGCTTCAGTCCCAGGGATGGGAGTGCACACGTAGGAGTGGCTATGCTGGGACTCCAGGGCACTCTGCCAGGCAGCATGGCCCCCACCTACAGGCAGTAATGAGGGGGTGGGGAGGGGATTATAAAGAAATGACAATGAATGGAGGGAGGAGCTCAGTGCTGTCTATCAGGAATTACCTGGAAGGGGAATAACACTTTAATATCGGGGGAGGGGGGGCATTTATACTACCGAGTCTACACATCTGATTGGAGCTCAGTATTCGGTGGTTGTCATTGGCTCTCCTATACCCACCGGTACCCAATATGGATCCTCACCCAGGGAGTGGAGCCTCAGGAAGTGACTGCGGGTCTCCTGGAAGTGGTTGAGGATCAGAGGATTCGGAGCTCCCAGCAAATCCAGAAGAACGAAGAGATCCTGAGAGAAAGAGAAACCAATCAGAAGCCGGATCCACTGTAACATGATCCCGAGGGGGGGGCGCGTTCACTCCTCTGTAATACGGCTCCTTCATATGCTGTGTGGCCAAAAGTGTGTGCGCACACCTGACCATTATAGGACTATGACCCCAACATCTGACCCTGGCCCCCAACTGACCATGACCCCAACATCTGACCCTGGCCCCCAACAACTGACCATGACCCCAACATCTGACCCTGGCCCCCAACAACTGACCATGACCCCAACATCTGACCATGGCCCCCAACAACTGACCATGACCCCAACATCTGACCCTGGCCCCCAACTGACCATGACCCCAACATCTGACCATGGCCCCCAACAACTGACCATGACCCCAACATCTGACCATGGCCCCCAACAACTGACCATGACCCCAACATCTGACCCTGGCCCCCAACTGACCATGACCCCAACATCTGACCATGGCCCCCAACAACTGACCATGACCCCAACATCTGACCATGGCCCCCAACAACTGACCATGACCCCAACATCTGACCCTGGCCCCCAACTGACCATGACCCCAACATCTGACCCTGGCCCCCAACTGACCATGACCCCAACATCTGACCCTGGCCCCCAACAACTGACCATGACCCCAACATCTGACCCTGGCCCCCAACTGACCATGACCCCAACATCTGACCCTGGCCCCCAACAACTGACCATGACCCCCAACATCTGACCCTGGCCCCCAACATCTGACCCTGGCCCCCAACATCTGACCCTGGCCCCCAACAACTGACCCTGGCCCCCAACAACTGACCCTGGCCCCCAACAACTGACCTTGGCCCCCAACATCTGACCCTGGCCCCCAACAACTGACCATGACCCCAACATCTGACCCTGGCCCCCAACAACTGACCATGACCCCAATATCTGACCCTGGCCCCCTACTGACCATGACCCCAACATCTGACCCTGGCCCCCAACAACTGACCCTGGCCCCCAACAACTAACCCTGGCCCCCAACAACTGACCCTGGCCCCCAACAACTGACCATGACCCCAACATCTGACCCTGGCCCCCAACATCTGACCCTGGCCCCCAACAACTGACCATGACCCCAATATCTGACCCTGGCCCCCAACTGACCATGACCCCAACATCTGACCCTGGCCC
The DNA here is from genome assembly GCF_965119305.1 of Pelophylax lessonae. Lineage (NCBI taxonomy): Eukaryota > Metazoa > Chordata > Amphibia > Anura > Ranidae > Pelophylax > Pelophylax lessonae. The sequence goes on along the minus strand of NC_138774.1, from coordinate 2,427,768 downwards.
CCAACAACTGACCATGACCCCAACATCTGACCCTGGCCCCCAACAACTGACCATGACCCCAACATCTGACCCTGGCCCCCAACAACTGACCATGACCCCAACATCTGACCCTGGCCCCCAACAACTAACCCTGGCCCCCAACAACTAACCCTGGCCCCCAACAACTGACCATGGCCCCCAACAACTAACCCTGGCCCCCAACAACTAACCCTGGCCCCCAACAACTGACCATGGCCCCCAATATCTGACCATGACCCCAATATCTGACCCTGGCCCCCAACTGACCATGACCCCAACATCTGACCCTGGCCCCCAACAACTGACCATGACCCCAACATCTGACCCTGGCCCCCAACAACTGACCATGACCCCAACATCTGACCCTGGCCCCCAACAACTGACCATGACCCCAACATCTGACCCTGGCCCCCAACTGACCATGACCCCAACATCTGACCCTGGCCCCCCAACATCTGACCCTGGCCCCCCAACATCTGACCCTGGCCCCCAACAACTGACCCTGGCCCCCAACAACTGACCCTGGCCCCCAACATCTGACCCTGGCCCCCAACAACTGACCATGACCCCAACATCTGACCCTGGCCCCCAACATCTGACCCTGGCCCCCAACATCTGACCCTGGCCCCCAACATCTGACCCTGGCCCCCAACAACTGACCATGACCCCAACATCTGACCCTGGCCCCCAACAACTGACCATGACCCCAACATCTGACCCTGGCCCCCAACAACTGACCATGACCCCAACATCTGACCCTGGCCCCCAACAACTGACCATGACCCCAACATCTGACCCTGGCCCCCCAACAACTGACCATGACCCCCAACAACTGACCATGACCCCCAACAACTGACCATGACCCCAACATCTGACCCTGGCCCCCAACAACTGACCATGACCATAACATCTGACCCTGGCCCCAACATCTGACCCTGGCCCCCAACATCTGACCCTGGCCCCCAACAACTGACCATGACCCCCAACAACTGACCATGACCCCCAACAACTGACCATGACCCCCAACTGACCATTACCCCAACATCTGACCCTGGCCCCCAACAACTGACCATGACCCCAACATCTGACCCTGGCCCCCAACATCTGACCATGACCCCAACATCTGACCCTGGCCCCCAACAACTGACCATGACCCCAACATCTGACCCTGGCCCCCCAACAACTGACCATGACCCCCAACAACTGACCATGACCCCCAACAACTGACCATGACCCCCAACAACTGACCCTGGCCCCCAACAACTGACCATGACCATAACATCTGACCCTGGCCCCAACATCTGACCCTGGCCCCCAACATCTGACCCTGGCCCCCAACAACTGACCATGACCCCCAACAACTGACCATGACCCCCAACAACTGACCATGACCCCCAACTGACCATTACCCCAACATCTGACCCTGGACCCCAACATCTGACCCTGGCCCCCAACAACTGACCATGACCCCCAACAACTGACCATGACCCCCAACAACTGACCATGACCCCAACATCTGACCCTGGCCCCCAACAACTGACCATGACCATAACATCTGACCCTGGCCCCAACATCTGACCCTGGCCCCCAACATCTGACCCTGGCCCCCAACAACTGACCATGACCCCCAACAACTGACCATGACCCCCAACAACTGACCATGACCCCCAACTGACCATTACCCCAACATCTGACCCTGGCCCCCAACAACTGACCATGACCCCAACATCTGACCCTGGCCCCCAACATCTGACCATGACCCCAACATCTGACCCTGGCCCCCAACAACTGACCATGACCCCCAACATCTGACCCTGGCCCCCAACAACTGACCCTGGCCCCCAACAACTGACCCTGGCCCCCAACAACTGACCATGACACCTGATTTTGACCCTAACACCTGACCCCGACACCTGACAATGACCCTAACATCTGACCTATCACTCCGACACCTGATCCCAATGTCTGACCCTAGTCCCCCAACCGTGACCCCAACATCTAAACCTCAACACCTGACCATGACCTCCACATCTGACCCTGACACCTGATCGTGACCCCAACAACTGACCCCAACACGCAACAGTGACCCTAACATCTGACTTTGACCCCGACACCTGACCATGAACCTGTCTGACCCTAGCCCCCCAACCGTGACCCCAACATCTAAACCTCAACATCTGACCCCGACACCTGATCGTGACCCCAACAATGACTCCAACACGTGACAATGACCCTAACATCTCACTATCACCCCGACACCTGACCATGACCCCGTCTGACCCTAGCCCCCCAACCATGACCAACACCTGATCATGACCCCAACAATGACCCTAACATCTGACTATGACCCGGACACCTGACCACGTAGCTCTCCCCCATTTTGTGTCCGTTTGCCCCAGGTTGGAGTTGTGTCCACAGTAACATTTGCAGCGGCAGAGCAGTGTAGGACTGACTAAAGAACGATTACTTTGATGCAGTTGGCCGACTTAAACATGGATTGCAATATTTGTGAACTAAAAATCCCAGGTTTTAATTTCATAGTTTGCTGGAGAAGGTGTACAGCCGTGTGCAGAGGGTTAATATCTGGTCACACCCCTTTAACAGCTGATGGATTATATGCATGGACAAGCTATTGGGATCGGAGCACAGAGTTATCTTGTTTCTGTCCATGACCCCCAACACCTGACCATGACCCGACACCTGACCATGACCCCAACCCCTGACCCCAACCCCTGACCATGACCCCAACCCCTGACCATGACCCCAACCCCTGACCCCAACACCTGACCATAACCCCGACCCCTGACCATGACACCAACCCCTGAGCATAACTCGACCCCTGACACCTGACCATGACCCCGAACCCTGACCCCAACACCTGACCATAACCCCGACCCCTGACCATGACACCAACCCCTGAGCATAACTCGACCCCTGACACCTGACCATGACCCCGAACCCTGACCCCAACACCTGACCATAACCCGACCCAAGACCATGACCTCAACCCCTGATCATGACACCAACGCCCGACTATGACACCGACCCCTGACCATGACCCCAACACCTGACCATGACCCCAACATCTAACCCAGACACCTGACCATTGACCAACACCAGACATCTGACCCCAACACCTAACCATGATCCCAGCAGCTGACTATGACCCAAACCCAGACTATGACCCCCAACACCTGTCAATAAACCCCACTATTTCATCTGACCTCAACACCAGACTATAACCCCCAACCCCTGACCCGACACCTGACTATGACCCAACATCTGACATGACAACTGACCATGGCCCAAACACCTGACTACTTCTGGTCATATGATTGGGGGGGGGGGGGGATTTAATGGAACCGGAGCTGTTAGAATCTGGAGGAGGTGAGCATGGCGTCCAATCAGCTGTTGGAGCCTGTTGGGGGAGGAATTTTTTCCCCTGCTGCAAAGTGGATCATGCTTTGCTGGGTTTTTTGCCTTCCTCTGGACCAGCTCTAGCTGTAGGATTGTGTATATGGGATTGTATACAGTATCTCACAAAAGTAAGTACACCCCTCACATTTTTGTAAATATTTTATTCTATATTTTCATGTGACAACACTGAAGAAATGACACTTTGCTACAATGTAAAGTAGTGAGTGTACAGCTTGTATAAGGGCTCTTTCACACGGGCGATCCGATCAGATCCGCCGGTCAGTTTTTTAGGCGGATCTGATCGGATCCTCCATGCAGCTCTATGGGGCAGCGGATGTCAGCGGAGACACCTCTGCTGACAACCGCATCCTATTCTGTCCGTGAAATCTGAACGGATGGAAACCCTATTTTTCCATCCATTCAGGTATTGGATCGGATGAGAGCGGACAGGCGGTCCGCTCTCATCTGATCCCCCATAGAGAGCAGCGGGGGCTGTGACACCTCCCTCTCCGCTCTGCAAGCCTATGGAGGCGGACCGTGTGAAAGAGCCCTAACAGTGTAAATTTACTGTCCCCTCAAAATAACTCAACACACAGCCATTAATGTCTAAACCACTGGCAACAAAAGTAAGTACACCCCTAAGTGACAATGTCCAAATTGGGCCCAAAGTGTCAATATTTTGTGTGGCCGCCATTATTTTCCAGCACTGCCTTAACCCTCTTGGGCATGGAGTTCACCAGAGCTTCACAGGTTGTCACTGGAGTCATCTTCCCCTCCTCCATGATGACATCACAGAGCTGGTGGATGTTAGAGACCTTCCCCTCCCCCACCTTCTGTGGTCCCCACAGATGCTCAATAGGGTTTAGGTCTGGAGACATGCTTGGCCAGTCCATCACCTTTACCCTCAGCTTCTTTAGCAAGGCAGTGGTCATCTTGGAGGTGTTTGGGGTCGTTATGTTGGAATACTGCCCTGCCCCCCAGTCTCTGAAGGGAGGGGATCATGCTCTGCTTCAGTATGTCACAGTACATGTTGGCATTCATGGTTCCCTCAATGATCTGTAGCTCCCCAGTGCCGGCAGCACTCATGCAGCCCCAGACCATGACACTCCCACCACCATGCCTGACTGTAGGAAGACACACTTGTCTTTGTACTCCTCACCTGGTTGCCCCCACACACGCCTGACACCATCTGACACCAAATAAGTTTATCTTGGTCTCATCAGAGCACAGGAGATGGTTCCAGTAATCCATGTCCTTAGTCTGCTTGTCTTCAGCAAAATGTGGGCTTTCTTGTCCATCATCTTTAGAAGAGGCTTCCTTCTGGGATGACAGCCATGCAGACCAATTTGATGCAGTGTGCGGCGTATGGTCTGAGCACTGACAGGCTGACCCCTCCCCCACCCCTTCAACCTCTGCAGCAATGCTGGCAGCACTCATACGTCTATTTCCCAAAGACAACCTCTGGATATGACGCTGAGCACGGCACTCAACTTCTTTGGTGGACCATGGAGAGTCCTGTTCTGAGTGGAACCTGTCCTGTTATACTGCTGTATTGTCTTGGCCACCGTGCTGCAGCTCAGTTTCAGGGTCTTAGCAATCTTCTTATAGCCTAGGCCATCTTTATATAGAGCAACAATTCTTTTTTTCGGGATCCTCAGAGAGTTCTTTGCCGTGAGGTGCCATGTTGAACTTCCAGTGACCAGTATGAGAGAGTGAGAGCGATAACACCAAATTTAACACACCTGCCCCCCATTCACACCTGAGACCTTGTAACACTAACGAGTCACATGACACCGGGGAGGGAAAATGGCTAATTGGGCCCAATTTGGACATTGTCACTTAGGGGTGTACTGACTTTTGTTGCCAACGGTTTAGACATTAATGGCTGTGTGTTGAGTTATTTTGAGGGGACAGTAAATTTACACTGTTATACAAGCTGTACACTCACTACTTTACATTGTAGCAAAGTCTCATTTCTTCACATGAAAAGATAGAATAAAATATTTACAAAAAAGGGAGGGGTGTACTTACTTATGCGAGATGCTGTGTATACGGGATGGTATATATAAGATTGTATATCTGGGATGGTATATATAGAATTGTGTATACGGAGGTTTTCTATTTGTGTGTTTCTTTCTGGATGGATTTTTGTCTAAGCGATGGAATTATACATCTATGCAGATTCTTCATTGGTTAAGCATTGGAAATGAAAGGAAGAAGCTGATTGGTTGCCATGCACAGCAGCTCCCCCCATTTATCTCCTTATCCACTTACAATGGCGTCCAGCTGAGTCCCGCCTCCTCCTTGTATTGGCTCCTTCTCTAGACGTCCCGCCAAGTGGCGCGCCCCGTACAGCGAGTCGCTCTCCGACCATTCGCCGAACGCCTCCTCGCCATCCAGAAAGAAGAGCTGCAGAGTCAGCGCCGAGCCCTGGAGGTCAGAGAGAGATGAACCACATGTCTGTATCCCACATGTCTGTATCCCACATGTCTGTATCCCACATGTCTGTATCCCACATGTCTGTATCCCACATGTCTGTATCCCACATGTCTGTATCCCACATGTCTGTATACCACATGTCTGTATACCACATGTCTGTATACCACATGTCTGTATACCACATGTCTGTATCCCACATGTCTGTATCCCACATGTCTGTATACCACATGTCTGTATACCACATGTCTGTATCCCACATGTCTGTATCCCACATGTCTGTATCCCACATGTCTGTATCCCACATGTCTGTATTCTACATGTCTGTATCCCACATGTCTGTATCCCACATGTCTGTATCCCACATGTCTGTATCCCACATGTCTGTATCCCACATGTCTGTATTCCACATGTCTGTATTCCACATGTCTGTATCCCACATGTCTGTATCCCACATGTCTGTATCCCACATGTCTGTATTCTACATGTCTGTATCCCACATGTCTGTATTCCACATGTCTGTATTCCACATGTCTGTATTCCACATGTCTGTATTCCACATGTCTGTATCCCACATGTCTGTATCCCACATGTCTGTATTCTACATGTCTGTATCCCACATGTCTGTATCCCACATGTCTGTATTCCACATGTCTGTATCCCACATGTCTGTATTCTACATGTCTGTATTCCACATGTCTGTATTCTACATGTCTGTATTCCACATGTCTGTATTCCACATGTCTGTATTCCACATGTCTGTATTCTACATGTCTGTATCCCACATGTCTGTATTCTACATGTCTGTATACCACATGTCTGTATTCCACATGTCTGTATCCCACATGTCTGTATCCCACATGTCTGTATACCACATGTCTGTATACCACATGTCTGTATCCCACATGTCTGTATTCTACATGTCTGTATACCACATGTCTGTATTCCACATGTCTGTATCCCACATGTCTGTATACCACATGTCTGTATACCACATGTCTGTATACCACATGTCTGTATCCCACATGTCTGTATTCTACATGTCTGTATTCTGTTCAGCCAGTTCTGTGATCAGTGCCAGGCAGGGACTCAGCTCTGACATCCTGTGTCACCTCATCGTCCAATCAGAAGACTGGAAACCATACATAGAAAATATTCACCCCTCCCTCAGACTGTGCAGTGTGGCCAGGATGGGGAGTCATTGAACCAGCTGAACAGAATAAGAATCCTTCAACAGTGGAGGAATGTACTGTATGAGTGGTGAGCCGGCCCCTCTGATTGGTCGATCTATTATAAGGAGTTGGTGAGCCGGCCCCTCTGATTGGTGGATTATTAGGAATTGGTGAGCCGGCTTCTCTGATTGGTGGATCTATTATTAGGAATTGGTGAGCCGGCTCCTCTGATTGGTGGATGAGATATAGGAGGAGGAGCTGGGGGAGTCACCTTTCTCTTGTGTTCCTGCAGGCGGTGGTTGAGCGCAGTGACGGCCTCCAGGATCAGAGCGCAGGGAACCGCTGAGTCTGTGGCCCCGACAAAGGCCCGCCCCCTTCCATCCGGGAGGAACCACTTGGAGTCCAGATGACAGGCGAAGACCAGGCGATGCGGGGCCGAGGGGTTCAATGTGGCTACAATGTTTCCAAAGGAGAGCTTCCCCCGCGGGGTCAACGCATCGAACTCATCCAGATCCACCGTCCACCCCGCCGACAACGAGCGCAACTGACCGGAGATGAGCTGGGAGGAGCAAGAGAGAGCGTCAGGGGCTGCAAAATTACTGATCAATGACACCATACACACCCCCCACCGATCCCTGACACCATACACACCGATCCCTGACACCATACACACCGATCCCTGACACCATACACACCGATCCCTGACACCATACACACCGATCCCTGACACCATACACACCCCCACCGATCCCTGACACCATACTGACCCCCACCAATCCCTGACACCATACACACCGATCCCTGACACCATACACACCGATCCCTGACACCATACACACCGATCCCTGACACCATACACACCCCCACCGATCCCTGACACCATACTGACCCCCACCAATCCCTGACACCATACACACCGATCCCTGACACCATACACACCCCCACCGATCCCTGACACCATACACACCGATCCCTGACACCATACACACCGATCCCTGACACCATACACACCGATCCCTGACACCATACACACCCCCACCCATCCCTGACACCATACACACCCCCACCCATCCCTGACACCATACACACCCCCACCGATCCCTGACACCATACACACCCCCACCGATCCCTGACACCATACACACCGATCCCTGACACCATACACACCGATCCCTGACACCATACACACCGATCCCTGACACCATACACACCCCCACCCATCCCTGACACCATACACACCCCCACCGATCCCTGACACCATACACACCCCCACCGATCCCTGACACCCATACACACCGATCCCTGACACCATACACACCGATCCCTGACACCATACACACCCCCACCGATCCCTGACACCATACACACCGATCCCTGACACCATACATGCCCCCACCGATCCCTGACACCATACACACCGATCCCTGACACCATACACACCGATCCCTGACACCATACACACCGATCCCTGACACCATACACACCGATCCCTGACACCATACACACTGAGACTCAGAAGAAACCAGTCAGCATGTATAGAGGGATCTGGGTGGGCGGGTATGAAGGATACGGAAGCCGCCATTGGCCGGTTCTCACCTCTCTGACTCGCCGGTTCCCGGGACTCCCCGGAGTTCTCTCTATCAGCATTGGACGGATGAAGGACGACCACAGACGCTCAATATCCGCCTCCGAGACCAACTGCCTGATCTGATTGGATGAGAGGGACCTGGGCTGGATCTGGGACTGAGGAGAGAGACTGAAGAGTTATATAGGCAGCTGGAAGGTGTGGGGTGACCAATAATCCCCTTCTTCAGGTGGAGTTTAGGGGTGACAATAGAAAGGTTATTAGAGGTCGATTCTTTCTTATAATTTCATTCTTCAAGATTCAATATAGAAATGTAACATTTCACCATAGAGAAATAACAAGAAGCGTGCTGTATGGAAGTATGGAGTGGTAACCCCACGCTTCTTGTTATTTCTCTATGGTGAAATGTTACATTTCTATACTGAATCTTGAAGAATGAAATTATAAGAATGAATCGACCTCCAATAACCTTTCTATATGTAATCTATTGTCACCCCTAAACTTCACCTGAAGAAGGGGGATTTCCTCAAAGACTGAGGAGAGAGCCAATCACTACTCACACTTCCAGCCCCGCCCACCAGTGACATCATCCAGCCTTAGCTGGGCCAACCCCCACACACCCTGAACCCCAGATACACAATGTGTATGCCCCTCCCACAATGTGTATGCCCCTCCCACAATGTGTATGCCCCTCCCACAATGTGTATTCCCCTCCCACAATGTATATTCCCCTCCCACAATGTATATTCCCCTCCCACAATGTGTATTCCCTATGCCACGCCCCCTACACTATGTATGCCCCTCCAACACACCCCTACACCATGTGTATGCCCCTCCCACACAATGTGTATGCCCTATGCCACGCCCCCTACACTATGTATGCCCCTCCTACACCCCATACCATGTGTATGCCCCTCCCACACCATGTGTATGCTCCTCCCACTAACCTTTTACCATGTGTATGCCCCTCCTACACCCCATACCATGTGTATGCCCCTCCCACACCATGTGTATGTCCCTCCCACAAACCCTTCACCATGTGTATGCCACTCCCACATCATGTGTATGCCCCTCCCACTAACCTTTTACCATGTTTATGCCCCTCCCACACACCCCCTTCCATGTATATGCCCCTCCCACCAACCCTTTACCATGTGTATGCCCCTCCCACAAACCCTTCACCATGTCTATGCCACTCCCACTATACCATGTGTATGCCCCTCCCACACACCCCACACCATGTGTATGCCCCTCCCACACCATGTGTATGCCCCTCCCACAAACCCTGCACCATGTGTATGCCCCTCCCACACACCATGTGTCTGCCCCTCCCACACACCCCCTTCCATGTATATGCCCCTCCCACCAACCCTTTACCATGTGTATGCCCCTCCCACACCATGTGTATGCCACTCCCACACCCCTTATACCATATGTGTGCCCTTCCCACGCTCCACCCATCATAGGCCCCTCCCACACACCATGTGATTCCCCCATACACCCGCTAAGCCCCTCCCCCGCTCACCCGTGTCGCTCTCGGCTCCTCATCCTCCTCTCTGGCTCCGCCTCCTTTCTGGTTCTCCCAGAACAATACGGCGGCTCCGATCAGCACTCCGGCCCCCAGCACCAGCAGACCCGGGATTCGGCTTCTCGGAGCTCCGCCGGGTGTTCGGGTGTTGCGGGCAGCTCGGCGCGGAGACATCGGGGGAACAGAAGCATGACTGAGAGGAGCGACCAATCACAGCCAGGGGGCGGGGAATATTCTCCACCTCCGATTCTGTAGAAAAAGTCATCCAGCCCAATGGGAGAGCGAGGAAGGTAAACATAGCCGGAGACGCCGTCCAATCAGAGCTCAGGGGCGGGGACAGCCATTTGACAGCTCAGCGTAAAGATCTCGCACTCTGATTGGTTGTCAGGCCGCCGCTGGTTGCTGGGAGGCCGCCTCCGCCATTTTGGAGAAGGGAACCAGTATTCTCCATACGTCACTTCTGGGGACTGGACAGCAGGAATGATTGGAGATTTCCACTGTTCTGTCAGATCTCCGTACCCTCGAACACAGAGAACAGGCGGATACACTCCGATACACGCTATAAGGGGACATTGTTAGTCTGCCCGATACTAACCAAAAACATGGCCGCCTCCGAGGTGGGGACAACTAGAGGGCGGACTAACAATGTCCACTCATTATCGGTGGAGTCCTGTCCGAATAGCGCCACCCATCAGAAAATGTCACGAAAGTGACATTCTGAGTAAAAAAATGCTTACTGTGCATGCCCCGTGCTTTCTGACATGGCGGCTACGCGTTTCGACATGGCTGCTGAGTGTTCCAACATGGCCGCCACGCGTTTCAACATGGCTGCTGAGTGTTCCAACATGGCTGCTACGCATTTCGACATGGCTGCTGAGTGTTCCAACATGGCCACCACGCGTTCCAACATGGCCGTTACATGTTCCAAGATGGCCGCTACGCGTTTCGACATGGCCGCTAGGTGTTCCAACATGGCCGCTACGCATTCCAACATGGCCACTACGCGTTTCGACATGGCTGCTGAGTGTTCCAACATGGCCGCTATGCGTTCTGACATTATAGTTCATATTCCTATCGCACACCTTCCTGGTTTGTAGGCACATGCCTGACGAAGGGGTCCTGTGGCCTGATGAAGGGGTCCTGTGGCCTGATGAAGGGGTCCTGTGGCCTGACAAAGGGGCCCTGTGGCCTGATGAAGGGGTCCTGTGGCCTGAGGAAGGGGTCGTGTGGCCTGACAAAGGGGCCCTGTGGCCTGATGAAGGGGTCCTGTGGCCTGACAAAGGGGTCCTGTGGCCTGAAGAAGGGGTCCTGTGGCCTGAGGAAGGGGTCGTGTGGCCTGATGAAGGGGTCCTGTGGCCTGACGAAGGGGTCCTGTGGCCTGATGAAGGGGTCCTGTGGCCTGACGAAGGGGTCCTGTGGCCTGACAAAGGGGTCCTGTGGCCTGAGGAAGGGGTCCTGTGGCCTGATGAAGGGGTCCTGTGGCCTGACGAAGGGGTCCTGCGCGGCTCCGAAACGTTGCACTACATATTTTTTGATGTGATCTTCTTTGGAATAAAGTTTTTGGACTGCTTTTGCAAGATCCTTGGTGTGCTGGTGAATATGTATCTACGCGTTCCGACATGGCGGCTGTTCGTTCCAATCGGTTTCCTAATCTGACAGAAGACGAAGGCGGCAGCGGACATCTCCTCACCCCCAGGAAAGTCTCCTTATATACAGAGATACAGGACTACATTCCCATTATTTTAGTATAAATAGTATTATAGTAAATACAGCGACAAGGCTGCAGGCAGAAGGTGGTGACGACCATCTTGGTACACCCCGCACTGCTCAGCGGAGGCCATCTTGGTACACTCCACACTGCTCAGCGGAGGCCATCTTGGTACTGTAATGTTCTGGTACCTCTGGTACCCTTATTCCACTTTCCAATTTAGTGTATGCGTCCCACCATTCTCTTCTGGTAGGTGCGCATACACCTTTAAGACCGATGCTGTCATCACTGAGCGCCGCAGAGCGGCTATTTCAACCGCCGGCGTTCTCACTCACATGTTCGTTCAACCGTCATGGTTGGATCGTCCCTGTCTGAAGTCGGCATACCAGATGTTACTCGCTCCTGTATCTCGCTACCTGAACTTGTTTCATATCTGATCCTGTGTCTCGCCACCCGATCACTCCCGGCATGCTGCTTCCACCCTTCACTCTTCATCCTGCCTTGAAGCTCATATGCTTACAAGCGTACCTCGCTGTCGGAACCTCGCTGCTGATCCCTGTATCCCGCTACCGGATCACTCGCTCATACTGAACCTCTCTACTACTGCTTGCTATTAGTGATAAGTACCCCGCAGGGGAATCCTCCATAACCTTCCTACTAAGCTTACACTATCCAGCTCTGCATATTAAGGACTGTAACTATCATCTGCACTGTTGTTTAGATTGTTAGCTCTTGAGCCTACTAACATCTATCCTTGCACTGGGTTAGTCTCTCCTGCATGTCATCTGCTGTCCTACCACCTACTACCATACATGATTGCTAACCTATCTGCATCCTACCTGTTACCATCTATACTCTCATGAACATTTCTCTCAAGTGCTGTCCACCTATTTGTCACTGTTCATACCTGTCTCTTCAACTCATCACCATTATACTGCTATATACATCTATCACTCCAGGAACATCTTATTGAGTGTGTATATTTGTATGCTGAATCAGACAGACCACAGTGATGAGTCTTGGGAGTTGGAATTGGTATTTCAACGTATCTCTACATGACTACTGAGTGGAGTTTTTCTGCAGCTGCAAATCCATCTTGTTTCAGAAAACGCAGGAGCGTTACAGATTGAACGAACCTAAAATGGATTCAACAGATTTACCCACTCAAGTGACACAATTAAAACAACAAGTGACTGCGTTAATACACGCTCTTACTGAATTAAAAGAAGACAATCAGACTCTGAAGCAGCAGGTAACCCGTCTATCACAACTTGCCGCTGCTCAGCCCCCTGAACCCAAAATAAATCCTCCTCTAGTGTTTACAGGCGATCGCAAAAAATTTTGTGAATTCAAAAACGCATGTCAGTTACTTTTCTTGCTAAAACCTCGTACCTACCTTACTGATCATATCAAAGTCTGTACTATTATTTCATACCTAACGGGTGATCCACGGGCCTGGGCAGACTCTCTCTCTGAGAAAAATGATCAGCTTCTCAACTCCTATGCTTTATTCCTAGCGGAACTCGCTAGTTTATATGATGACCCCAATAGGCAGAGTACTGCCGATATTCAATTGAGGTCCTTGAAACAAGGAAGGAGACCTGTAGAAGACTTTGTAGCAGAGTTCAAAAGATGGACCCTTGATTCAGGGTGGAATGATACATCTCTGAGAACTCAATTTAGACTCAGCCTATCAGAAGCCGTTAAAGACGAGCTCGCCCGAGCGGATTTACCGGACACCCTGGATGCTTTGATACAACTCAGTATCAACATAGACAGGAGGCTGCGAGAAAGAAAGGCTGAAAAAATGGGAATGCCATTGTCCAGTCCTTCTCGGATTTCGGCCGTTGACCCTACTCCTATGGAGGTAGGAACCATACGCCCACCTTTATCAACTACTGAACGATCCAGGAGAAGATCCAGTAATCTCTGCATGTACTGCGCATCCCCGGATCACATGATAAGCGTCTGTCCCCTTGTCTGCAAAAAAGAGGGTGAGTGTTCACATGTCCTCCTAGGGGGGATTGACAACTTCATTTACTAACCCTTATCTTTTTGTTCGTTTGACATTGCAGTGGGACCAGACTAGGATTACCACTAAGGCCATGATCGACACAGGATCTTGCGGAAATTATATCGATATACGTTTTGCTACTTTAAATAAAGTACCTATTATTTCAAAACCTAAGCCTGTCTCTGTGAGTCTTATTAACGGTATTCCGTTATCTTCTGGCCCAATCACTAATCAGACACAAGCACTCCTAGTCACCACTAACGAGTCTCATACGGAGACCACTACCTTCGACCTATTGTCTTCGCCCCACTTTCCCATTGTTTTGGGACTTCCCTGGTTACACACACATCAACAAACCATAGATTGGAAGAAACGGACCCTAACCTTCCGCTCTTACTATTGCGAGAGTACGTGTAACCTCCCGTCTTATGGAAAGATCCTGTCTGTGGTGTCAGATGAGATTGCACCACTATGCTATCAGGATCTGTCCGAAGTTTTTCTTGAGAAAAATGCTCAAATGTTGCCTCCCCATAGGGATTATGATTGCACTATTGATCTACTCCCTAATTCTAAATTACCTTTTGGTCATGTTTATCCTCTTTCGCAGGATGAACTTTCCCATCTCAAGAAATACTTGGATGAGAATTTGACAAAAGGTTTTATTAGACCTTCCACTTCTTCCACAGCTGCAGGACTTTTTTTTGTCCGCAATAAAGACTCAAGTCTCAGGCCTATTATCGACTATAGGCAATTGAACGCCATTACAGTAAAAGATCGTTATCCTTTGCCGCTTATCCCTGAACTCATTGAACAAGTGCTTGGAGCTACCTACTTTTCAAAATTGGACCTGAAAGGGGCATACAATCTAATCCGAATCCGTGATGGAGATGAGTGGAAGACAGCATTCAGAACCAGATACGGATTGTTCGAATATCTTGTAATGCCATTTGGGCTATGTAACGCTCCCGCAGCCTTCCAACGATTCATAAACGATATCCTTAGAGACTTACTTGATGTCTGTGTTGTGGTCTATCTGGACGATATACTTATTTATTCACGATCCTTGTCCGAACATATAAAACATGTAAGACTTGTGTTATCCAGATTACTCACACACAATCTATACGTGAAACTAAAAAAATGCTTATTTCATAAAGAAGAAGTATTATTCCTAGGATACATCATATCCAAAACAGGAATCAAGATGGATATGAGTAAGATATCCTGTATTCAGGATTGGCCTATACCAACCACCCGCAAAGCACTACAGCGATTCCTTGGATTTTCAAACTTCTATAGGAAGTTCATCAAGAACTTCTCTGCCATTGTGAGACCTCTCACACAACTCACAAGTATTAAGAAACCATTTAAATGGTCAGATGAAGCAAATGAAGCTTTTCGCTTGTTAAAAACAAGCTTTACCTCTGCTCCCATACTACGCCATCCAGACCCATCCCTCCAATACATTCTGGAAGTAGATGCGTCAAATATGGCAGTAGGAGCAGTTCTCTCCCAACGACCAACGAATACTTCACCACTCCATCCAGTCGCCTTCTTCTCTAAATCTCTAAGCAGCCCAGAGGTGAATTACCCAGTGGGTGAAAAGGAACTGCTTGCTATAAAACTGGCTCTGGAGAATTGGCGACATCTACTTGAAGGCACCCGATTACCAATACTCATATATACAGATCATAAAAATCTTCAATATCTTCAGACTAACAAAACCCTCTCCCACCGGCAGGTACGATGGTCACTATTCATCCTAAGATTTAACTTCCTAGTGACCTACACGCCTGCAGACAACAATAAAAAAGCGGATGCACTATCACGATTAACTAAAGATAATTGCTCCGAAATCCCTTCCGTTCCTATAATACCCTATGAAAGTATTATTGGGGTTGTCCGTTTCTGACAGATTCTGCACAGTATAGGTTTGGATTCACCTCCACCACAACTAACTGCTGATGCAGAAGGCTTCCTCTACTACAACGACAAACTCTACATACCCCCTACTATGCGCACCAAGATCTTGGAATTGTCACATGATGTGCCTATGGCAGGACATATGGGTATGACAAAGACCCTTAATTTGCTTACCAGGCAGTTTTGGTGGCCTGATATGAAGACATCTATACAAAAATTTGTCTCTTCATGCAACGTCTGTGCCAGGTCCAAAATTGACACTACAAAACCATCCGGTCTACTATGCAGTCTACCAATACCCCAGACTCCATGGGAAGTTGTGTCCTTGGACTTTATAGTGGAACTACCACCTTCCAAAGGATTTAATACCATTTTAGTGTCAGTGGACCATCTGACAAAGATGGCACATTTCGTTGCTATTCGCAGACTACCTTCGTCCAAACAAACAGCGGAACTACTGATGAAACATGTCTTTAAGTTACATGGTATTCCAAAAACTCTTTTGTCTGACCGTGGATCACAATTCATCTCCAAGTTTTGGCAAGAACTATGTCACATACTACGAATTGAGCGGAAGCTCACTTCTCCCTACCATCCTCAGACCAACGGACAGACTGAAAGAGTCAACCAGTGCATCGAGCAATATTTACGTTGCTATACATCATACCTACAGGATGATTGGGTGGATCTCCTCCCTCTGGCAGAATTTGCCTACAACAACGCAACCCACAGTACGACCAAACAGAGTCCGTTCTACTTGAACTATGGGTTTCATCCCACTATTCTTCCACCACGCATCCTTCCATCAAGTAACCCAGTAGCCTCAGACTATCTTACCCAAATAAAAGACTCTCTGGGTTTACTTAATACTACCATCTCACACGCTCATAGTCAACACAAAAAGTACTATGACCTTCGTAGAAGACCTTCTCCTCAGTATGCTATTGGGGACCTCGTTTGGCTATCAACAAAAAACTTAAGATTAAAGATCCCTAGCAAAAAGCTTGGGCCTCTATTCTTGGGACCCTTCCCATTTAGGAAACTTATTGGAAAAGCTGCAGTACAGCTCACATTACCAACAGACCTCAAGATACATCCCATCTTCCATGTGTCGCTACTGAAGCCCCATGTTCCTGACCAAGGAATAAGGCCTACCATCCCACCTCCACCTCCTGTACAAGTTGAAGGCGGAGAAGAATATGAGATAAAGGAGATTCTGGATTCTCGTATCCACAGAAGAAGACTCCAATATCTAGTACGATGGAAGAACTATGGGCCCCAAGACGACACCTGGCTGGATACCTCTGATATACATGCCCCTAGGCTGATTCGCAATTTTCACGCGAAATACCCGGAAAAACCAGTTCTAGAGGCCTTCCGGAGCCGGCCTTAAGGGGGGGGGTACTGTAATGTTCTTGTACCTCTGGTACCCTTATTCCACTTTCCAATTTAGTGTATGCGTCCCACCATTCTCTTCTGGTGAGTGCGCATACACCTTTAAGACCGATGCTGTCATCACTGAGCGCCGCAGAGCGGCTATTTCAACCGCCGGCGTTCTCACTCACATGTTCGTTCAACCTGCCTTGAAGCTCATATGCTTACAAGCGTACCTCGCTGTCGGAACCTCGCTGCTGATCCCTGTATCCCGCTACCGGATCACTCGCTCATACCGAACCTCTCTACTACTGCTTGCTATTAGTGATAAGTACCCCACAGGGGAATCCTCCATAACCTTCCTACTAAGCTTACACTATCTAGCTCTGCATATTAAGGACTGTAACTATCATCTGCACTGTTGTTTAGATTGCTAGCTCTTGAGCCTACTAACATCTATCCTTGCACTGGGTTAGTCTCTCCTGCATGTCATCTGCTGTCCTACCACCTACTACCATACATGATTGCTAACCTATCTGCATCCTACCTGTTACCATCTATACTCTCATGAACATTTCTCTCAAGTGCTGTTCACCTATTTGTCACTGTTCATACCTGTCTCTTCAGCTCATCACCACTATACTGCTATATACATCTATCACTCCAGGAACATCTTATTGAGTGTGTATATTTGTATGCTGAATCAGACAGACCACAGTGATGAGTCTTGGGAGTTGGAATTGGTATTTCAACCTATCTCTACATGACTACTGAGTGGAGTTTTTCTGCAGCTGCAAATCCATCTTGTTTCAGAAAACGCAGGAGCGTTACAGGTACACCCTGCACTGCTCAGCGGAGGCCATCTTAGTACACCCACTGCACTGCTCAGCGGAGGCCACCTTGGTACACCCCGCACTGCTCAGCGGAGGCCATCTTGGTACACCCCGCACTGCTCACCGGAGGCCATCTTGGTACACCCTGCACTGCTCAGCGGAGGCCATCTTGGTACACCCTGCACTGCTCAGCGGAGGCCACCTTGGTACACCCCGCACTGCTCAGCGGAGGCCATCTTGGTACACCCCGCACTGCTCAGCGGAGGCCATCTTGGTACACCCCGCTCTGCTCAGTGGAGGCCATCTTGGTACACCCCACTCTGCTCAGCGGAGGCCATCTTGGTACACCCACACTGCTCAGCGGAGGCCATTTTGGTACACCCCGCTCTGCTCAGCGGAGGCCATCTTGGTACACCCCGCTCAGCAGAGGCCATCTTGGTACACCCCGCACTGCTCAGCGGAGGCCATCTTGGTACACCCCGCTCTGCTCAGCGGAGGCCATCTTGGTACACCCACACTGCTCAGCGGAGGCCATCTTGGTACACCCCGCTCTGCTCACCAGAGGCCATCTTGGTACACCCCGCACTGCTCAGCGCCAAATTGATTATATAGTGAAATAGTCTATTTCAGTAAATAAGGAGGATTTACTGCTAAAATAAGTTTGAGATTGAAGACTTTCCTTTGTGTCAGAAGATGTCTGCTGCAGCCTTCATGTTCTGTCAGCTTAGGAAACCTATTAGAACGCATAGCGGCTATGCTGAAACGCATAGTGGTTATCCATCAGCAGTACCAGCCAGCAGTACTCACCAGCAGTGCCCCCCAGTAGTACAGCCTACAGTACTCACCATCAGTGCCCGCCCTGGAGGACAGCAGCAGCCAGCAATACCTGCAGAAATACTGAGGAAGAAGTGAAGATTGAGGTCAGTAAAGGGGCAGGAAAACCGCAGGGCATCCGTTTGATCGCAACCACGCTACTACGTCACTTCCGGCTCCAGGTGGAACGCAGAAGCGGCGTTTCCTACCTGGACTCTGCGGTTTTTATTTCTCTGCATGTCGGGTTGAAAGAAAACCATCCTGTAAGTGCATCCTTTATATTTAATACATTTTATACCTACGTACTTCACCATAAGAGCCTCTCTGTTGTTTTATTATACCAATTGAGGAAAACCTTTCCCGGCTTTGAGGATACTTGAAGGTGCATAGTGCTATTGGTTGGAGCTACTTACTGGATATTGGATTATTGGTTCTCGCCCGCAAACTATCCTGTCTACATTTTTTGAATTACAGCCTGAACTGACCTCCTATAATAAGGGGTCTGTTCCTTCTGCTAAGCATTTTCCTGCACACCGGGTGGTCCTGTGTCTTTATTACTGCATAAACTGACACCAATACTAGGGGTTATTACTGCGTAAACTGACACCAATACTAGGGGTTATTACTGCGTAAACTGGCAGCAATACTAGGGGTTATTACTGCGTAAACTGGCACCAATACTAGGGGTTATTACTACGTAAACTGACAGCAATACTAGGCTTTATTACTGTTTGCTAAAATTGCTTGAAGCTATAAAGAAAAGTATTTAAGAGTTTTCCTTTTTCTCAGGTCTGAAGCAATACCTGAGGAAGAAAGGAAAACTCTTGAAAGCTTGTCTTTTAAGTGTTAGGTGAGTACAATAAAAAGGTATCATTTCAAACTGCATTACCCTCGTCTTTTGTAACCTTATTTATATATACAGTCAGGTCCATAAATATTGGGACATCAACACAATTATAATCTTTTTGGCTCTATACACCACCACAATGGATTTGAAATGAAACAAACAAGCTGTGACTTTCAGCTTTAATTTGAGGGTTTATAACATCCAAATCAGGTGAACAGTGTAGGAATTACAACAGTTTGTATATGTGCCTCCCACTTTTTAAGAGACCAAAAGTAATGGGAAAATTGGCTGCTCAGCTGTTCCATGGCCAGGTGTGTGTTATTCCCTCATTATCCCATTTACACGGAGCAGATAAAAGGTCCAGAGTTCATTTCAAGTGTGCTATTTGCATTTGGAATCTGTTGATGTCAACTCTCAATATGAGATCCAAAGAGCTGTCACTATCAGTGAAGCAAGCCATCATTAGGCTGTAAAAAACAAACCAATCAGAGAGATAGCAAAAACATTAGGTGTGGCCAAATCAACTGTATGGAATATCCTTAAAAAGAAAGAAAAGCACCGGTGAGCTCAGCAACACCAAAAGACCCGGAAGACAACGGAAAACAACTGTGGTGGATGACCGAAGAATTATTTCCCTGGTAAAGAAAACACCCATCACAATAGTTGGCCAGATCAAGAACACTCTCCAGGAGGTAGGTGTATGTGTGCCAGATCAAGATCACTCTCCAGGAGGTAGGTGTATGTGTGCCAGATCAAGATCACTCTCCAGGAGGTAGGTGTATGTGTGCCAGATCAAGAACACTCTCCAGGAGGTAGGTGTATGTGTGTCAGATCAAGAACACTCTCCAGGAGGTAGGTGTATGTGTGTCAGATCAAGATCACTCTCCAGGAGGTAGGTGTATGTGTGTCAGATCAGGATCACTCTCCAGGAGGTAGGTGTATGTGTGTCAGATCAGGATCACTCTCCAGGAGGTAGGTGTATTTGTGTCAGATCAAGAACACTCTCCAGGAGGTAGGTGTATGTGTGTCAGATCAGGATCACTCTCCAGGAGGTAGGTGTATTTGTGTCAGATCAAGAACACTCTCCAGGAGGTAGGTGTATGTGTGTAAAAGTCAACAAGCAAGAGAAGACTTCACCAGAGTGAATACAGAGGGTTCACCACAAGATGTAAACCATTGGTGAGCCTCAAAAACAGGAAGGCCAGATTAGAGTTTGCCAAACAACATCTGAAAAAGCCTTTACAGTTCTGGAACAACATCCTATGGACAGATGAGACCAAGATCAACTTGTACCAGAGTGATGGGAAGAGAAGAGTGGAGAAGGAAAGGAACTGCTCATGATCCAAAGCATACCCTCATCAGTGAAGCATGGTGGTGGTGGTGTCATGGCGTGGGCATGTATGGCTGCCAATGGAACTGGTTCTCTTGTATTTATTGATGAAGTGACTGCTGACAAAAGCAGCAGGATGAATTCTGAAGTGTTTCGGGAATATTATCTGCTCATATTCAGCCAAATGCTTCAGAACTCATTGGACGGCGCTTCACAGTGCAGATGGACAATGACCAGAAGCATACTGCGAAAGCAACCAAAGAGTTTTTTAAGGGAAAGAAGTGGAATGTTATGCAATGGCCAAGTCAATCACCTGACCTGAATCCGATTGAGCATGCATTTCACTTGCTGAAGACAAAACTGAAGGGAAAATGCCCCAAGAACATGCAGGAACTGAAGACAGTTGCAGTAGAGGCCTGGCAGAGCATCACCAGGGATGAAACCCAGCGTCTGGTGATGTCTATGCGTTCCAGACTTTACGCTGTAATTGACTGCAAAGGATTTGCAACCAAGTATTAAAAAGTGAAAGTTTTATTTATGATTGTTAATCTGTCCCATTACTTTTGGTCCCTTAAAAAGTGTGAGGCACATATACAAATTGTTGTAATTCTTACACCGTTCACCTGATTTGGATGTAAATACCCTCAAATTAAAGCTGAAAGTCTGCAGTTAAAGCACATCTTGTTTGTTTAATTTCAAATCCATTGTGGTGGTGTATAGAGCCAAAAAGATTAGAATTGTGTCCATGTCCCAATATTTATGGACCTGACTGTATACTTATTTAGTTTTTTTCAGTGGTATGATATAGTGGTGAAAATTATGAGTGACCCCCTAGTTTTGACTGTAGTATCTTGTATATTGTTACTAGAGTCGGCAATGGTTAATTGACACACCTATTGTCTGCTAGCAAACTATTGGAGGATTTGTTTATACTTGCAATAATGTGTATTGTACTTTGTGAGCTGGATGCCGGCAAGTCTGACCTGGAATGAGATCTCCGATTGTCCAGGTGGTTAGTTTAATTAACTTAATGTTTAGCTATGGTAATTATATTCCTGTGTACAGTTTGTATTGTTAGAGTAATATGATCAGGAGGGGGATGTCCTCCTGTGTGGTATGTATTCTGTGTGTTTGTTCAATAAAGGTTCCAGTTTCATACAAGCTATTTGTCGGCTAGTCTTGTATGTTATGTGGCTATAATATCTGATATCTATGTTCAGACTGGAGGAAGTTGGAGGAGTTTCATACAAGCCATTTGTCAGCTAGTCTGACAACATTATGCTTTGGGGGTGTTTTTCTGCTAAGGGGACAGAACAACTTCACTGCATCAAAGGGACATTGGACGGGGCCATGTACCATTATATCTTGGGTGAGAACCTCCTTCCCTTAGCCAGGGCATTGAAAATGGATTGTGGATGGGTATTCCATCATGACAATGACCCAAAACACAGGGCCAAAGCAACAAAGGAGTGGCTCAAGAAAAAGCAATTTAAGGTCCTTGAGTGGCCTAGCCAGTCTCCAGACTGTTCCCCATACATGAGCTCCTCCATATCTAAGCTCCCCATAACTGAGTTCTTCCGTCCCCCCATAAATTAGCTCCCCTGTCCCCTATATCTGAGCTCCTCCATCCTCCATAACTGAGCTTCCCCCATCCCCCATAGCAAAACTCCTCCGTCCCCCCATAGCTAAGTTCCTCCATCTCCCATAACTGAGCTCCTTCATCCCCTAATAGCTGTGCTCCTCCATCCCCCATAACTGAGCTCCTCCCTCCCCCCGTAACTGAGCTCCTCCCTCCCCCCGTAACTGTGCTCCTCCATCCCCCAGTAACTGAGCTTCTCTGTCCCCCAATAACTGAGCTTCTCTGTCCCCCCATAACTGAGCTCCTCCATCCCCCATAATTGAGCTCCTCCATAACTGAGCTCCTCCGTCTGTCATCACTGAGCTCCTCCATTCCCCATAACTGAGGTCCCCTGTAATTGAGCTCCTCCATCCCCCCGTAACTTAGCTCCTCCATCTCCCATAAGTGTACTCCTCTATCCCCCAGAACTGAGCTCCCCTGTTACCCCTTAGCTAAGCTCCTCTTTACCCCCACAGCAGAGCTCCTCTGTCCCTCATAACAGAGCTCCTCCATCACCACATAACAGAGCTCCTCCATCACCACTATAGCTAAGCTCCTTCATCCCCCCATAGCTGAGCTCATCCATCACCCCATAGCTGAGCTCCTCCATCCTCCGTAACTGAGCTCCTCCATCCCCCCCATAACTGAACTCCTCTATCCCCCCCATAACTGAACTCCTCTATCCCCCCCCATAACTGAACTTCCCTGTTCCCCCTTAGCTAAGCTCCTCTTTACTCCCACAGCTGAGCTCCTCTGTCCCGCATAACAGAGCTCCTCCATACCCCTATAGCGAAGCTCCTTCGTCCCCCCATAGCGAAGCTCCTCCATCCCCCCATAGCTGAGCTCCTCCATCACCCCATAGCTGAGCTCCTCCATCTCCCATAACTGAGCTCCCCCATCCTTCATCACTAAGCTCCTCTGTCCCCCTGTAACTGAGCTCCTCCACCCCCCCATAGCTGAGCTCCTCCACCCCCCTATAGCTGAGCTCCTCTGTCCCTCCCATAACTGAGCTCCTCCGTCCCTCCCATAACTGAGCTCCTCTGTCCCCCCCATAGCTGAGCATCTCTGTCCCCCCCATAGCAGAACTCCATCTCCCCCCCCATAGCTGAACTCCTCGACCCCCCACCTTATACCAAAACTACTGTGCCCCCCCAATAGCTGAGTTCTTCTGTTCCCTCATAGCTGAGCTCCTCCCTCCTCCCATAACTAAGCTCCTCTATTCTCCATAACTCAGCTCCTCCAGCCCACATAACTGAGCTCCTCCATTCCCCATAACTGAGCTTTTCCACTCCCCCCCCCCCATAACTGAGCTCCTCCATCTCCCATAACTGAGCATCTCCATCTCCCATAACTGAGCCCCTCTATCTCCCATAGCTAAGCTCCTCTTTCTACCCACAGCTGGATTCTTCTGTCCCCATAACAGAGCTCCTCCATACCCCTATAGCTAAGCTCCTTCGTCCCCACATAGCTGAGCTCCTCCATCTCCCATAACTGAGCTCCCCCATCCTTCATCACTAAGCTCCTCCATCCCCCGTAACGGAGCTCCTCTGTCCCTCCTATAACTGAGCTCCTCCTTCCCTCCCATACCTGAGCTCCTCCATCCCTCCCCATAGCTGAGCACCTCCCCCCCACACCGGAGCTCCTCCGCCCCCCTCCCCCATAGCTGAGCTCCTCTGCCCCCCTCATAGCTAAGCTCCTCTGCCCCCCCCCCCACTAAGCTCCTCCATCCCCCATAGCCAAGCTCCTCCGTCCCTCCATAGCTAAGCTCCTCCTTCCCCCACATAGCTAAGCTCCTCCTTCCCCCCCATAGCTAAGCTCCTCCTTCCCCCCCATAACTGAGCTCCTCCATCCATATAACTGAGCTCCTTCATCCATCACTGAGCTCCTCCGACTCCGTAACTAAGCTCCTCTATCCCCCATAATTGAGGTTCCCCGTAACTGAGCTCCTCCATCCCCCATAACTGAGCTCCTCCATTCCCCAAAGCTAAGCTTCCCTGTCCCCTGTATAGTTGAACTCCTCCATCCCCCATAACTGAGCTCCTCCATTCCCCATAACTGAGGTTCCCCGTAACTGAGCTCCGCCGCCTTCCTTAACTAAGCTTCTGCATCCCCCCCCCCCCCGTAACGCAGCTCCTTCGTCCTCCTATAGCCAAGTTCCTTTGTCCCCCCTCATAATGGAGTTCCTCCAGCCACATAACTGAGCTCCTCCATCCCACATCACTGAGCCCCTCCGACTCCGTAACTAAGCTCCTCTATCCCACGCTCCTCTGTCCCCCATATAGCTGAACTTCTCCATCCTCCCACCAATAGCTAAGCTCCTCTATCCCCCTATAGCTGAACTCCTGTCACCCCATTACTAAGCTCTTCTGTCTCATCATAGCGGAGCTCCTCCATCCCCCCCCCCCCCCCCCCATAGCTAAGCTCCTCCATCCCCTATAGCAAAGCTTCTCAGTTCCCCATATTAGCTTTGTTGCTCTTCTCTGGACTCTCTCTAGCAGACATGTGCAGAACGAAAATATTTATTTCAATTCGGTATTTACATAAATCTGTTTAGTTTAAAATTCGTTTGATTTGTTTTAAGAATTTGGTTCGTTTATTCGAAACGATTTGAATTTTCTGAATTCGGGCTAATTCAGAAAACTCAAATCGAATTCCATTCTAAATCTAATTTATTCTATTCGAAATTTTGAAAGATGGTTATAGTCCTTCTATGCCATTGTTTTTTCTGTTAATTTCTTTAAGATTCTATTCTATTCAAATTTATTCTAATGGAAATTTGAATTTCTGAAAAAAGTTCTATGCTTTCTATTCTTTTCTTTGTTTATTCTATTTGAAATTTGAATTTAAGGAAGATAGTTATATTCTTTCTATTCTATTGTTTTTTTTATTCTGTTCCATTTTATTCATATTTGAAGTTCGAATTTCAGAAGATAATTTATTTTCTATTTTTTATCCTAATCGATTCCTTTATTTTCTATTCTAGTTTGTTCTGTTTTACTATATTCTTTTATTTTTTCTTCTCTTTATTTTCTATTGTATTTTATTCTCTTTTGGAAATTCGAAAACAATTCGAATTCGATTTGAAAACTATTCAATTTTCTTTCGAAAATTGTGTTTCGTTATGTCGGATTTGTTAAAAACGAGTTACTATTGTAATTCGGAACGAAATAATCCTGAGTCTACACTCCAGTTCCAGCACATTCCTCCTCAGAATTGGTGACTAGAACGGGACGGAATACTCCAGATGGGGTCGGACCAAAGTCTTAAAAGGATAATGCTGCCAGTTTATATCTCTGGATTGTTCGGTCTGTCATCTTATGGCTCGTTTCCACTGAGCGGTACAGTACGGTTCGGTACGGTATGCAATTTTTGCCGTTTCCAATGTGAATGGTACGCTAATTCCGAACCGTACCACTTTTTTGGGACCCTTTTGTTGGGGTACCAAGCACATTAGTACCATACCAACAGGGTGGAGCTACACTCTGCAGAACTTTGATTGGTCCTTCTTGGTTGACAGAGAATATTGATTGGTCCTTCTTGGTTGACAGAGAATTGTCGATCACAGCTTTCCGGCTACACCACGCCTATCATGAAAGGGTACTATTGGTGGTGGAAACGCAATGTGTACTGTTTCCGAACTCTACCGTACCACTCAGTGGAAACGAGGCATTATAGGACCCCCAGATCCTTCTCCAACCAGGCTTACCCCATAGGTTCTTCCCCTAGTAAAACTTGTGTTCATATTTTTAGTCCCCAAATGCCTTACTTTACATTCATCAACATTAAACCTCATTGGTCATGTACTTGCCCCACTCCCCCCCTCCATTTTATTGAGGTCCTCTTGTAAAGTTTCTATGTCCTGCTGTGAAGTTATTGCCCTGCTTATCTTTGTATGGTCACCAAACCCTGAGATTGGACTATTCATCGCTTCCTCTATATCTGGGGGGTCTTCAAACTATGGCCCTCCAGTTGTTCAGGAACTACAATTCCCATCATGCCTAGTCATGTCAGAGTTTTACAATGCCTCATGGGATGTGTAGTTCCTCAACAGCTGGAGGGCCGTAGTTTGAGGATCCCTGATCTAGCTCATTTATGTACAAGTTATCCAGAATTGTTTCCAGAACAGAGCCCGGACACACCTCTCACAACTCCAGACCACTCAGAAGATATTGAGCCAGTGCCGAATCGCAAAAAATGGCCTTGTCATTAAGGGGGTAAAACCTTCCAGTCCAGAAGTGGTTAAAAAATTTATTGGTCTACATTAAAAATGTTGTATAGAAGGTACAAATCATACAAAGAGAAAAAAAAAAATTCTAAATAAATTCTTGGACAGACTGTGGATTTCCCAGAGGATAGAATATCATATGCAAGGATCCTCAAACTACGGCCCTCCAGCTGTTGCAGAACTACACATCCCATGAGGCATTGTGAAACTCTGACATTCACAGACATGATGGGAATTGTAGTTCCTGAACAACTGGAGGGCCATAGTTTGAAGACTCCTGATATATAGTATTTGTTGCAGTTCTGTAATACGTTGGCTTATACCAATCCTCGAGATACTTGTCCTCATGTATTTACGCTCGACATGTTTCGTGGCATATCATCGATTCTTCGGGAGCTCAGGTAAATTTGCATGGTTGACAATCATTTCAGCGCTATTCCCGTAGCTAGATGGAGACCCCACCCATGGGGAACCACAAGGGACTCATTCGTCAAGATGTGGGGACACACAAATATTGATATCATAAGGATAACACCAGGCACTTTGAGGGAGACGGATGTCCCCTCTCTTCCCTCCCCAACATCGAAGGCTATTTGGATTGTGGACACACATTCCACTCACACCAGGCCCAGTACAACAATCCTCTGTGCAATTACCAATCTCTTCGGGTCTCTACAATTTCTTTTAAAGCTCCGATACCCGTATAGGTTACAGATTCGATACTAATGTCTGGTGGCATTCTAGAGAAACAAATTCATCTATACAGGTGGAGCGATATATCCCTATTAGTGAAAAACATTGGGATAGAAAAAGGCGGGGCTTTGCGGGCCAGTGGGAGTAGAAGGATCAGAACCAAACACAATTGTAAAATCAAAAATACATTTTATTGTTATAGCAAGTAAAAAACAAGCATGGATTACCATGCATGTATGATAGCAACAAAATACAAAATAACATACAAAATTGTTAAAATCAAATTCTAACGTCACTGTTTGTATAGAAACATATCCCACAAGGGATTAGAGTGAAAAACAAAGCCTGTGTAGGTGGATGATGGGTCTCAAGCTGAATTCGTTCACGGTAGGTCCCCAGCAAGCCGACGCGTTTCGCTTAAGGCTTCCTCAGGGCCTGAGAGACCATAACAGACCGATGTTTCCTTTTTGAACAGTGACTTGTGTTAGGCGACAGGGCTATAGCGATGCATAGGCTGTTCGGAAGATAATACCTCCGTATTCACCATACATAATCTATATAGGCATCAAAGAGAAATCTCTTGCGTAAAATCCGATATATTAGGTCCCAGCTGTGTCATCAAGGTCAAAGCTGCTAAAGATGACTCCACTTGAACATCTTGGAGTATAGTCACCCCTCAGCAAGTAGGTATCCTCTTCCTGGTTTGTTCATCCATATGTGCGTTCACCCCCAGATCCAATCAATCTAGTGTTTATATTGCCAGGCAGGCGGTGAGCATATGATTATACAGAGGGCTTGGATAGCCCAGGACTGTGGGTCCATATAATTGGGATAGATGTGCGTATAGGCCCTATTTACCTGCCTGAAGTACCCTTCAGTTTGAGGAGAGGTCAACTCTGCTGTCATTTAGGACAAGTTTGGGGATATACCTCCTACAAAACTACACAGAAAAAGGTCCCTTGAGCCTGGCTTAAGTTTTTGCAATATAAACACTAGATTGATTGGATCTGGGGGTGAACGCACATATGGATGAACAAACCAGGAAGAGGATACCTACTTGCTGAGGGGTGACTATACTCCAAGATGTTCAAGTGGAGTCATCTTTAGCAGCTTTGACCTTGATGACACAGCTGGGACCTAATATATCGGATTTTACGCAAGAGATTTCTCTTTGATGCCTATATAGATTATGTATGGTGAATACGGAGGTATTATCTTCCGAACAGCTTATGCATCGCTACAGCCCTGTCGCTTAACACAAGTCACTGTTCAAAAAGGAAACATCGGTCTGTTATGGTCTCTCAGGCCCTGAGGAAGCCTTAAGCAAAACGCGTCGGCTTGCTGGGGACCTACCGTGACCAAATTCAGCTTGAGACCCATCATCCACCTACACAGGCTTTGTTTTTCGCTCTAATCCCTTGTGGGATATGTTTCTATACAAACAGTGACGTTAGAATTTGATTTTAACAATTTTGTATGTTATTTTGTTGCTATCATACATGCATGGTAATCCATGCTTGTTTTTTACTTGCTATAACAATAAAATGTATTTTTGATTTTACAATTGGGTTTGGTTCTGATCCTTCTACTCCCACTGGCCCGCAAAGCCCCGCCTTTTTCTATCCCAATGTTTTTCACTAATCTTCAACAGGGGTAAGGGCCTATCTTACACGGCAATTTTTTTGTCTACGATATATCCCTATGATAGAATATCAATATTTGTGTGTCCCCCACCTCTTGACGAATGAGCCCCTTGTGGTTCCCCAGGGGGGGGGGTCTCCATCTAGCCATGGGAATAGCACTGAAATTATTGTCAACCATGCAAATTTACGTGAGCTCCTGAAGAAGCGATAATATGTCAAGAAACATGTAGAGCGGAAATACATGAGGATAAGGGGAACCCCAGTATCTCAAGGATTGGTATATGCCGATGTATTTTAGAACTGCAACAAATACTATATAGAAACATAGAATGTGTCGGCAGATAAGAACCATTTGGCCCATCTAGTCTGCCCAATATATCTGAATCCTATGAATAGTCCCTGGCCCTATCTTATATGAAGGATAGCCTTATGCCTATCCCATGCATGCTTAAACTCCTTCACTGTATTTGCAGCTACCACTTCTGCAGGAAGGTTATTCCATGCATCCACTACTCTCTCAGTAAAGTAATACTTCCTCATATTACTTTTAAACCTTTGCCCCTCTAATTTAAAACTGTGTCCTCTTGTGGTAGTTTTTCTTCTTTTAAATATGCTCTCCTCCTTTACCGAGTTGATTCCCTTTATGTATTTAAAAGTTTCTATCATATCCCCTCTGTCTCTTCTTTCTTCCAAGCTATACATGTTAAGGTCCTTTAACCTTTCCTGGTAAGTTTTTTCCTGCAATCCATGTACTAGTTTAGTAGCTCTTCTCTGAACTCTCTCTAGAGTATCTATATCCTTCTGGAGATATGGCCTCCAGTACTGCGCACAATACTCCAAGTGAGGTCTCACCAGTGTTCTGTACAGCGGCATAAGCACTTCTCTCTTTCTACTGCTTATACCTCTCCCTATACATCCAAGCATTCTGCTGGCATTTCGTGCTGCTCTATTACATTGTCTTCCCACCTTTAAGTCTTCTGAAATAATTACTCCTAAATCCCTTTCCTCAGATACTGAGGTCAGGACTGTGTCAAATATTCTATATTCTGCCCTTGGGTTTTTACGCCTCAGGTGCATTATCTTGCACTTATCCACATTAAATTTCAGTTGCCAGAGTTCTGACCATTCTTCTAGTTTTCCTAAATCCTTTTCCATTTGGCGTTTCCCTCCAGGAACATCAACCCTGTTACATATCTTTGTGTCATCAGCAAAAAGACAAACCTTACCATCGAGGCCTTTTGCAATATCACTTATGAAGATATTAAACAAAATTGGTCCCAGTACAGATCCCTGAGGTACCCCACTGGTAACATGACCTTGTTCTGAATGTTCTCCATTGACTACAACCCTCTGTTGTCTGTCACTCAGCCACTGCCTAATCCACTCCACAATATGGGAGTCCATGCTCAATGACTGCAGTTTATTGATAAGTCTTCTATGTGGGACAGTGTCAAAAGCCTTACTAAAATCTAGATATGCCTACTGCACCTCCACCGTCTATTATTTTAGTCACCCAGTCAAAAAAATCTATAAGATTTGTTTGACATGATCTCCCTGAAGTAAACCCATGTTGTTTTTCATCTTGCAATCCATGAGATTTAAGATGTTCCACAATCCTATCCTTTAATAGGGTTTCCATTAATTTGCCTACTATTGATGTCAGACTCACTGGTCTATAGTTGCTCGATTCCTCCCTACTACCTTTCTTGTGAATGGGCACGACATTTGCCAATTTCCAATCTTCCAGGACGACTCCTGTTACTAATGATTGGTTAAATAAATCTGTTAATGGTTTTGCCAGCTCACCACTAAGCTCTTTTA
This sequence comes from Pelophylax lessonae, assembly GCF_965119305.1. Lineage (NCBI taxonomy): Eukaryota > Metazoa > Chordata > Amphibia > Anura > Ranidae > Pelophylax > Pelophylax lessonae. The sequence goes on along the minus strand of NC_138774.1, from coordinate 2,396,770 downwards.
ATAATCTTGGGTGTATCTCATCAGGACCCTGTAACTTATTTGTCTTCACTTTAGACAGCAATCTTAGAACGTCTTCCTCTGTAAAGACACATGCATCAAATGATTCATTAGTCATCCTTTCAAGTGGAGGTCCTTCTGTAAAAACTGAACAGAAGTATTCATTAAAGCAGTCGGCTAACCCTTTATTCTCTTCTACATACCTTCCGTCCTTTGTTTTTAATTTAGTTATTCCTTGTTTTAATTTCCTTTTTTCCTAAAAAAAAAAAAATATATATGATATTCTATCCTCTGGAGCAGCCTTTCTAAACCTTTTCAACACAGAGGAACCCTTGAAATAAATTTCTGGTCTCGGGGAACCGCTGCTAAAAATTAAAAATCTACAATTATGACACATTAGTGGGACAGTCAATGGGAAGAATGCTCCTTACTCTTGTCCTCATTGGGAAGAATTATCCCCTCACAGATAGCTAAAAGGAATAATGGTGTCACTGGGAACTTATCAGAGAGGCAGAAATTGCCCATTTCTCAAGGATCCCCTAGCAACCTCAGGAGGAAGCCCTAGCAACTTCAGGAGGAACCCTAGGGTTCCACGCATCCCTGGTTGAGAAACCCTGCTCTGGAGAATCCACATTCTGTCCAATCATTTATTTTTAGGAATTTTTTTCTATCTTTAGGATAGTACCCTTCTATACATTTTAAATGTAGACCAATACATTGTTTACATTTTTAAATATCTACGTACCTCCAAAGTCCATTATTTTTTCCTTTGAGTTTCAAAATGTGTTCTCTTTAGGATGTACAGCAGTTAAAATTTAGGTGCAGACTAGCCACCAAACTCATCCATACTATTCAACACTCAAGAAGATACACCATTTATCAGCACCCTCTGGCCGCACTCCTGTGACCAGTTCCCTATCGAGGTACACCCACTATGGTCAATGCCAACACATTTGCCCCAGGCCTTCCTCTAACCAAAAGACAGTTGACCCCCTTGTAGAATGTGATCAGATTTACGATCCATCATAAACCCATGCTGATTACTACTAATAAAACTGTTTTCATCAGGACCATTCCTGGATTCCTTACCCCTCCAATAATTTACATACTATTGATGTTAGACTGACAGGCCTGTAGTTCCCAGGTATAGATCTCAGCTTTTTCTTGAATATTGGTACCATGTTAGCTTTTCACCAATCAGCTGGTACCCTTCTAGTCAGTATGCTGTCCTTAAAGATTAGGAATATTGGCCTGGCTAGAACCTGGATAAGTTCTCTGAGAGCCCTCAAGTGTAAGTCATCCGGTCTGGTGATTTGTTCACAGGAAGGTTTTTCCGATCTTTTTTGAACACACGTTAATGCGGAACAAAAACCTAATGAAAGCCGTTATGGTGGCAATCCACCCCTCCTCTCCTGTGCCGTCCAACATAGGCTCTTCCCTACATCCCACACACTTTCTGAACGACACATTCCTCATCGGTGACCCTGCCAGATCCGGCTCTTAATTATAGTCAGATGGAAGCCGATTAATGTCATCATATTGGCCCCACAGACCAGACAATGAATGATCCTCAGGGATTTAATCATTACTCAACCAGCATTCAAGCTCCTTCACCACCACCACCAAGGGTCCCCAAATAACCGCTACACGCCTGCAAGGGTCCCCATATTACTGCTACACGCCCCCAAGGGTCCCCATATCACTGCTACCGACCTCAAGGATCCCCATCCCCACTTCACGCCACCAAAAGGTAACCCATCCCCTCCACAAGGGTCCCCACCCCTGCTGCACGCCCCCCCCCCCCCCAGGGTCCCCATCTCCTCTTCCAAGGGTACCCATCTCCGCTTGCACGCCTCCAAGGTCAAGGGTCTTCATCCCCACCTCCGTTGCACACCTCCAAGGGTCCCCTATCCCCTCCACAAAGGTCCCCAACTCCATTGCACGCCTCCAAAGGTTTCCATCGCCTCCCCAGGGGTTCCTATATCCACTACACACCTCCAAGGGTCCCCATTACCTCCCTTAGGGTCCCCATTTCAACTGCATGCCCCCAATTCCCACCCCAAGGGTTCCCACCTCCACTGCACACCTTCCAGGGCCCCCACCGCTGCCAAATGTCTCTAAGGGTTCCCATCATCACTTCCAAAAGGTCCCCATCTCCACTGCAAGCCCCCAAGGATCCCCATCTCCGCTGCACGCCTCCAAGGGTCCCCTTTCTCACCCCCCAGGGTCCCTATCCCTGCTACAAGGTTCCAAGGATCCCTATTTCCGCTGCGCACACCCAAGGGTCCCCCATCCTCACTGCACACCAGACAGAAATGGTGCCTGAAGGAATTGCTAGCACACGCCAATCTACTGGGTGCACCTCTGCAGTGTTGAGACTCCTCCACTTTCTTTCCTATGTAGGACAGCCCATCGAGATGCTCCTAGGGGGGAGGATTACCAAACTAAAGGTGGACAAGTACGTTGGGGACCAGAGATGTATAGTAACGAAGTAGAACTACTTAAGTACTGTACTTAAGTACCGAAATGCGGTATCTGTACTTTCCTAGAGTAGAATTTTTTTCTCCTACTTCTACTTTTACTTCACTACATTTTTTCGATGATTTCGATACTTCTACTCAAGTATTTTTTTTTTGTGCTGCATAGTTACTCGTTACTTTTAAAAAAATTACCACTGCCAGAACAGTAGATGGCAGGTTGCATAACGCTCAAAAAAATGTGTATAATGTCATTTGTAAATCAGCGCATACGAAAATAAAGGCTGTGTATAATAAAAGCTGCTATACCAAATCTTTCCAATAAAAAGAAAATATGAAACAAACAAATAAATGGTGCTACAGCGCTTAAAGTGCATCAAGAAACTACTAACAAACACAGGTTAATCATTTGAATAAATCATTTGAAATAATAAAAACAATATGATGTTCAAACTTTTGACTTCTTTCTTTAATAACTACATAACACAGTACTTGTACTTCTACTTTCAGTACTTGAGTAGAAATTTTTTTTCAAAACTACTGGTACTTTTTACTTTTAGTACTTAAGTAGCAAATTTTTTGAAAAAACTACTTGCAATACTTAAGTAAAAAAAATGTTGAATACTTTAGTACTTCTACTTAAGTAACTTTTTCTGCGAGCACTTCCACTTCTACTCAAGTAATTTTTTGATCGAGCACTTGTACTTTTACTCAAGTAGAAATTTCGAGTACTTTATACAAGTCTGTTGGGGACAGAAGGGGTTCTGGGGGCCCAGCAACAAACTACCCAACCGTATTTCAACTCTGGGACTTGGCCAGGTGGCCAGTCTCTCACCATTAATAACAGACTGTTCCACCAGAGCAGTGACCGCCTACCGATCATGTTAGCCCCTCCCCCGCAGAGCAGCCAATGTGAGACGGTGACACTGGGGCACTTTATAAATAATACCTTTTATTTAGACACTCATACACAGCAACAGTCTCCCCATTCACCTCCCTTCATCGCCCTCCCCATGCCCTCGGCCCTTCCCCCGCGTCCCCTCCCCCGGCAGCACCCAGTTATTATCGTGCAGTCCCAGCTGACATCCGGGCGCGGCTCGGTCTGGCCGGCGGCAGCACATCCAGTAGGAGCGCCCATAGGGCAGGTCATGGTGGTAAGGCTTGGGGTGCCACCGGCACATGGACACGTCTCCGCGCTTGTAAATCCGTTTGCACTGTTTGCAGGGGTCATCGCGGTAAAGGGGATCCTGACTCCAGCGCGAGTCGCACGGTCGCACCCCATAGTCTTCTATTAGCGCCCGAAAGCGCCGGCACGTACATTTAATGGCGGCCAAGGACTGCGTGGACAAGTAAGTGAAGATGGCCAGGAGAACATGGTCAGGCAAGGACGGGAGGTAAAGCCGCGGCTGGAGAAGGCGCTGGACCTGGAAACGGATCTCCAGAAAGTCATGGGAGACATGGCGGTAGAGGCGGCAGAGGGGAGGAGCCGGTGGCGGGGGAGGGGGAGGTGGGGGTGGAACAGAAGACAAATGGGGGAAGAAGAGTTCTCCTGGAAGTGGTTCCGCCTCCCCGGCTTCTCCTCCATAAAACACGCAGCGGTCCACCGCGCCGGTGAGCACCAAGTCCACGTGGAAGCCAGAATCAGAGGTGGCCCCCTGGGCTTCCTCCTCCTCCTCCGCTTGCTGGGACTCCATCTTCTCCAGCAGGACGCAGACGCGGTGCGGCTCCGGACTCAGCAACTGATACAAGTCACATGTAATGGGGTCTCCCGGCCTCTCCGCCACCCGAAAGGCGATACGCACCTCGCGCTCTGCGTGTTCCGCTTCATACTGCGCCACGGCTTCCGCCACGCTTCGACAACGCCTCTCTTCACCGTCTTCTGAGGAGGTCACCAGGACCAGCGGAGGTCTCGGGGGAGGAGCTTCCATCTCTCGGCTTTCCGCCCGTGCCACCATCTCTGCCACAGAAGGAGGAGCATCGGGGTCCACAGCATGCCGTCGCCTCTTCGCCCTGGAACTGCCACCAGCGCTCCACCTTCCCTTCACCTTTGGGCCTCCGGGACGGGGCGAGGCGCCATTGCCGGCACACTGGTAGGCCACAAAGAAGGCCACCTTCTCCTTGGTGTTCCCGGGTTTGATGACGTACCAGGTGTCCAGCAAGACGCGGTCATCTCCGCTCCGAGAACACTCCGTGGTGTCGTGGGGCCCCCCCAGTCGTTCCTCGCTGGAATTTGCCGACGCGCTGTCATCACTGGAAGCCCCCTTTGGGCTGGAGGGGCAGTTTGCAGAAAATGTGCTGAAGGGTCGCGGGCTCCATAGGTGGATGGGGGAGGGAACCCGAGGATCCATTCCTAGTCGGTGTCCTCAGGTCTGGACATCCAGAGATCTGCAGAGAGAACAGGAGACGGTTATCAGGTGTAGAGTCACGGGGGGGGGGGGGGGGGGGGGGGAGGTTACAGTACACAACATATTGGATGGACGTAATGGGGGAGGGGTCAGGTGTAGAACAATGGCAGCAACAGATGGAGACAGCAATGGGCCGGAGGATCAGAACAGATCAGGTGTACAATATAGAATGACAACCCCCTCCCCCCCATCTCCACTGTACAATACCAACATGTCCCCATCCCCCAATACAACGTATAGGCCATATACCATAACGCAGAGGGCCCCTTACCCTCAATGTATACCTCCCATAGGGCCCCTAGGGTCTGATGAGTAATATATAGAGGGTGAAGGAGCCTGTGAAAGGAGATGGGCCCTATGAGGGGTATATATGGCCCCTCTAATATCTATACCCGTCAGAGCGCGTCACCATCCATAGGGCCCCTTTCCCCCTATACACCCCTCATAGGGCCCCCATACAACCCCCCCATAAGGCCCCTCTCCTCCTATATACCCTCCATAAGGACCCTCTCTATATATAACCTCCATAGGGCCCCTCTCCCCCCTATATATCCCTCACAGGGCCCCTCTCCCCCATAGGGCCCCTCTATATCCCCATAGGGCCCCTCTCCCTCTATATACTCTCCACAGGGCCCCTCCCAAACCCACACTATATACCCCCCACAGGGCGCTCTCCCCCTATATCCGCTCCATAGAGCCCTCTCCTCTATATAACCCCCAAAAGGGCCACTCTTCCCCTATATATCCCTCATATGGCCCCTCTCCCCCTATATACCTCCCATACGTCACCTCTTATATACCCCTCATAGGGGGCCATCTCTTTCTATATATCCCTCATATGGCACCTCTCCCCCTATATACCCCCCATAGGGCCCCTCTCCCCCTATATACCCTCTCTCCCCTCTATCTCTATATACTCACCATTAAGCTCCACCTATATACCCCCATGGGGCCCCTCTTCTCCCCCTATATACCCCATAGGGCCCCTTATCTCCCCTATATACCCCCATAGGGCCCCTTTTCTCCCTCTATATGCCCCTCATAGGGCCCCTCTCCTCCCCCTATATATCCCCCATAGGCCCCTCTCCGACCCCTATATACCCCATAGGGCCCCTCTCCTTCTATATATCCTCCATTGGGACCCTCGCCCCCTATATACCCTCCATAGAGCTCCTCTCCCCTTATATATCTTCCATAGGACCCCTCTTCTTCGCTATACAGCCCCATAGGCCCCTCTCCCCCTATACACCCTCCATAGGGCCCCTCCCCCTATATACCCTCCATAAAGCCACCTCTCCCCCTATATACCCCCCATAGGGCCCCTCCCCCTATATACTCTCCATAGGGCCCCTCTCCCCTATACATCATCCATAGAGCCCCTCTCCCCCTATATACCCTCCATAGGGCCCATCTCCCCCTATACACCCTCCATAGGACCCCCTATACACCCTCCATAGGACCCCCTATACACCCTCCATAGGACCCCTTCTCTCCCTATATACCCTCCATAGGACCCCTTATCTCCCCCTATATACCCCCATAGGGCCCATTTTCTCCCTCTATATACCCCCATAGGGCCCCTCTCCTTTCCCTATAGACCCCCATAGGGCCCCGCTCCTCCCCCTATATACCCCCACAGGGCCCCTCTCCTCCCCCTATATACCCCCCATAGGGCCCCTCTCCTTCTATATATCCTCCATTGGTCCCCTCGCCCCCTATATACCCTCCATAGAGCCCCTATTCCCTTATATATCCTCCATAGGACCCCTCTTCTCCCCTATATACCCCATAGGCCCATCCCCCTATAAACCCTCCATAGGGCCCCCTCCCCTATATACTCTCCATAGGGTCCCTGTATACTCTCCATAGGGCCCCTCTCCCCTATATATCATCCATAGGGCCACACTCCCCCTATATACCCCTCATAGGGCCCCTCTCTTCCTATATACCCCTCATAGGGCCCCTCTCCTCCTATATACCCTCCACAGGGCCCCTCTCCCCCTATATACCCTCCACAGGGCCCCTCTCCACCTATATACCCTCCATAGGGCCCCTCTCCTCCTATATACCCTCCATAGGGCTCCTCTCCCCTTATAGACCCCCCATAGGGCCCCTCTCCTCCTATATACCCCTCATAGGGCCCCTCTCCTCCTATATACCCTCCATAGGGCCCCTCTCCTCCTATATACCCCTCATAGGGCCCCTCTCCTTCTATATACCCCCATAGGGTCCCTCTCCTCCTATATACCCCTCATAGGGCCCCTCTCCCCTATAGACCCCCTCTCCTCCTATATACCCCTCATAGGGCCCCTCTCCCCCTATATACCCCTCATAGGGCCCCTCTCCCCCTATAGACCCCCCATAGGGCCCCTCTCCTCCTATAGACCCCCCATAGGGCCCCTCTCCTCCTATAGACCCCTCATAGGGCCCCTCTCCTCCTATAGACCCCTCATAGGGCCCCTCTCCCCCTATATACCCTCCATAGGGCGCCTCTCCCCCTATATACCCTCCATAGGGCCCCTCTCCCCCTATATACCCCTCCATAGGGCCCCTCTCCCCCTATATACCCTCCATAGGGCCCCTCTCCTCCTATATACCCTCCATAGGGCCCCTCTCCTCATATATACCCTCCATAGGGCCCCTCTCCTCCTATATACCCCCCATAGGGCCCCTCTCCTCTTATATACCCCCCCATAGGACCCCTCTCCTCCTATATACCCTCCATAGGGCCCCTCTCCTCCTATATACCCTCCATAGGGCCCCTCTCCTCCTATATACCCTCCATAGGGCCCCTCTCCCCCTATATACCCTCCATAGGGCCCCTCTCCTCCTATATACCCCCTATAGGGCCCCTCTCCCCTATATACCCTCCATAGGGCCCCTCTCCTCCTATATACCCCTCATAGGGCCCCTCTCCTCCTATATACCCCCATAGGGCCCCTCTCCTCCTATATACCCCTCATAGGGCCCCTCTTCTCCTATATACCCCTCATAGGGCCCCTCTCCCCCTATATACCCTCCATAGGACCCCTCTCCTCCTATATACCCCCTATATACCCCTCATAGGGCCCCTCTCCCCCTATATACCCTCCATAGGGCCCCTCTCCTCCTATATACCCTCCATAGGGCCCCTATATACCCCTCATAGGGCCCCTCTCCTCCTATATACCCCTCATAGGGCCCCTCTCCTCCTATATACCCCTCATAGGGCCCCTCTCCTCTTGTATACATTCCATATCGTTCCTTATTTACCCTTCTGGGGCCCCTTTTCTCTTATGTAACCCCGTGGGGCCCCCAGGGGCCCCTGGCTCTCCTCACCGGCTCCGGGTTCCGCTCTCGGCCGGGACCTGTCACTGGGGGAGGGGAGTCACCTGACCTCTTAAAGGGACAGTCCTCTCCGGCTCCCACGCTGAGCTCTGGTGACGGACAGCAGCGGGAGGGGCCGCCAGCCAATCAGAAGCCGCGATTGCGGCCATGTCCTTATATGGAAAGTCCCGGGCGGGCAGGGAGCGTCTGACAAGAGCGGAATCCGGGAGAAGCGCAGAGACGATCCCTAACCAGAGAGAAACACCACGTGACCCCGAGACAGCAGCCAATCACATTCTCTCCATCATATAAAGGGCGATCTGTGGTCAGTCTGACAACACAGACAGTTCTGTAGAAGATAAACAGAAGGGAGTTCAGAGACACCGGGGCAATGACATTTCATGCTGTACAGAGCAACCGCATGCCGTACAGTTCCATCGCATGCCGTACAGAGCCATCGCATGCCGTACAGAGTGATTGCAAGCCGTACAGAGCGACCGCATGCCGTACAGTGCCATCACATGCCGTACAGTACCATCGCATGCCGTACAGGGCCATCACATGCCGTACAGAGTGATTGCAAGCCGTACAGAGCGACCGCATGCCGTACAGTGCCATCACATGCCGTACAGTACCATCGCATGCCGTACAGGGCCATCGCATGCCGTACAGAGCGATTGCATGCCGTACAGAGCGACCGCATGCCGTACAGTACCATCGCATGCCGTACAGGGCCATCGCATGCCGTACAGAGCGACCGCATGCCGTACAGTGTCATCGCATGCCGTACAGGGCCATCGCATGCCGTACAGAGCGATTGCATGCCGTACAGAGCCATCGCATGCCGTACAGTGCCATTGCATGCCGTACAGTGCCACCGCATGCCGTACAGAGTGATTGCAAGCCGTACAGAGCGACCGCATGCCGTACAGGGCCATCGCATGCCGTACAGAGCGATTGCATGCCGTACAGAGCCATCGCATGCCGTACAGTGCCATTGCATGCCGTACAGTGCCATCGCATGCCGTAGAGAGTGATTGCAAGCCGTACAGAGCGACCGCATGCCGTACAGTGCCATCACATGCCGTACAGTACCATCGCATGCCGTACAGGGCCATCGCATGCCGTACAGAGCGATTGCATGCCGTACAGAGCGACCGCATGCCGTACAGTGTCATCGCATGCCGTACAGGGCCATCGCATGCCGTACAGAGCGATTGCATGCCGTACAGAGCCATCGCATGCCGTACAGTGCCATTGCATGCCGTACAGTGCCATCGCATACCGTACAGTGCCATCGCATGCCGTACAGAGTGATTGCAAGCCGTACAGAGCGACCGCATGCCGTACAGTGCCATCACATGCCGTACAGTACCATCGCATGCCGTACAGAGCGATTGCATGCCGTACAGAGCGACCGCATGCCGTACAGTGTCATCGCATGCCGTACAGGGCCATCGCATGCCGTACAGGGCCATCGCATGCCGTACAGAGCGATTGCATGCCGTACAGAGCCATCGCATGCCGTACAGTGCCATTGCATGCCGTACAGTGCCATCGCATACCGTACAGTGCCATCGCATGCCGTACAGAGTGATTGCAAGCCGTACAGAGCGACCGCATGCCGTACAGTGCCATCACATGCCTTACAGTACCATCGCATGCCGTACAGAGCGATTGCATGCCGTACAGAGCGACCGCATGCCGTACAGTGTCATCGCATGCCATACAGTGACATCCCATTCAGTACAGTGACATTGCATTTCATACAGAGCGACCGCTTGCCGTACAGAGCATTCGCATGTTGTAATGTCTCGTCGCATGCCGTAGAGTGTCACCTCATGCCGTACAATGTCATCGCATGCCGTAGAGTGCCATCGCATGCCGTACAGTGACATAGCATTCCGTAAAGAGCCATCACATTCCATACACTGTCATTGCATGCTGTACAGTGTCACCACATGCCGTGCAGAGCGATTGCATGCCATACAGTGACATCACATGCCGTACACTGTCGTTGCATGCTGTACAGTCTCATCACATGCCGTACAGAGACATTGCATGCCATACAGTGACATCACATGCCGTGCAGAGCGATTGAATGCCGTACAGTGACCTTGCATGCCGTATAGTGACTGCTGGATTTGGGTGATTGTGGGATCTGGGAACAGTGGTATGTGGGAGATGGTCGGATCGCATTGACATCGTATGCCGTACAGAGCCATCGCATGCCATGCAGTGACATAGCATTCCGTACAGAGTCATCACATGCCGTACACTATCATTGAATGCCATACAGTATTACCACATGCCGTGCAAATCGATTGCAGGCTGTAGAGTGAGATCACATGTCGTACACTGTCAATGCATGCCGGGCGGCAGGGCATAGGAGACTGCCAGATGTGGGAGACGGCGGGATGTGGGAGATGGTTGGATATGGGAGAGGGCGGGATGTGGGAGATGGTCAGATGTGGGAGACGGTGGGATGTGGGAGACGGTCGGTTGTGGGAGAGGGAGGGATGTGGGAGACGGTGGGATGTGGGAGAGGGTGGGATGTGGGAGAGGGTGGGATGTGGGAGACAGCGGGATGTGGGAGATGGTCGGTTGTGGGAGACGGCCGGATATGGGAGACGACGGGATGTGGGAGACGGCGGGATATGGGAGATGGTTGGATATGGGAGAGGGTGGGATGTGGGAGATGGTCAGATGTGGGAGACAGCAGGATGTTGGAGACGGTGGGATGTGGGAGACAGCAGGATGTGGGAGATGGTCGGTTGTGGGAGATGGCAGGATGTTGGAGACGGCTGGACATGGGAGACGGTGGATGTGGGAGAGGGCGGGATGTGGGACACAGCGGGATGTGGGAGATGGTCGGATGTGGGATGTTGGAGATGGCGGGATGTGGTAGACGGCCGGATATGGGAGACGGTGGGATGTGGGAGATGGCGGGATGTGGGAGACGGCGGGATGTGGGAGACGGCCGGATATGGGAGACGACGGGATGTGGGAGACGGCGGGATGTGGGAGACGGCGGGATGTGGGAGATGGTCGGATATGGGAGACGGCGGGTTGTTGGAGATGGCGGGATGTGGGAGACGGAGGGATGTGGGAGACGGCGGGATGTGGGAGACGGCGGGATGTGGGAGAGGGCGGGATGTGAGAGAGGGCGGGATGTGGGAGACAGTGGGATGTGGGAGATGGTCGGATGTGGGAGACGGCGGAATGTTGGAGACGGCGGGATGTGGGAGATGGTCAAATGTGGGAGACGGCCGGACATGGGAGACGGTGGGATTTGGGAGATGGCGGGATGTGGGAGAGGGCGGGATGTGGAAGACGGTGGGATGTGGGAGACAGTGGATGTGGGAGATGGCCGGATATGGGAGAGGGCGGGATGTGGGAGATGGTCAGATGTGGGAGCCGGCGGGATGTTGGAGACGGTGGGATGTGGGAGACGGTGGGATGTGGGAGATGGTCGGATGTGGGAGACGACGGGATTTGGGAGACAGCGGGATGTGGGAGATGGTCAGATGTGGGAGCCGGCGGGATGTTGGAGACGGTGGGATGTGGGAGACAGTGGGATGTGGGAGATGGTTGGATGTGGGAGATGGTCGGATGTGGGAGACGGCGGGATATTGGAGACAGCGGGATGTGGGAGACGGTGGGATGTGGGAGATGGTCGGATGTGGGAGACGGCCGGACATGGGAGATGGTGGATGTGGGAGAGGGCGGGATGTGGGAGACGGCGGGATGTGGGAGATGGTCGGATGTGGGATGTTGGAGACGGCGGGATGTGGGAGACGGCCGGATATGGGAGAGGGCGGGATGTGGGAGAGGGCGGGATGTGGGAGACAGCGGGATGTGGGAGACAGTGGGATGTGGGAGATGGTTGGATGTGGGAGATGGTCGGATGTGGGAGACGGCGGGATATTGGAGACAGCGGGATGTGGGAGACGGTGGGATGTGGGAGATGGTCGGATGTGGGAGACGGCCGGACATGGGAGATGGTGGATGTGGGAGAGGGCGGGATGTGGGAGACGGCGGGATGTGGGAGATGGTCGGATGTGGGATGTTGGAGACGGCGGGATGTGGGAGACGGCCGGATATGGGAGAGGGCGGGATGTGGGAGAGGGCGGGATGTGGGAGATGGTCGGATGTGGGAGACGGCGGGATGTTGGAGACGGCGGGATGTGGGAGATGGTGGGATGTGGGAGATGGTCGGACGTGGGAGACAGCTGGACGTGGGAGACGGTGGATGTGGGAGAGGGCGGGATGTGGGAGACGGCGGGATGTGGGAGATATTCGGATATGGGAGACGGTGGGATGTTGGAGATGGCGGGATGTGGGAGACGGCCGGATGTGGGAGATGGTCGGATGTGGGATGTTGGAGACTGCGGGATGTGGGAGACGGCCGGATGTGGGAGATGGTGGGATGTGGGAGACGGCGGGATGTGGGAGACCGTGGGATGTGGGAGATGGTCAGATGTGGGAGACGGCCGGATATGGGAGTCGGTGGGATTTGGGAGACGGCGGGATGTGGGAGGTGATGGGTTGTCGGAGACGGCGAGATGTGGGAGATGTGGGAGATGGTGGATGTGGGAGACAGCCGGATATGGGAGATGGTGGGATTTGGGAGACAGTGGGATATGGGGGACGGTGGAATGTGGGGGTTGGTGGGATTTGGGGGATCGTAGGATGCGGGAGATGGTGGGATGTGGGCGATGGTGGGATATAGGGGATGGCCGGATATGGGAGACAGCGGGATGTGGGAGACGGTGGGATATGGGAGAAGGCTGGATGTGAGAGATAGAGGGATATGGGAGATGGCGAGATGTGGGAGACGGTGAGTCATGGGAGAAGACTGGATGTGGGAGACGGTGGGATATGGGAGACAGTGGGATGTTGGAGACGGTCAGATAGGGGAGGCGGCGGGATGTGGGAGACGTTGGAAGTGGGAGACAGTGGGATATGGGAGAAGGTCGGATGTGGGAGATGGAGGGATAAAGGAGACGGTGAGTTATGGGAGAAGACTAGATGTGGGAGACGGTGGGATATGGGAGACGGCCAGATATGGGAGACGGTGGGATGTGGGAGACAGTGAGTTTTGGGAGAAAACTGGATGTGAGAGATGGTGGGATGTGGGAGATGGTCAGATAGGGGAGGCGGCGGGATGTGGGAGACCGACGTTGGATGTGGGAGACAGTGGGCTATGGGAGAAGGCCGGATGTGGGAGATGGAGGGATATGGGAGACAGTGAGTTATGGGAGAAGACTGAATGTGGGAGGCGGCGGGATGTGGGAGATGTGGGATATGGGAGAAGGCCGGATGTGGGAGATGGAGGGATGTTGGGGATGGTAGGATGCGAGAGACGGTTGAATGTGGGAGACGGTGGGATATGGGGGATGGCCGGATATGGGAGACAGTTGGATGTGGGAGTTGGCGAGACATGGGGGGTGGCAGAATATGGGAGACAGCGGGATGTGGGATCAGGTGGGAAATAGGGGACGCTCGGATGTGGGAGATGGTGGGATATGGGAAAGGCCGGATGTGAGAGATAGAGGGGTATGGGAGACAGCGGGATGTGGGAGACGGTGAGTTATGGGAGAAGACTGGATGTGGGAGACGGTAGGATATGGGAGACAGTGAGTTATGGGAGAAGATTGAATGTTACATAGTTAGTGAGGTTGAAAAAAGACATCAGTCCATCCAGTTCAACCTATGATGTGTGTGTGTGTTTGCTTTTAACCGTACATTGTATACCCCTGTATGTTGTACATTGTATACCCCTGTATGTTGTACATTGTATACCCCTGTATTCTGTACATTGTATACCCCTGTATGTTGTACATTGTATACCCCTGTATGTTGTACATTGTATACCCCTGTATGTTGTACATTGTATACCGCTGTATTTTGTGCATTGTATACCCCTGTATGTTGTTCATTGTATACCCCCTGTATGTTGTACATTGTATACCGCTGTATGTTGTGCATTGTATACCCCTGTATGTTGTTCATTGTATACCCCCTGTATGTTGTACATTGTATACCCCTGTATGTTGTACATTGTATACCCCTGTATGTTGTACATTGTATACCGCTGTATGTTGTGCATTGTATACCCCTGTATGTTGTTCATTGTATACCCCCTGTATGTTGTACATTGTATACCCCTGTATGTTGTACATTGTATACCCCTGTATGTTGTACATTGTATTCCCCTGTATGTTGTACATTGTATACCCCTGTATGTTGTACATTGTATACCCCTGTATGTTGTACATTGTATACCCCTGTATGTTGTACATTGTATACCCCTGTATGTTGTACATTGTATACCCCTGTATTCTGTACATTGTATACCCCTGTATGTTGTACATTGTATACCCCCTGTATGTTGTACATTGTATACCCCCTGTATGTTGTACATTGTATACCCCTGTATTCTGTACATTGTATACCCCTGTATGTTGTACATTGTATACCCCTGTATTCTGTACATTGTATACCCCTGTATGTTGTACATTATATACCCCTGTATGTTGTACATTGTATACCCCTGTATGTTGTACTATGTATACCCCTGTATGTTGTACATTGTATACCCCTGTATGTTGTGGTCTCCAAGGTGTCCATCTAATAGTTTTTTGAAACTATCGATGCTCCCGGCTGATACGACTGCTTGTGGAAGAGAATTCCACATCCTTACCGCTCTTACAGTGAAGAACCCCTTACGCACTTTAAGGTTAAACCGCCTTTCCTCAAGTTTTAGTGAGTGGCCACGTGTCTCATTGTATTTCCTTACTCTGAATAGTTTGTTCCTTATGCTAGGGTCGCCAGTACAATATTTGTACATTGATATCATATCCCCCCTCAATCGTCTCTTCTCCAGAGAGAATAAGTTCAGTGCTTGTAGTCTTTTCTCATAGCTGATGTCCTCCATTCCCCTAATTATTTTTGTTGCCCTTCTCTGGACTTTCTCCAGTTCCAGCACATCCTTCCTGAGGACCGGTGCCCAGAACTGGACAGCATACTCCAGATGTGGCCGGACCAGAGTCTTGTAGAGTGGAAGAATAATCTCTTTATTTCTGGAGTGAATCCCCTTTTTTATACATCCCAGTATTCTGTTGGCTTTGCTTGCAGCGGCTTGGCATTGCATGCCACTTCCAAGCCTGTTGTCTACCAGTACCCCCAGGTCCCTTTCCATCCTAGACTCACCCAGAGGTTCCCCCCCTAGTGAGTAGCTTGCTTTCTGGTTTCTGGCCCCCAAGTGCATTACTTTACATTTTTCAACATTAAACCTCATCTGCCATGTAGTTGCCCACCCCGTTATTTTGTTCAGGTCCGCTTGCAAGGTTTCCACATCCTGCATAGAAGATATTGGCATGCTTAGTTTAGTATCATCCGCAAATACTGTGATTGTACTAGATATCCCCTCCTCCAGATCATTTATGAATAAATTAAACAGGATTGGTCCCAGGACAGAACCCTGGGGGACCCCACTTTCCACATCCGCCCAATCCGAGTACTCCCCATTAATCACCACCCTCTGGACTCTCCCCTGGAGCCAGTTCTCTATCCAGGTACTCACCTTATGGTCCATACCTACCTTCCTTAGTTTGTACAGTAGGTGTTTGTGTTGAACGGTGTCAAAGGCCTTTGCAAAGTCCAGATACACCACATCCACAGGCCTTCCTTTATCCAGATACACCACATCCACAGGCCTTCCTTTATCCAGATACACCACATCCACAGGTCTTCCTGTATCCAGATACACCACATCCACAGACCTTCCTTTATCCAGATACACCACATCCACAGACCTTCCTTTATCCAGATACACCACATCCACAGACCTTCCTTTATCCAGATACACCACATCCACAGGCTTTCCTTTATCTAGGTGGCAGCTCACTTCATCGTAGAAGGTTAACAGATTGGTTTGGCACGAACGATTTTTCATGAATCCATGCTGCTTACTACTTATAATACCGTTTTCATTACTAAAGTCTTGTATGTGGTCCCTTATCATCCCCTCCAAAATTTTGCAGACTACTGATGTTAGGCTGGCCGGCCTATAGTTACCCGGGATATATCTCGGCCCCTTTTTAAATATTGGTACCACGTTGGCTTTTCTCCAATCAGCTGGCACCATACCTGTCTGTAAACTATCCTTAAAGATCAAGAATAATGGTCTGGCAATCACCTGGCTGAGCTCATTAAGAACCCTCGGGTGCAAGCCATCCGGTCCCGGGGATTTATTTATGTTAAGTTTCTCTAGTTTAGCTCTAAGTCTATCCTCTGTTAGCCATGGCGGCACTTCCTGAAGTGTATTATTTAGTTCGGCCTTACAAGCTGGGTTCGTGTAGCCCCCCGATTCCTTTGTGAAGAATGTGGGAGACGGTGGGATGTGGGAAATGGTCAGATAGGGGAGGCGGTGGGATATGGGAGACGGTGGGATGTGGGAGACGGTCAGATAGGGGAGGCGGTGGGATATTGGAGACAATGGGATTTGGAAGACGGTCAGGTGTGGGAGACGGTCGGATATGGGAGATGGTGGGATGTGGGAGACTGTTGTATATAGAAGACGGTAAGATGTGGGATATAGGAGACAGTGGGAGACGGTCGGATGTGGGAGACGTTGGGATATGGGAGACGGTGCGATATGGGAGACAGTCGGATGTGGGAGAAGATTAGATATGAGAGACGGTGAGGGGCGTGGCCGGAACTCGGATGTGAAAGCAGCGCGGCTCCGGAGCTCTGTCCTCTCTGCCCTGATCCTTCCGTGATCCTGCTGGAACCCGACATCCTACTCACCTGATTCCGACGTCTCCTGTCTCCTGATATCCCGGTGCACCCGCGGCGATGGTCAAAATAGGTCCTCCCGGTCCAGAGGCACTCGGTATCCGCCCGCCGGACCTCACGCTGCCACGATCCCAAGATGGCGCCGGCCCTGCACGCGCTGCGGGCCCTTCCTCCCAGGTCGCTCGCTCCTCGGCTGTACGGACGGCATCGGCCTCTGTGGATGGGGAAGCAGTCCCTCCTGGATCGTCTCAGCTGGCGGTGACTGTAAGTGGTGCCCTCTCTCCTCCCCTGGGTTCCCCCGTACCCTCGGAGCCTGCTCCGTCTGTGGATAGGCCCGAACCTACCCTGTCTGCCATAATGGACGCTATCCAGCACTGTCAGACCTCGCTTGCCACACAGATTGAGTCTGTCCAGATGGACATGTCGTTTCTCAAACAGGATGTGCACAACCTTCGCCACAGGGTGGGCAACGCGGAGCAGCGTATTAGTGACATGGAAGATGCCCACCGCCCCATGCAGTCCACTGTGTCAGAGTTACAGAGGGGTCATGTCGCTACTACAGACAAGCTAACGGACATGGAGGACCGCCTCAGGCGCAATAATTTGCGTTTTTTGGGCTTTCCGGAGGGATCGGAGGGTAAAAATCCTGAATCATTCATGGAACATTGGCTTATCGATACTTTTGGGAAGGAAGTTTTCTCCCCCTTGTTTGCCATTGAAAGGGCGCACAGAGTGCCGTTGCGCCCCTTGCCGCCCGGGGCCCCACCCCGTCCTCTTCTCATCAAGCTCCTGCACTTCCGTGATAGGGAGGCTGTGCTCCGGGCCTCTAGGGACAAGGGCCGAATCCTGTATAATAACCACGCTGTATCTATCTTCCCGGACTTCTCTGCTGCGACCCAGAAGCAGCGGGCCTCCTTCATGGCAGTTAAGAGGAGACTGCGGGATTTACAATTGCCGTATAGTATCCTGTACCCGGCTCGTTTGAGGGTCATCTATCAAGGTAAAGCCCACTTTTTTCAGGATCCTCAGGACGCTGCGCAGTGGGTGGATTCCTTGGGACGCCGCTCGCCTCCCTCCCAGGATCATAGGTCTCCTCGTCGGTGATCGCTGGCCTGTGTCTTGCTACTGCTGCTGGGTTTCCCTTTCTTCCCCCTGGATGTCGTTGGGATACACCTTTATATTCTATGATCCTTCTTGCAACTCTTTTTGTGATTGTCGGGTGTCCTCCTGAATGGGGGGACCCTCCTTGTTCCTCTGGAAGGGCATTTTTGGGGATGGTTGCTCCCCTTCCCCCTTTTTTCCTTTTTTTTTTTGCTACCATTCCTGTCTGCTTCAGGACGAGCAGATCCACGTTTCCCTGAACTACACTGTTTTTTGGTTATGGGATTTCAAGCTCTCAACTGTTGGGGACTGAGGGCCGGGTGGGTTAGGGTGGGATGGGTGGTGGGTTAGGGTGGGATGGGTGTTGGGTTACTATTGTCTTTGTGTTTATATGGGATTGTGGGGGTCTCTTCCCCCTTTTTTTGATTTGCGTTTACTCCGTCATGTCCTCTTGGACTCTTATCAGGGATATTTTTTTTTACGCCTAGGTGCTACGATTTTCATCTCTGCCTTGCTGTACTTGATAATGTTTTGGTTCTTGTCTATGCCTTTTCCTCCTATGCATACTGCCTGCCAATGGTTTTGCCTGCCATATTGTGAGGTCTTGGTGCTCGGGGGGGGGGGCCTCCCTCTTTTTTGGGACCCCCCCGGTCGCCAACGCTGATTTTTAACATATCACTATGTCTACTCTCCGTTTAGTCTCTTGGAACGTCAGGGGGCTAAATTCTAAAGTCAAGCGTTCCCTGGTTTTCGAATATTTAAAACGTCATAACCCACACATTGTTTTATTACAGGAAACCCATCTCCAGGGGTCCAGGGTGATGGCCCTAAAGAGGGCGCATGTGGCGTACGCGCTACACTCTACATATTCCTCGTATGCTCGCGGTACTTCGATTCTGATTGCAAAATCAGCCCCTGTCACCATCAAGCATTTGAAGACTGACCCTTCTGGGTGTTTTATTATTCTTGTCTTTGAATTTCTGGGTAAGCCCTATACCCTGGTTAACGTTTATGTCCCTCCGCCATTTACTAGACAGTTTTTTGACCGTGTGCTGGGTCTGGTCTTGGAAATGGCTGAGGGTCCCCTTATTATGGCGGGTGACTTTAATACGGTCCTCGATGCTGCTCTGGACAGGTCTGGAGCTGTCTCCTCCGCACCAACTCCTTTATGCTCCTACTTGGACAAATTGGATCTCCTGGACGCCTGGAGATGGAAACATGGGGGGATTACTGAGTATTCCTGTTATTCCAGCTCCCATAATACATTGTCCCGCATTGATCTCTGCCTGCTCCCTCGGGAACTGCTAAGTCTTCTTTCGGGTGTCCGGTATCTGCCCCGCGCAGTATCGGACCACTCCCCTTTATTGGTGGATCTCGCATTGGGGTCCCCCCCTAATTATAAACTATGGAGGCTCAGCCCCCTGTGGCTGGCGGACCAGGCAGTGACTGACCAGGGGTCGGCGGAGATGAACTCATATTGGGCACTCAATAAACAAGCTGGATCTGAATTGTTGACCTGGGAGGCCTTTAAGGCGACCATGAGAGGTACCTTTTCGTCTGCCGTGGGCGGTGCCAGGAAGGCTCGCCAGACTAAGTTGGTTGACGCCGAACTGGCGCTGCATGCGGCTGAACGACAATATACTGATGACCCTACTCCCCAACACCATGCTTCTTGGCGGGCCAGGGCCCGGGACCTGGATCTGGTGGTTGTGGAGCGTACACAGAAGAAACTCCTTTATCAAAATCAGCGCATTTTTGAACTGGGCGATAAGAACAGTCGCCTCTTGGCTTATTTAGCTAGGCCGGAATACCAGCCATGTGTCATCCCTCGGATTACCAGCCACGCCGGTGTCATTGTGGAACAAACCCCCGATGTTCTGGCCAGTTTTGTTGCTTTCTATTCCTCCTTGTACCAATCTAGAGCTCATTATACCATTGTTGAACTTGATGATTTCTTATACGATATTACTTTGCCTAAGTTGTCGGCCGGCCAATCTAGTTTTCTGGATTCGCCCCTGACTGCGGATGAGATAAACAAGGCCCTAGCCACTTTCGCGCACAATAAGACACCTGGCCTGGATGGTTTTCCTATCGAATGGTACTTGCACTATAGGGAATTGCTGGTCCCCCATTTACTGACTGTGTTCACTTGTGCTCTGAAGGAGGGACGTCTGCCACCCTCTATGACAGAAGCTCTCATTGTGCTCATCCCCAAGCCACGTAAAGACCCCCTTCTCTGTGAGTCATACCGCCGAGCTCGCTTATTAATACTGATGTCAAGATTCTCGCCAAAGTCCTCGCGAGGCGTCTGAATACGGTTGTCACGGACTTGGTGGGTGCGGATCAGTCGGGATTTATTCCTGGCCGTTCTACATCGATCAACCTGCGTAGACTTTTTACTAACCTTCAGACGACTCATGCCTCTGTGGGGTCCAGGGTCGTTGTGACCCTGGACACTCATAAGGCTTTCGACTCCGTGGAATGGCCTTATTTACTGGAAGTGTTGGCGAAATTTGGCTTTGGGCCCGGATTTATAAATTGGGTCCGCCTTCTGTATTATCTACCTCGTGCTCGTCTTCGGGTGAACGGTTTTGTGTCGGACCCCTTTCCCATTTTTCGGGGCACCAGGCAGGGGTGTCCGCTATCTCCGCTGTTGTTTGCCCTGGCCATTGAGCCCTTGGCTGCGCAGATCCGCCTTTGTGAGGGTATTGCGGGCTTTGTGATCAATGGCTTGGAAGAAAAGGTCTCCCTGTACGCGGACGATATGTTGATATATCTGGCGGATCCCTATCAATCCCTCCCTATTCTGTTGAATGTTATCGAACGCTTTGGTCACTTCTCTGGTTTCAGGGTGAATTGGAGTAAGTCCACGCTGTTCCCCCTGGATCCCCAGGCTCTGCCCCCTTCCCTTGCTTCCTGTCCCCTCCAGGTTGTGGATCGGTTTCGATATTTGGGGATTGAGATTCAGCTCCCCCTGTCTCGATTCTTTTCCAACAACCTGGATCCCCTGGTTGCCCGTCTTAGGTCCTCGCTGCGGCTTTGGTCTACGCTTCCCCTCACGGTGCTAGGCCGGATTAATATTTTTAAAATGATTTTTCTCCCCCGTTTTTTATATGTGCTCAGCCATTCCCCGGTATATGTCCCTAAGCGCCGCTTTCAGGCCATTGACTCGCTCCTGACCTCCTTTATTTGGGGGGGTCGGGCGGCGCGTGTGGCCAGGGATGCTCTGCAGCTGCCGGTTCTCGCGGGCGGGCTGGCTGCGCCTAACTTGCGTCTATACTACTTTGCGTCTCAATTGGCCCATGCTCATTGGTGGTTCCACCCGGAGGATGCTAATGCTGCGGCTTCATTGGAAGCAGCTATTTTCACCTCCTATGAATCACTGCAAAACTTGGTACATCGAAGGTCCGTTATGGGCAGACCGAACACTGCTCTTGTTTCTGTCACCCTGCGGATTTTCGCGGCTGCGGCCTTGGATGGTTCAGACCCTCCGGAGCTGCATTCCCCCAATGCCCCCCTTTGGAGCAATCCGCGGCTGAAGGAGTTCTTTAGTCGGGATGATGGCCTTTTCTGGTCCCGCCTAGGGGTGAAATCTATTTCTCATTTGTATGTCCGGGGAACCTTCAGGTCCTTTGCGGACATGCAATCTACCTTTGGTCTGCCCCCCACGGCTTACTACCGGTACTTGCAATTGAGACACACGGCGGCCGCACAGTTTGGCCTCCGTGATGTCTCGCTTGAACCGACCCCCTTGGAAAATCTTCTTTCTGACTCGTCACATGAGAAGCTGATCTCTACATATTATACTCGACTTTTACATTCTCACTCCAAACGGCTCGCGGTGGTTGAGTCTCAGTGGCGGGAGGATATCCCGGAATTGTCGGATGAGGTGTGGCAAGACGTCCTTCCGGAACAAATACCTGTTGTTATCTCCTCTAGGGATAGGGTTATCCAATTGAAGCTTCTTTACAGGGCGTACTATACCCCAGTACTCCTGCACAAAATGGGTACATTGCCTTCTCCGCTATGCTCCAAGTGTACTGCTGCTGATGGTTCATTTTTTCATATGTTCTGGGAATGTCCACCTGTCCGGGCCTTTTGGTCGGAAGTCACAGCTTTTATTGCAGATATCTCTCAGTTATCCAATATTTGTAGCCCCCTTCGTTGTCTGCTGGGTTATGTGGATGACGAGGACGTCCCTGCTCGTACTAAATTGTTTCTCCGCTTGACATTCTTTTATGCTAGGAAGACTATAGCTACTAGATGGATGTCTACTGCTCCCCCTGACGTTCCATTATGGATTGCTCTCATTAATCAGGCATTGCCTATGTATAAAATGACGTATGAGGCCAGAGGCTGCCCCAAGAAGTTCCGGAAAATTTGGTCTTTTTGGGTGGACTCTGACCGGACTACTTCTTCAATTTCTGACTCTGCGTAGACAATGGTCTTACAGCCTCTGGAAGATTTTTATTTCGGCTGGGAGGGTTCTATACTAATGTTACGGCTGACAGTTATGTATGTTATTTTTGTCATGGCTTTTGTTGTGAAATGGAGTTTTGTGTGTGTCTCTTTTGGCTCCTCAATTGACATGATTCCGGTTATTTCTCTGTTATGTATTGTTTTGTTTGTTCAATAAAATACCTTTAAAAAAAAAAAAAGATATGAGAGACGGTCAGATGTGGTAGACGACCTGATATGGGAGGCAGTGGGACGTGGAAGATGGTGGGATGTGGGAGACGGTCAGATTTAGGT
Source organism: Pelophylax lessonae (assembly GCF_965119305.1). Taxonomy (NCBI): domain Eukaryota; kingdom Metazoa; phylum Chordata; class Amphibia; order Anura; family Ranidae; genus Pelophylax; species Pelophylax lessonae. Next base: position 2,373,930 of record NC_138774.1, on the reverse strand, counting down.
GACGGTGGGATATGGTAGACGATAGGATATGGGGAACGGCCAGATAGGGGGGATGGTCAGATGTGGAAGACGGTCTAATGTGGAAAATGGGAGGGAAGGGATCCCCGATGCCGCATGTAACAGAACTGCGACCCACACTGTGCTTGTGGACTTCCATCAGTATACGGCTTCCTCCCAGTCACGAACATAGATATCAAATCCTAGCCGCCCCCATAGAAAGCTAGCCGACAACTTAGCTTGTACAAGTTCTGGAAGCTTCTCCTTTATTGAACAGTCACACAGAATTTATATACAGCATGGACATCCCCCCCCCCCCCGATCAAATTACCCCACCAGGTAAGGTGCCTGATTACATTATCATATACAGATGAAATTGTATACAGAAATATAATTAACATATCTACAGAACAACCAACACAAGCAGTATACTATTTCCACTCAAAAACTAACTGATGACAGGGGTCTCTGCTTTGCCGACCACATACAATATGTTTATAATGATATCATCAACATTTTGTCATCTTATATCTTGTTGGTTTATGTGTTGTGTTTATGGTTACATGGCAACTTTTTGTGGCACTGGTTCTATCCGGCACCTGGGGGGTGCGGCTGGTAGCGCCGTCACCTCACAGGGCAATGGCTCTCTCTCACCGCCACATCAGGGACTTCTCCCTGGTTTGTCTGCTCCATCTGGCCCCGGTCATGAGATGCGGCCCAATCGTCGGATGGATGGGCAGCTTGTCTTCCCTCCGCCGTCTGCAATGCCCTGTCACAGCTGGCGGCGCGTCACGAAGAGGCTGGAACTGTCCACGCCTCTCGGACCCGCCCTCATTAAGCTTCCTCACGGGATTGGGCATTGTGAATTTGCGCCCTTCCCAAACCGAGCGGGGGGCGGTATCTTTGCCGGACTGCATTGACGTCACACGCCATCACGGCGTGTTGACTTCTGCAGTTGGGGGCTATTTAACCCAGACCGAAGCTCGCGTCGGTCTGGTTGCACCGGAGGTCACAGCGCTCCAGCGAGTGTCACGATTGACACCTTTTTTTTTTATTTGGCAGCTTCTACAGGTCAGTACTTAAAATAGAGACTACATGGTGATTACAGTTTTTTGGGCTTTCATTTCCCAACTCTCTTATGTGGCTTACACACCCTCCCTTTTTCTTTTCTTTAGGCTTACCTTGTCCCTCAATTACCATTAGGGGGATTCCTCTCCAAAACACACCGTTATATACCAACCTGTCTATTGGTGTTTTGCAGTACATACAAAGGTATGTTATTTTACTCTGGACCACGTTAGTGATATATATATATATATGCTATGATGGACATTACCCCCTTGCCTGCTTTACATTTTTTTGTATCTATTATTTTTATCTCCATTGGTATTTTTTTCTTTTTAATAAGTGTCAGTGAGGTTTATACCCTGCACTTTCATTTATATATACCTTGTTTCCCCCCCCCCTTTTTTTACAGTGAATATATCTTTGTTCATTGATCCCCATATTTGTACGTTCCGCTGTTTTCCTGTACCAAAACATCTATTTTTGGTGATCTCCTGAACTACAATAATAAACTTACCTTAACCACTTAAGCCCCGGAGGATTTGGCTGCTAAAGGACCAGGGGTTTTTTTGCGATTTTTTACTGCGTGACTTTAACGGACAATTGCGCGGTCGTGCGACGCTGTACCTAAACGAATTTGACGTCCTTTTTTTCCCACAAACAGAGCTTTCTTTTGGTGGTATTTGATCACCTGTGCGATTTTTTGATCACGCGCTATAAACAAAAAAAGAGCGTAAATTTTGCAAAAATAACAATATTTTTCACATTTTTTTATATGAAATTCCCCAAAAAAAAAAGTAAAAATCAAAATTTTTTAACATTTTTCGGCCAATTTGTTTTATGCTACCTATGTTTGGTAAAAAAAATCGCAAAAAGCGTATTTTGATTGGTTTGCGCAAAAGTTATCGCGTTTACTAACAAAGAGAAAGATTTTTGTCATTTTTGGTGTTTTTTTTTTTAACGCGTAATGGCGGCGATCTGCGATTTTTTTTCGGTACTGCGACATTGCGGCGGACAGATCGGACCCTTGACTGACATTTTTGACACTTTTGGGGTTACCAGTGACATTACTGCAGTAATCAGTGCTATACATATGCACTGTTACTGCAAAAATGACACTGGCAGGGAAGGGGTTAACTTTATTGGACAGGGAGGGGTTAAGTGTGTCCTAGGGGCGTGCTTTCTACTGTGTAGGGACATTCCTATTGGTGTAAAAGCAAAGATCAACCGTTCTACATAGTAGAACGGTCAGATCTTCACTTTTACACAGGGAGAACTGACAGGCAGCTTGTTTACACAAGCTGCTCTGTCTTTCTCCCTTCACAGGAGCGATCGCAGTGTGACTGGCGGACATCGAGTCCGCCGGTCACACGCACTGACTTGCCTGTGAACGAGCCGCGGCGGGCGCGCGCCTCGGCGGGCGCGCGCCCGCCCGCGATAGGCTCGCAAGTCAGTGACAGGCGAGTGACGTACCGATACGTCACTCTGCCTGGCCGGGGCTGACCGCCGCAGTATATAGTCGTGCGGCGGTCGGCAACCGGTTAAGGGTAAGACTTTGGATACTATTATCTTTATCATTTTTATTTTTTTATAATATATTCTTTTTCATTAAGTTATAATACATACTCCATTATGTCTTCTCCTTTTATTAGATTGATACTATCTTTCCTAAATATCTCCCCACCTCCGCCATCCCCCTTTTTGGGTGGTAGTGGTGCCGGTTTTTGGACCCTTGCCCATTGCCTGCCATGTGACCACGAGCACTGATACTACATAAGAAAAAATAGTGTTACTACACTCTGCTATCAATACTGTCATATTGGTAAGAAAATATAGTCAACTTATTTCTATGTTTCATGTAAACTATATATTTTGATATCTGTGTATGCTTAAAATTTTTTAACAGACTTAGTATGAATCTTAAAAAAAATTTCTATATTTTCCTCTACTTCTATAGAATTACTACAGTCTCCACATAACTCCTGAAGAAGCGCACCTCGCACGAAACATGTAGAGTATGTCTGTGACAAAACTGTACTACTGAATACTGAGCCTTCAAAACCACCACCAGCGTTGGATTTGTGTTTAATTACCAATTAAGCTTACTGGGAATAGCCTCAGGGTTGTCTGTTATTCCTGTCTTTTATCAGGTTTTCAGATGTTACATTTTCTCCAATAAGGTGGTTACGGAGGCTACGGTTATATTAACGAGTATATCAGTATATATGCTTGTTTTTAAGATTCTGTTTTTGATTCAATTTTGTTTTGTCTTTTGTCTTATATTTGTGGTTGTATACATATACGTATATATGGTTTTTAACATTTTCTAAATAAAATATAAATTTTTTTACGACTTAATTGTCTGGTTATGGTGCCAACAAAGTCCATTCAGTTCTACCCCCTTTATAAATGATTCAATCAACCTGAGCCAATAAACTAGCAGACGGCTGTCCTTGAGCTCCTGAAGTACGATACACATTATCATAAGTGTAAACACAGCACCCATTGTAGATACCAGGTGAGTCAATCAGCATATTCAACAATGTGTGGAAGACAGGAGGGTGAGCTGATGATATTGGCATCTGCTATGAGTCTGACTGTGTGAAGCAGTCCTCACATATTTCTTGAGATACATGGTTGACAAATATTACTGTCCCATTTGAAGCAATCCAAACCATATTCTCAGTGTCCATTAAGTATCTGTCTTTCACTCCCAGTGATGGTGAGTACTGTCACACTGCACATCCACATCAGGGATCCCTTCTTTCCTCTCTGCAGTGGTTACAGGAGCTAGGGTGTGCTCCACTCCCTGGCCAGCCTGAATTGTGCACTCTTTACATAGCACACCCCTGAACGCTGCCCTCCGTACATAGCACACCCCTGAACGCTGCCCTCCGTACATAGCACACCCCTGAACTCTGCCCTCTGTACATAGCACACTCCTGAACCCTGCACTCTTTATGTAGCACACCCCTAAACTCTGCATGTAGCACACCCCTGAACTCTGCACTCTGTATGTAGCGCACCCCTAAACTGTGCACTCTTTACGTATCACACCCCTAAACTGTGCACTCTTTACGTAGCACACCCCTAAACTGTGCACTCTTTACGTAGCGCACCCCTAAACTCTGCACTCTTTACGTAGCCCATCCCTGAACTATGCGCTCTGTACGAAGCACACTCCTCACCTTGCTACTCTGTACATTGTGTTCTCTTGATCTCTGCACTCTGTACTTAGCACACTCCTGAACTCTGCACTTTGTATGTAGCGCTCCTGAACTCTGCACTTTGTATGTAGCGCTCCTGAACTCTGCACTCTGTGCATGGCGTGCTCATGAACTCTGCACTTTTTACATAGCGCACTCCTGAACTCTGCACTCTGTATGATGTGTGCTCTTGAACTCTGCACTCTGTATGTAGCGCACTCCAGAACTCTGCAATGTGTCCTCCTCATCTTCCCCCAATGCATCCTCCGCATCTGCCCCCGATGTGCCCTCTTATCTTTCCTCAATGTGTCCACATCTTCCCCTAATTTGTCCTACTAATCTCTTCCCAATGTGTCCTCATCATCTGTTCCCAATGTGTCCTCATCATCTGTCCCCAATGTGTCCTCATCTTCCCCCAATGTGTCCTACTCATCTGTCCCTAATGTGTCCTCATCATCTGTCCTCAATGTGTTCTCCTCATCTGCCCCTAATGTATCTTCCACATCTGCCCCCAATATGTCCTCCTCATCTTCCCCCAATGTGTCCTCTTCCGCTATCGTGTCCTACTCATCTGCCCCAATATGTCTTCCTCATCTTCCCTCAATGTGTCCTCCTCATCTGTCCCCAATGTGTCCTCCTCATCTGTCCCCAATCTGTCCTCCTCATCTGTCCCCAATGTGTCCTCATCTTACCCCAATGTGTCCTCCTCATCTACCCCCAATGTGTCGTCCTCATCTACCCCCAATGTGTCCTTATCATCTGTCCCCAATGTGTCCTCCTCATCTGCCCCCAATGTGTCCTCCTCATCTGCCCCCAATGTGTCCTCCTCATCTACCCCCAATGTGTCCTCCTCATCTGCCCCCAATGTGTCCTCCTCATCTGTCCTCAATGTGTCCTCCTTTTCTGCCCCCAATGTGTCTTTCACATCTCCCCCCAATGTGTCCTCCTCATATTCCCCCAATGTGTCCTCCTCATCTTCCCCCAATGGGTCCTTATCTGCCCTCAATGTGTCTTCCAATTCTATCCCCAATGTGTCCTCCTCATCTTCCCCCAATGTCCTCCTCATCTTCCCCCAATGTGCCCTCCTCATCTTCCCCCAATGTGTCCTCCTCATCTTCCCCCAATGTGTCCTCCTCATCTTCCCCCAATGTCCTCCACATCTGCCCTCAGTTCAGTCCTGCAGAGGGCCCTCTCTCCCTCCTCACAACTCTACATCTTGCTTATCAGGGGTGTCCTCCTCTTATACCCCAACTACCCTGGGCCCCACCCACAGCTGGCATTTAAAGGGGCACCACCTCCGCTCTCTACATCACCAAAGGAGGGGCAACAATTAAACATCTGCCAACATGCAGGAGGTTTCTTCTTGATTGTATGATCAGAAGAAAGGCGCTACAAGTGGCATCCATTATTCGGTGTGGGGGTTGCACCATGTTAGCCTCACTTTGACCTCCATTATCCCGGATCTGTCTTATATAATAATCTGTCAGTGGGCTTCAAAAAAAGGGGGTGAAGAAATGAGATTATTGTTTCATTCATCTCTTTAGTAAGAAGTGTGAGTGTATCGTAATTCACAAGCTTACCGCTTCTTTCCTTTACTATTATATTATTATTAGATTTCATTTTTTGCATTTAATTCTTTACTTACAGCCCGTTGTGCCTTGAGGCCTCCTGCGATTGCAAGGCTTACCTAGTTGTCCCCCCATTTAGGCTGGGTTTGGGCATTGGGTTTACTTAGGAGGCCTTATGTGAATGCTGACCCAGGCGCCTATTGTTTAACATCATTGGGGTGAGTCTCATGTGGGAATGAAGACATTGATTGCCAACTGTGACGGTACTCACCGTCACTATGAGTGAAAGACAGATAAGTAATGGTTTGGATTGCTTCAATATTTGTCAGCAAAATCTTTATATAAAAATATGAAGATTTAATACCACCTTACACAGTGTATTCCATGCTTGTCTGTGAGAGAGACACAAAGACTGTCATTCGCAGACTTCCCTATTGTTTGTGTATTGGAAGGGAATGTGTATTGTGTTAAAGTTTACCTGTCTGTTCCATTGTTAAATGTTAATGACCTCACATTGTTCTGTCTGTCTGCCTTAATAGAAACTTATTATGGGATGTATATAGGTATGTGGAGTGGATGCTAAGGGGGAGGGGGGATTGTATATTTTTGTGTACACTGTATGGGAGTGTAAAAACCTGTTTCTATTGGATTCTGAATGTCACGTCCAGTCCTCAACAAGGTCCACCTGGGCGGTAACCTTGTGGGGGAAAAACTGTATACAAGTCTGTTTCTTGTTCAATCAAGTTAGTTCTAGAGTTACTTCACCCTCAATGTAGAGTTCTGTTTCTTATTGGGGGAATCCGCTACAAGGGATTGCTATGGTCTAATCACTAAGCTCTTGTAAGAGCTTGTTCTGCTGCACTCTCTGGGGAAAGAGAGGTTCACCCACGGGAACCTGGAGCCTTGTCGTAGGTCCAGGTGGGTAGGAAACGGCGAGACCCCAACCAAGCTGCGGCGGTTCGTGGGATCTGAAGCGGTTACGGTGTCTGGTGGAGTGCTTGGAGCCCTCGGGAAGCACTAGGAGCAACCCGTCAACGGAGGTACTCGGTCGGGGTGCTGGTTGATCCGTTACACCAACACACTATTATTTCGATATAGCATTGTTATTATATTTGATCTCTTTGGAGCATGTGAATGTTTCTAATATTTATATTCTTCCTTTGTTAGTCACTGGACGGTTGGTGCTTATTTCGAAGTCCCCTGAAGAACCCGATTCAGGCGAAACACGTTGGGATGATTCGGAGCACCGTCCTTCTGTGAAAATGATTTAAATGTATATCTGTCCACCTATAAGTTTGTACACCGATCTTCCATTATTTGTTGATATATTGTTATGGCAATTATTGCCTTGTGCCGTTGCCTCTTCTATGATAGATTTTATTCAGATACCAATAAAATGTTTTCTACTTTTAACTAAAGAAAATTTTGCTGTGGATTTCTTTGCAGCGCAATAATTCCCATTTCTTCACCCCCCCACTTTTTTTAATTCTATTATCAGAGATGTATAGTAACGAAGTAGAACTACTTAAGTACTGTACTTAAGTACCGAAATGCGGTATCTGTACTTTCCTAGAGTATAATTTTTTTCTCCTACTTCTACTTTTACTTCACTACATTTTTTCGATGATTTCGATACTTCTACTCAAGTATTTTTTTTTTGTGCTGCATAGTTACTCGTTACTTTTAAAAAAATGACCACTGCCAGAACAGTAGATGGCAGGTTGCATAAAGCTCAAAAAAATGTGTATAATGTCATTTGTAAATCAGCGCATACGAAAATAAAGGCTGTGTATAATAAAAGCTGCTATACCAAATCTTTCCAATAAAAAGAAAATATGAAACAAACAAATAAATGGTGCTACAGCGCTTAAAGTGCATCAAGAAACTACTAACAAACACAGGTTAATCATTTGAATAAATCATTTGAAATAATAAAAACAATATGATGTTCATACTTTTGACTTCTTTCTTTAATAACTACATAACACAGTACTTGTACTTCTACTTTCAGTACTTGAGTAGAAATTTTTTTTCAAAACTACTGGTACTTTTTACTTTTAGTACTTAAGTAGCAAATTTTTTGAAAAAACTACTTGCAATACTTAAGTAAAAAAAATGTTGAATACTTTAGTACTTCTACTTAAGTAACTTTTTCTGCGAGCACTTCCACTTCTACTCAAGTAATTTTTTGATCGAGCACTTGTACTTTTACTCAAGTAGAAATTTCGAGTACTTTATACAAGTCTGTCTATTATTCAGGGATGAGGTGCTTTAATAAAGCTACTATCTGCCCGCATAACATTTTTTTGCCAATATCTGTCAGTGGACATTCACTTGAAGAGTCTCTGTCATCTCGCTGCACCATATTTTGGACGTCCTATTGATAAAGTCAAAGAACATAAGATTTATCACCTCCATCCAGTGATGGGAAAAAAGTTAACGGCATTACTAACGCTGTTACTTATGCGGGTAACTAGTAATCTAATTGATTACTTTTCCCCCCGCGGTAACGCCGTTCCCATTACTTAAGCGGAGTTACCGCAATTACATCTACCGCCACTAGATGGCAGGAGGGTAATTCCTCCTCACTCCTCTATGACCCTGCCGGCGCTGTCTGCGGTACTGGCATGGGTGACATGGAGGAGAGCGGAGAGTGAGAGCGGACCGGCCGAGGGGAACCGTGAGAGCAGTGAAAGTCCTGAACTGTACATCCACCAACCCCCCCATATACATCTACCTACCCACCTACCTACCTACCCTATATACCCACTGACCCCTATATACACCTACCCACCCACCCTATCCACCCACTGACCCCTATATACACCTACCCACCCACCCTATACACCCACTGACCCCTATATACACCTACCTACCCACCCTATACACCCACTGACCCCTATATACACCTACCTACCCACCCTATACACCCACTGACCCCTATATACACCTACCTACCCACCCTATACACCCACTGACCCCTATATACACCTACCTACCCACCCTATACACCCACTGACATCTATATACACCTACCCACCCACCCTATACACCCACAGACCCTTCTATACACCTACCCACCCACCCTATACACCCACTGACCCCTATATACACCTACCTTTCCACCCTATACACCCACTGACCCCTATATACATCTACCTACCCACCCTATACACCCACTGACCCCTATATACACCTACCTTTCCACCCTATACACCCACTGACCCCTATATACATCTATCTACCCACCCTATACACACACTGACCCCTATATACACCTACCTACCCACCCTATACACCCACTGACCCCTATATACACCTACCTACCCACCCTATACACCCACTGACCCCTATATACACCTACCTTTCCACCCTATACACCCACTAACCCCTATATACATCTACCTACCCACCCTATACACCCACTGACCCCTATATACACCTACCTTTCCACCCTATACACCCACTGACCCCTATATACATCTATCTACCCACCCTATACAGCCACTGACCCCTATATACACCTACCTACCCACCCTATCCACCCACTGACCCCTATATACACCTACCCACCCACCCTATACACCCACTGACCCCTATATACACCTACCTACCCACCCTATACACCCACTGACCCCTATATACACCTACCTACCCACCCTATACACCCACTGACCCCTATATACACCTACCTACCCACCCTATACACCCACTGACCCCTATATACACCTACCTACCCACCCTATACACCCACTGACATCTATATACACCTACCCACCCACCCTATACACCCACAGACCCTTCTATACACCTACCCACCCACCCTATACACCCACTGACCCCTATATACACCTACCTTTCCACCCTATACACCCACTGACCCCTATATACATCTACCTACCCACCCTATACACCCACTGACCCCTATATACACCTACCTTTCCACCCTATACACCCACTGACCCCTATATACATCTATCTACCCACCCTATACACACACTGACCCCTATATACACCTACCTACCCACCCTATACACCCACTGACCCCTATATACACCTACCTACCCACCCTATACACCCACTGACCCCTATATACACCTACCTTTCCACCCTATACACCCACTAACCCCTATATACATCTACCTACCCACCCTATACACCCACTGACCCCTATATACACCTACCTTTCCACCCTATACACCCACTGACCCCTATATACATCTATCTACCCACCCTATACAGCCACTGACCCCTATATACACCTACCTACCCACCCTATACACCCACTGACCCCTATATACACCTACCTACCCACCCTATACACCCACTGACCCCTATATACACCTACCTTTCCACCCTATACACCCACTAACCCCTATATACATCTACCTACCCACCCTATACACCCACTGACCCCTATATACACCTACCTATCCACCCTATACACCCACTGACCCTTCTATACACCTACCTACCCACCCTATACACCCACTGACCCCTATATACACCTACCTACCCACCCTATACACCCACTGACCCCTATATACACCTACCTACCCACACTATACACCCACTGACCCCTATATACACCTACCTATCCACCCTATACACCCACTGACCCCTATATACACCTACCCACCCACCCTATACACCCATTGACCCCTATATACACCTACCTATTCCCCCTATACACCCACTGACCTCTATATACACCTACCTATCAACCCTATACACCCACTGACCCTTTTATACACCTACCTACTCACACTATACACCCACTGACCCCTATATACACCTACCCACCCACCCTATACACCCACTGACCCCTTCTATACACCTACATACTCACCCTATACACCTACTGACCCCTTCTATACACCTACCTACTCACCCTATACACCCACTGACCCCTATATACACCTACCCACCCACCCTATACACCCATTGACCCCTATATACACCTACCTATTCACCCTATACACCCACTGACTCCTATATACACCTACCTATCCACCCTATACACCCACTGACCCCTATATACACCTACCTACCCACCCAATACACCCACTGACCCCTATATACACCTACCTACCCACCCTATACACCCACTGACCCCTATATACACCTACCTATCCACCCTATACACCCACTGACCCTTCTATACACCTACCTACCCACCCTATACACCCACTGACCCCTATATACACCTACCCACCCACCCTATACACCCACTGACCCCTATATACACCTACTTACCCACCCTATACACCCACTGACCCCTATATACACCTACCCACCCACCTTATACACCCACTAACCCCTATATACACCTACCCACCCACCCTATACACCCACTGACCCCTATATACACCTACCCACCCACCCTATACACCCACTGACCCCTATATACACCTACCTACCCACCCTATACACCCACTGACCCTTCTATACACCTACCCACCCACCCTATACACCCACTGACCCCTATATACACCTACCTTTCCACCCTAAACACCCACTGACCCCTATATACATCTACCTACCCACCCTATACACCCACTGACCCCTATATACACCTACCTTTCCACCCTATACACCCACTGACCCCTATATACATCTATCTACCCACCCTATACACCCACTGACCCCTATATACACCTACCTACCCACCCAATACACCCATTGACCCCTATATACACCTACCTATTCACCCTATACACCCACTGACCCCTATATACACCTACCTATCCACCCTATATACCCACTGACCCTTTTATACACCTACCTACTCACACTATACACCCACTGACCCCTATATACACCTACCTACCCACCCTATACACCCACTGACCCCTTCTATACACCTACATACTCACCCTATACACCCACTGACCCCTTCTATACACCTACCTACTCACCCTATACACCCACTGACCCCTATATACACCTACCTACCCACCCTATACACCCACTGACCCCTATTTACACCTACCTATCCACCCTATACACCCACTGACCCCTATATACACCTACCTACCCACCCTATACACCCACTGACCCCTATATACACCTACCTACCCACCCTATACACCCACTGACCCCTATATACACCTACCCACCCACCCTATACACCCACTGACCCCTATATACACCTACCCACCCACCCTATACACCCATTGACCCCTATATACACCTACCTATTCACCCTATACACCCACTGACCTCTATGTACACCTACCTATCCACCCTATACACCCACTGACCCCTATATACACCTACCTACCCACTCTATACACCCACTGACCTCTATATACACCTACCTATCCACCCTATACTCCCACTGACCCTTCTATACACCTACCTTTCAACCCTATACACCCACTGACCCCTATATACACCTACCTACCCACCCTATACACCCACTGACCCCTATATACACCTACCCACCCTATACACCCACTGAACCCTATATACACCTACCTACCCACCCTATACACCCACTGATCCCTATATACACCTACCTACCCACCCTATACACCCACTGACCCCTATATACACCTACCTATCCACCCTATACACCCACTGACCCCTATATACACCTACCCACCCACCCTATACACCCATTGACCCCTATATACACCTACCTATTCACCCTATACACCCACTGACCTCTATATACACCTACCTATCCACCCTATACACCCACTGACCCTTTTATACACCTACCTACTCACACTATACACCCACTGACCCCTATATACACCTACCTACCCACCCTATACACCCACTGACCCCTTCTATACACCTACCTACTCACCCTATACACCCACTGACCCCTTCTATACACCTACCTACTCACCCTATACACCCACTGACCCCTATAAACACCTACCCACCCACCCTATACACCCATTGACCCCTATATACACCTACCTATTCACCCTATACACCCACTGACCTCTATATACACCTACCTATCCACCCTATACACCCACTGACCCTTTTATACACCTACCTACTCACACTATACACCCACTGACCCCTATATACACCTACCTACCCACCCTATACACCCACTGACCTCTATATACACCTACCTATCCACCCTATACACCCACTGACCCTTCTATACACCTACCTACTCACCCTATACACCCACTGACCCCTATATACACCTACCTACCCACCCTATACACCCACTGACCCCTATATACACCTACCTATCCACCCTATACACCCACTGACCCCTATATACACCTACCTACCCACCCTATACACCCACTGACCCCTATATACACCTACCTACCCACCCTATACACCCACTGACCCCTATATACACCTACCCACCCACCCTATACACCCACTGACCCCTATATACACCTACCCACCCACCCTATACACCCATTGACCCCTATATACACCTACCTATTCACCCTATACACCCACTGACCTCTATGTACACCTACCTATCCACCCTATACACCCACTGACCCCTATATACACCTACCTACCCACTCTATACACCCACTGACCTCTATATACACCTACCTATCCACCCTATACTCCCACTGACCCTTCTATACACCTACCTTTCAACCCTATACACCCACTGACCCCTATATACACCTACCTACCCACTCTATACACCCACTGACCCCTATATACACCTACCCACCCTAAACCCACTGACCCCTATATACACCTACCTATCCACCCTATACACCCACTGACCCTTTTATACACCTACCTACTCACACTATACACCCACTGACCCCTATATACACCTACCTACCCACCCTATACACCCACTGACCCCTTCTATACACCTACCTACTCACCCTATACACCCACTGACCCCTTCTATACACCTACCTACTCACCCTATACACCCACTGACCCCTATATACACCTACCCACCCACCCTATACACCCATTGACCCCTATATACAGCTACCTATTCACCCTATACACCCACTGACCTCTATATACACCTACCTATCCACCCTATACACCCACTGACCCTTTTATACACCTACCTACTCACACTATACACCCACTGACCCCTATATACACCTACCTACCCACCCTATACACCCACTGACCTCTATATACACCTACCTATCCACCCTATACACCCACTGACCCCTATATACACCTACCTATCCACCCTATACACCCACTGAGCTCTATATACACCTACCTATCCCCACCCTATACACCCACTGACCTCTATATACACCTCCCCACCCACCCTATATACCCACTGACCCCTATATACACCTACCCACCCACCCTTTACATCCACTGACCCCTATATACACCTACTTACCCATCCTATACACCCACTGACCCCTATATACACCTACCTATCCACCCTATACACCCACTGACTCTTCTATACACCTACCTTTCCACCCTATACACCCACTGACCCTTCTATACACCTATCTATCCACCCTATACACCCACTGACCCTTCTATACACCTACCTACCCACCCTATACACCCACTGACCCCTATATACACCTACCTACCCACCCTATACACACACTGACCCCTATATACACCTACCTACCCACCCTATACACCCACTGACCCCCTATATACACCTACCTATCCACCCTATACACCCACTGACCCCTATATACACCTACCTACCCACCCTATACACCCACTGACCCCTATATACACCTACCCACCCACCCTATACGCCCACTGACCCTTCTATACACCTACCTACCCACCCTATACACCCACTGACCCCTATATACACCTACCTACCCACCCTATACACCCACTGACCCCTATATACACCTACCTACCCACCCTATACACCCACTGACCCCTATATACACCTACCTACCCACCCTATACACCCACTGACACCTATATACACCTACCCACCCACCCTATACACCCACTGACCCTTCTATACACCTACCTACCCACCCTATACACCCACTGACCCCTATATACACCTACCTACCCACCCTATACACCCACTGACCCCTATATACACCTACCTTTCCACCCTATACACCCACTAACCCCTATATACATCTACCTACCCACCCTATACACCCACTGACCCCTATATACACCTACCTATCCACCCTATACACCCACTGACCCTTCTATACACCTACCTACCCACCCTATACACCCACTGACCCCTATATACACCTACCTACCCACCCTATACACCCACTGACCCCTATATACACCTACCTACCCACCCTATACACCCACTGACCCCTATATACACCTACCTATCCATCCTATACACCTACTGACCCCTATATACACCTACCCACCCACCCTATACACCCATTGACCCCTATATACACCTACCTATTCACCCTATACACCCACTGACCTCTATATACACCTACCTATCCACCCTATACACCCACTGACCCTTTTATACACCTACCTACTCACACTATACACCCACTGACCCCTATATACACCTACCCACCCACCCTATACACCCACTGACCCCTTCTATACACCTACATACTCACCCTATACACCTACTGACCCCTTCTATACACCTACCTACTCACCCTATACACCCACTGACCCCTATATACACCTACCCACCCACCCTATACACCAATTGACCCCTATATACACCTACCTATTCACCCTATACACCCACTGACCCCTATATACACCTACCTATCCACCCTATACACCCACTGACCCCTATATACACCTACCTACCCACCCAATACACCCACTGACCCCTATATACACCTACCTACCCACCCTATACACCCACTGACCCCTATATACACCTACCTATCCACCCTATACACCCACTGACCCTTCTATACACCTACCTACCCACCCTATAAACCCAATGACCCCTATATACACCTACCCACCCACCCTATACACCCACTGACCCCTATATACACCTACTTACCCACCCTATACACCCACTGACCCCTATATGCACCTACCCACCCACCTTATACACCCACTAACCCCTATATACACCTACCCACCCACCCTATACACCCACTGACCCCTATATACACCTACCCACCCACCCTATACACCCACTGACCCCTATATACACCTACCTACCCACCCTATACACCCACTGACCCTTCTATACACCTACCCACCCACCCTATACACCCACTGACCCCTATATACACCTACCTTTCCACCCTAAACACCCACTGACCCCTATATACATCTACCTACCCACCCTATACACCCACTGACCCCTATATACACCTACCTTTCCACCCTATACACCCACTGACCCCTATATACATCTATCTACCCACCCTATACACCCACTGACCCCTATATACACCTACCTACCCACCCTATACACCCACTGACCCCTATATACACCTACCTACCCACCCTATACACCCACTGACCCCTATATACACCTACCTATCCACCCTATACACCCACTGACCCCTTCTATACACCTACATACTCACCCTATACACCTACTGACCCCTTCTATACACCTACCTACTCACCCTATACACCCACTGACCCCTATATACACCTACCCACCCACCCTATACACCCATTGACCCCTATATACACCTACCTATTCACCCTATACACCCACTGACTCCTATATACACCTACCTATCCACCCTATACACCCACTGACCCCTATATACACCTACCTACCCACCCAATACACCCACTGACCCCTATATACACCTACCTACCCACCCTATACACCCACTGACCCCTATATACACCTACCTATCCACCCTATACACCCACTGACCCTTCTATACACCTACCTACCCACCCTATACACCCACTGACCCCTATATACACCTACCCACCCACCCTATACACCCACTGACCCCTATATACACCTACCCACCCACCTTATACACCCACTAACCCCTATATACACCTACCCACCCACCCTATACACCCACTGACCCCTATATACACCTACCCACCCACCCTATACACCCACTGACCCCTATATACACCTACCTGCCCACCCTATACACCCACTGACCCTTCTATACACCTACCCACCCACCCTATACACCCACTGACCCCTATATACACCTACCTTTCCACCCTAAACACCCACTGACCCCTATATACATCTACCTACCCACCCTATACACCCACTGACCCCTATATACACCTACCTTTCCACCCTATACACCCACTGACCCCTATATACATCTATCTACCCACCCTATACACCCACTGACCCCTATATACACCTACCTACCCACCCTATACACCCACTGACCCCTATATACACCTACCTACCCACCCTATACACCCACTGACCCCTATATACACCTACCTATCCACCCTATACACCCACTGACCCCTATATACACCTACCCACCCACCCTATACACCCATTGACCACTATATACACCTACCTATTCACCCTATACACCCACTGACCTCTATATACACCTACCTATCCACCCTATATACCCACTGACCCTTTTATACACCTACCTACTCACACTATACACCCACTGACCCCTATATACACCTACCTACCCACCCTATACACCCACTGACCCCTTCTATACACCTACATACTCACCCTATACACCCACTGACCCCTTCTATACACCTACTCACTCACCCTATACACCCACTGACCCCTATGTACACCTACCTACCCACCCTATACACCCACTGACCCCTATATACACCTACCTATCCACCCTATACACCCACTGACCCCTATATACACCTACCTACCCACCCTATACACCCACTGACCCCTATATACACCTACCTACCCACCCTATACACCCACTGACCCCTATATACACCTACCCACCCACCCTATACACCCACTGACCCCTATATACACCTACCCACCCACCCTATACACCCATTGACCCCTATATACACCTACCTATTCACCCTATACACCCACTGACCTCTATGTACACCTACCTATCCACCCTATACACCCACTGACCCCTATATACACCTACCTACCCACTCTATACACCCACTGACCTCTATATACACCTACCTATCCACCCTATACTCCCACTGACCCTTCTATACACCTACCTTTCAACCCTATACACCCACTGACCCCTATATACACCTACCTACCCACCCTATACACCCACTGACCCCTATATACACACCTACCCACCCTATACACCCACTGACCCCTATATACACCTACCTACCCACCCTATACACCCACGGATCCCTATATACACCTACCTACCCACCCTATACACCCACTGACCCCTATATACACCTACCTATCCACCCTATACACCCACTGACCCCTATATACACCTACCCACCCACCCTATACACATATTGACCCCTATATACACCTACCTATTCACCCTATACACCCACTGACCTCTATATACACCTACCTATCCACCCTATACACCCACTGACCCTTTTATACACCTACCTACTCACACTATACACCCACTGACCCCTATATACACCTACCTACCCACCCTATACACCCACTGACCCCTTCTATACACCTACCTACTCACCCTATACACCCACTGACCCCTTCTATACACCTACCTACTCACCCTATACACCCACTGACCCCTATATACACCTACCCACCCACCCTATACACCCATTGACCCCTATATACACCTACCTATTCACCCTATACACCCACTGACCTCTATATACACCTACCTATCCACCCTATACACCCACTGACCCTTTTATACACCTACCTACTCACACTATACACCCACTGACCCCTATATACACCTACCTACCCACCCTGTACACCCACTGACCTCTATATACACCTACCTATCCACCCTATACACCCACTGACCCTTCTATACACCTACCTACTCACCCTATACACCCACTGACCCCTATATACACCTACCTACCCACCCTATACACCCACTGACCCCTATGTACACCTACCTATCCACCCTATACACCCAGTGACCCCTATATACACCTACCTACCCACCCTATACACCCACTGACCCCTATATACACCTACCTACCCACCCTATACACCCACTGACCCCTATATACACCTACCCACCCACCCTATACACCCACTGACCCCTATATACACCTACCCACCCACCCTATACACCCATTGACCCCTATATACACCTACCTATTCACCCTATACACCCACTGACCTCTATGTACACCTACCTATCCACCCTATACACCCACTGACCCCTATATACACCTACCTACCCACTCTATACACCCACTGACCTCTATATACACCTACCTATCCACCCTATACACCCACTGACCCTTCTATACACCTACCTTTCAACCCTATACACCCACTGACCCCTATATACACCTACCTACCCACCCTATACACCCACTGACCCCTATATACACCTACCCACCCTATACACCCACTGACCCCTATATACACCTACCTACCCACTCTATACACCCACTGACCTCTATATACACCTACCTATCCACCCTATACACCCACTGACCCTTCTATACACCTACCTTTCAACCCTATACACCCACTGACCCCTATATACACCTACCTACCCACCCTATACACCCACTGACCCCTATATACACCTACCCACCCTATACACCCACTGACCCCTATATACACCTACCTACCCACCCTATACACCCACTGACCCCTATATACACCTACCTACCCACCCTATACACCCACTGACCCCTATATACATCTACCCACCCACCCTATACACCCATTGACCCCTATATACACCTACCTATTCACCCTATACACCCACTGACCTCTATATACACCTACCTATCCACCCACTGACCCTTTTATACACCTACCTACTCACACTATACACCCACTGACCCCTATATACACCTACCTACCCACCCTATACACCCATTGACCCCTTCTATACACCTACCTACTCACCCTATACACCCACTGACCCCTTCTATACACCTACCTACTCACCCTATACACCCACTGACCCCTATATACACCTACCCACCCACCCTATACACCCATTGACCCCTATATACACCTACCTATTCACCCTATACACCCACTGACCTCTATATACACCTACCTATCCACCCTATACACCCACTGACCCTTTTATACACCTACCTACTCACACTATACACCCACTGACCCCTATATACACCTACCTACCCACCCTATACACCCACTGACCTCTATATACACCTACCTATCCACCCTATACACCCACTGACCCTTCTATACACCTACCTTTCCACCCTATACACCCACTGACCCCTATATACACCTACCTATCCACCCTATACACCCACTGAGCTCTATATACACCTACCTATCCCCACCCTATACACCCACTGACCTCTATATACACCTCCCCACCCACCCTATATACCCACTGACCCCTATATACACCTACCCACCCACCCTTTACACCCACTGACCCCTATATACACCTACTTACCCACCCTATACACCCCTTGACCCCTATATACACCTACCTATCCACCCTATACACCCACTGAACCTTCTATACACCTACCTTTCCACCCTATACACCCACTGACCCTTCTATACACCTATCTATCCACCCTATACACCCACTGACCTTTCTATACACCTACCTACCCACCCTATACACCCACTGACCCCTATATACACCTACCTACCCACCCTATACACACACTGACCCCTATATACACCTACCTACCCACCCTATACACCAACTGACCCCCTATATACACCTACCTATCCACCCTATACACCCACTGACCCCTATATACACCTACCTACCCACCCTATACACCCACTGACCCCTATATACACCTACCCACCCACCCTATACACCCACTGACCCTTCTATACACCTACCTACCCACCCTATACACCCACTGACCCCTATATACACCTACCTACCCACCCTATACACCCACTGACCCCTATATACACCTACCTACCCACCCTATACACCCACTGACCCCTATATACACCTACCCACCCACCCTATACACCCACTGACCCTTCTATACACATACCTAGTCACACTATACACCCACTGACCCCTATATACACCTACCCACCCACCCTATACACCGACAGTGTACCACGCAGGTACCAGTGTACCACTCAGCCAGCCAGTACCACTCAGCAAATACCACTCATACAAGTTATTTGACATATTTATTTTTGTTAACCACTTGCCGACTGCCTAACGCCGATCTACGTCGGCAGTCAGCCCCTCACAGGCAAAGTGACGTAGGGCTACGTCACTAGCTTGTGAGGGTCTAGGGAGCGAGCGCGCGCCCCCGCTCCCGCGTGGTCACGGACCCCCCCGCGCGTGTCCCGATGTCCGCCGGTCACTCGGCGATCGGCGGGGGAGAGGGAGAATGTCAGGCAGCTTGTGTAAACAAGCCACCTGTCATTCTCCTTGCTGTTAGGATACTGATCACTCGGATCTAGTATGTAGATCCGTTGATCAGTGTCCATACAGCTCAAGCCCCAGCCAATCACAGTAGAAAGCACGCCCCTAGGGATACACACAGCCCCTCCCTCCCAAATAAAGTTAACCCCTTCACTACCAGTGTATTTTTACAGTAACAGTGCATATATATAGCACTGATTACTGTAGAAATGTCACTGGTAACCCCAAAAGTGTCAAAAATGTCAGTCAAGGGTCCGATCTGTCCGCCCCAATGTCGCAGTACCGCAAAAAAAAATCACAGATCCCCGCCATTACACGTTAAAAAAAAAACAACAAAAATGACAGAAATCTTTCCTTTTGTTAGTAAACGCAATAACTTTTGCGCAAACCAATCAAAATACGCTTTTTGAGATTTT
This sequence comes from Pelophylax lessonae, assembly GCF_965119305.1. NCBI lineage: Eukaryota > Metazoa > Chordata > Amphibia > Anura > Ranidae > Pelophylax > Pelophylax lessonae. Next base: position 2,352,289 of record NC_138774.1, on the reverse strand, counting down.
TTTTACCAAACATAGGTAGCATAAAACAAATTGGCCGAAAAAGTAAAAAAATTTTGATTTTTAAATTTTTTTTTGGGGGAATTTCATATAAAAAAATGTGAAAAATATTGTTATTTTTGCAAAATTGACGCTCTTTTTTTGTTTATAGCGCGTGATCAAAAAATCGCACAGGTGATCAAATACCACCAAAAGAAAGCTCTGTTTGTGGGAAAAAAAGGACGCCAAATTCGTTTAGGTACAGCGTCGCACGACCGCGCAATTGTCCGTTAAAGTCACGCAGTGCCAAATCGCAAAATACCCCCTGGTCGGAATGGGGGTAAAATCTTCCGGGGCTTAAGTGGTTAAGTAACGCAATCGTTACTTTTCCTGGTAATTAGTTACTTTTTTACTGATGTAACTCAGTTACTTTTTGTGATAAGTAACTATAACTAATTACTTTTTTTAAGTTTCATGCCCAACACTGCCGCCATCCCCCGCTCTGAATGATAAGATTCTTGTATAGAATCACTGAGATCAGCGTCTAAGCATCGTTTATATGAAAGGCACCAACCTAGGCCGCGGCGCTGTACATTGATGATGAGCTCCACACAGAACAGGCCGGGGGCTCAGCTCCCCCCCCCCAGACACTTCATGATGATCTCTATGAGGTCGGTGGATCGTGCGGGACATTCATATCCATCATTCCGCAGAGATTCGCCGTTTATCCCGGATAATGAAACATCGACAATTCCTCTAATTCTCCGGCAAGCTAAACAAACACTTCTTGGAAGTCTCTGATCCTACAGCCAGCCGGATGATTAGAGTGTCAGCCCTGTGGGACAGAATTGTAAGCCTGACAAAGGTCAGAAAGCCGCTCTTCCAGCTGAGACCCCACAATCAATATCCCGCTCTGAGCCGCGCGGTCACACAACCGGAGAAACTGAATCCCAAAAAAATCCAGAGGGAAATCCTACTGAGGGGGGGGGGGGGGGGGGTAGCACTCCGCATGGGGCCCTCAGACTTACTATGGGGCCCTCAGACTTACTATGGGATATGTTGGAGTTCCCGGAGTTTGACCAGAGAATGATATTGCTTTTGATTTATTAATAGTCATCTTTTGTCATGTCTTTTATTGAAAAATAATTAACCCCCCCCAAAAAAAAATCCCAGGACTGTAAATCCATCATCAGTCCCATCATCCAGCAATGCAGATCTACATAAATCACGATGAAATATAAATAACAGATTTCCTTCTGGGCTCAGAATCTGCCTCTCAGCCTCAGGAACTCCTCCAGAAATACCTGCAATTAAATACCCGACAGGACGGCTCCACCCACACCGATAGGAACGGCAATCACATGTGGACACCCATGACTTGACGATACCAGAACCAGAAATAAAACAGTGGAAGTGCGGACAAGCCAGGTGGAGGATTTACTGGTGGAACAATGACCTGCACCCATGTGACCTTCTGGTGGAACACTCCTCAGTGACCTGCATCCATGTGACCTTCTGGTGGAACACTCCTCAGTGACCTGCACCCATGTGACCTTCTGGTGGAACACTCCTCAGTGACCTGCACCCATGTGATCTTCTGGTGGAACACTCCTCAGTGACCTGCACCCATGTGACCTTCTGGTGGAACACTCCTCAATGACTTGCATCCATGTGACCTTCTGGTGGAACACTCCTCAATGACCTGCATCCATGTGACCTTCTGGTGGAACACTCCTCACTGACCTGCACCCATGTGACCTTCTGGTGGAACACTCCTCAGTGACCTGCACCCATGTGACCTTCTGGTGGAACACTCCTCAATGACCTGCATCCATGTGACCTTCTGGTGGAACACTCCTCAATGACCTGCATCCATGTGACCTTCTGGTGGAACACTCCTCAGTGACCTGCACCCATGTGACCTTCTGGTGGAACACTCCTCAATGACCTGCATCCATGTGACCTTCTGGTGGAACACTCCTCAATGACCTGCATCCATGTGACCTTCTGGTGGAACACTCCTCAATGACCTGCATCCATGTGACCTTCTGGTGGAACACTCCTCAATGACCTGCATCCATGTGACCTTCTGGTGGAACACTCCTCAGTGACCTGCACCCATGTGACCTTCTGGTGGAACACTCCTCAGTGACCTGCACCCATGTGACCTTCTGGTGGAACACTTCTCAATGACCTGCATCCATGTGACCTTCTGGTGGAACACTCCTCAGTGACCTACACCCATGTGATCTTCTGGTGGAACACTCCTCAGTGACCTGCACCCATGTGACCTTCTGGTGGAACCCTCCTCAGTGACCTGCACCCATGTGACCTTCTGGTGGAACCCTCCTCAGTGACCTGCACCCATGTGACCTTCTGGTGGAACACTCCTCAGTGACCTGCACCCATGTGAACTTCTGGTGGAACACTCCTCAGTGACCTGCACCCATGTGACCTTCTGGTGGAACACTCCTCAGTGACCTGCACCCATGTGACCTTCTGGTGGAACACTGCTCAGTGACCTGCACCCATGTGACCTTCTGGTGGAACACTGCTCAGTGACCTGCACCCATGTGACCTTCTGGTGGAACACTGCTCAGTGACCTGCACCCATGTGACCTTCTGGTGGAACACTCCTCAGTGACCTGCACCCATGTGACCTTCTGGTGGAACACTGCTCAGTGACCTGCACCCATGTGACCTTCTGGTGGAACACTGCTCAGTGACCTGCACCCATGTGAACTTCTGGTGGAAAACTCAATGACCTGCACCCATGTGAACTTCTGGTGGAACACTCAATAACCTGCACCCATGTGACCTTCTGGTGGAACACTCCTCAGTGATCTGCACCCATGTGACCTTCTGGTGGAACACTCCCCACTGACCTGCACCCATGTGACCTTCTGGTGGAACACTCCTCAGTGACCTGCACCCATGTGATCTTCTGGTGGAACACTCCTCAGTGACCTGCATCCATGTGACCTTCTGGTGGAACACTCCTCAATGACCTGCATCCATGTGACCTTCTGGTGGAACACTCCTCAATGACCTGCACCCATGTGATCTTCTGGTGGAACACTCCTCAGTGACCTGCACCCATGTGATCTTCTGGTGGAACACTCCTCAGTGACCTGCACCCATGTGACCTTCTGGTGGAACACTCCTCAATGACCTGCATCCATGTGACCTTCTGGTGGAACACTCCTCAATGACCTGCACCCATGTGATCTTCTGGTGGAACACTCCTCAGTGACCTGCACCCATGTGACCTTCTGGTGGAACACTCCTCAATGACCTGCACCCATGTGACCTTCTGGTGGAACACTCCTCAGTGACCTGCATCCATGTGATCTTCTGGTGGAACACTCCTCAGTGACCTGCATCCATGTGATCTTCTGGTGGAACACTCCTCAGTGACCTGCACCCATGTGACCTTCTGGTGGAACACTCCTCAGTGACCTGCACCCATGTGACCTTCTGGTGGAACACTCCTCAATGACCTGCATCCATGTGACCTTCTGGTGGAACACTCCTCAGTGACCTGCACCCATGTGATCTTCTGGTGGAACACTCCTCAGTGACCTGCACCCATGTGACCTTCTGGTGGAACACTCCTCAATGACCTGCATCCATGTGACCTTCTGGTGGAACACTCCTCAGTGACCTGCACCCATGTGATCTTCTGGTGGAACACTCCTCAGTGACCTGCATCCATGTGACCTTCTGGTGGAACACTCCTCAATGACCTGCACCCATGTGACCTTCTGGTGGAACACTCCTCAGTGACCTGCACCCATGTGATCTTCTGGTGGAACACTCCTCAGTGACCTGCACCCATGTGATCTTCTGGTGGAACACTCCTCAGTGACCTGCACCCATGTGACCTTCTGGTGGAACACTCCTCAGTGACCTGCACCCATGTGACCTTCTGGTGGAACACTCCTCAGTGACCTGCACCCATGTGACCTTCTGGTGGAACCCTCCTCAGTGACCAGCACCCATGTGACCTTCTGGTGGAACACTCCTCAGTGACCTGCACCCATGTGACCTTCTGGTTGAACACTGCTCAGTGACCTGCACCCATGTGACCTTCTGGTGGAACACTGCTCAGTGACCTGCACCCATGTGATCTTCTGGTGGAACACTCCTCAATGACCTGCACCCATGTGAACTTCTGGTGGAAAACTCAATGACCTGCACCCATGTGACCTTCTTGTGGAACACTCCTCAATCACCTGCACCCATGTGACCTTCTGGTGGAACACTCCTCAGTGACCTGCACCCATGTGACCTTCTGGTGGAACACTCCTCAATCACCTGCACCCATGTGATCTTCTGGTGGAACACTCCTCAGTGACCTGCACCCATGTGACCTTCTGGTGGAACACTCCTCAGTGATCTGCACCCATGTGACCTTCTGGTGGAACACTCCTCACTGACCTGCACCCATGTGACCTTCTGGTGGAACACTCCTCAGTGACCTGCACCCATGTGATCTTCTGGTGGAACACTCCTCAGTGACCTGCACCCATGTGACCTTCTGGTGGAACACTCCTCAATGACCTGCACCCATGTGACCTTCTGGTGGAACACTCCTCAGTGACCTGCATCCATGAGACCTTCTAGTGGAACACTCCTCACTGACCTGCACCCATGTGACCTTCTGGTGGAACACTCCTCAGTGACCTGCACCCATGTGACCTTCTGGTTGAACACTGTTCAGTGACCTGCACCCATGTGATCTTCTGGTGGAACACTCCTCAATGACCTGCACCCATGTGAACTTCTGGTGGAAAACTCAATGACCTGCACCCATGTGACCTTCTTGTGGAACACTCCTCAATCACCTGCACCCATGTGACCTTCTGGTGGAACACTCCTCAGTGACCTGCACCCATGTGACCTTCTGGTGGAACACTCCTCAATCACCTGCACCCATGTGATCTTCTGGTGGAACACTCCTCAGTGACCGGCACCCATGTGACCTTCTGGTGGAACACTCCTCAGTGATCTGCACCCATGTGACCTTCTGGTGGAACACTCCTCACTGACCTGCACCCATGTGACCTTCTGGTGGAACACTCCTCAGTGACCTGCACCCATGTGATCTTCTGGTGGAACACTCCTCAGTGACCTGCACCCATGTGACCTTCTGGCGGAACACTCCTCAATCACCTGCACCCATGTGAACTTCTGGTGGAACACTCCTCAGTGACCTGCACCCATGTGACCTTCTGGTGGAACACTCCTCAGTGACCTGCATCCATGTGACCTTCTAGTGGAACACTCCTCACTGACCTGCACCCATGTGACCTTCTGGTGGAACACTCCTCAGTGACCTGCACCCATGTGACCTTCTGGTGGAACACTCCTCAGTGACCTGCACCCATGTGACCTTCTGGTGGAACACTCCTCAGTGACCTGCACCCATGTGACCTTCTGGCGGAACACTCCCCACTGACCTGCACCTAGCCTGTAGCTTGCATGTAACCTACTGAAAATCCCCTGAGGGTGTAAATGTTCTTATTCACAAGTTGCTTACTTTCAGTCCCTGAGTTCTGAAGTTTGTCCTGGAGGGTATATACTTATACATGCTGCTATAGATAGCATGGATTTATAATAGGGGCTCTGCTGACCCCCATGGGGTGCTTTCAAGGCTTATATAGAGTATATACAGTATATATGTTGATACATTTGTCTCCTTTTGCAGAGTCATCATTTTTTGGTATACATCCAATTTATCTTCTTTAGATCCAGAAGCCAGAGACTCTGCAATCAAGATCTCCATTCAGTGGGGAGATTAATTTAAATACTTTGGAAATTAAAGTTGTGTAAATTTGAAAATTTACACAACTGAAGTGCTCTTCACACCCCCCTCGTTCTCCATCACTTAATGGCGGGGTACCTCCTGCTCTCTTGCATTAAATCTCAAAATTATATTCGTCCCCAAATTTTCGAACATTTTATCATCCTGTACTACCTCTAAAAGACGAGATAAACAAATGTGTCACTTCATTTATCTGAGATGGAGACCGGCCTGGATTGTCCGCTTCACAACTTCAATTTTAAAGGGTGGAATGCTAATCGGCTAACTGAGCAACCTGGTTCTTAGGGGACCTTGTGTGACCTCCAAACTTCCATCGCCAGTGCAAACCATCCATAAAGTGTGGACTTCCACTAAACATTCTATAGATTTTCCTCCCCAGCTATGGGTAAGATTTGGTGTGAATCTCCTACAGCACCTGACACCAGACGGAATCTTCTATCCTTCTAAGACCTTAATAAATGATTACAATCTCCGGGACTTTCCTGGGCAGCACTTGGCTCCATCCCTAACCCCCCTCTCATGTTGGATCTGTTAGAAAAGCTACTGATGGGGTGGGATCTCTGGGTGGGTTCTCTGGGTGGGATCTCTGGGTGGGTTCTCGGGGTGAGATCTCTGGGTGGGTTCTCGGGGTGAGATCTCTGGGTGGGTTCTCTGGGTGGGATCTCTGGGTGGGATCTCTGGGTAGGTCCTCTGGGTGGGATCTCTGGGTGGGTCCTCTGGGTGGGGTCTTTGGGTGGGATCTCGGGGTGGCACCTCTGGATGAGACCTCAGGGTGGGTTCTCTGGGTGGTACATCTGGTTGGGAACTCTGGGTGGGACCTTGGGGTGGGTTCTCTGGGTGGGACCTCGGGGTGGGTTTTCAGGGTTGGATCTCAGGATGGGTTCTCTGGGTGGCACCTCCGGGTGGGTTCTCTGGGTGGGACCTCGAGGTGGGTTCTCTGGGTGGCACCTCCGGGTGGGTTCTCTGGGTGGGACCTCCGGTGGGTTCTCTGGGTGGGACCTCGAGGTGGGTTCTCTGGGTGGGACCTCGGGTTGTTTTTCAGGGTTGGATCTCAGGGTGGGCTCTCCTCATTATGCACCTTTCTACTCTGGACTGATTCACCTAAACTTTCTTATCCCCTCCACCAATGGCAAATGGACATCCCCTCATTGGACTAAGAGGACTAGGAGGACTGTCCTGAAAACTGAACTTCACATATGATCTACTCCAAGGATCAACGTATTCAGACTATGTTTATCCATAGGATTTATTATACCCAAGCTCTACCCACTTGCCCAAGGTGCAATGTTGGCACCGGTACTTACCTTCCTATGTTGTGGTCCTGTCCACAGAATGAAGGTTATTGGAGAAAATGATAGATACTTTTAACTCACAATTGCACAGAACAGTGAAGCCAAACCTTGTCTTGATAATTTAGGGTATCATTACTGATACACAACGTTCCCCCCCCCCCTTAATTGGTGGCTGTCTTACCCCTTGTACTATGTCAAAGGGGTAATCCTCCTCCAATGGAAGCCCTCATACCACCCCAGCCTTCTGCATGGAAAGAAATGATAAGTAACCGAGCACCACTTGGGCTAAACTTGGACACTTAATTATCCAACTTTAAAAGGAGGTGATTCCCCAATGATTCCTATACACCATGAAGGTTATCTAAATCCATTATATATGACACCTCCACTAACATGTAATAGTTATGTGTGAATTCTGTCATCTGTCACCTCTTCCGCTCAGCGGAGGCAGGATCTCGGTTCTGATGCTGGATTGGTTTGTGTTTCCAATAGACTCCACCCGGAGGAACGGCTCATGATAACATTTGGTACATGAACCCTTCCCCACCCACTATGGAGAATCCTCAAACCAATCATCAGTCACATAATACTTAATCTATAATAAATCTGGGCGGTCTGACCACCATTCTGTTCATTTTGTAAATCCTATTTCTTCGAAACTTGCCTTTTTTTTCTTGCCATTTCATGCACAGTCTGCATCTTACTGAATATTTCATCTGATTATTACAGTTATAATTCTGTATTTCAGGTCTGAGAATAAATACAACTAAACTCTTCCGCTGCACATGGGTGACTTCCAGATACAAGGCATTATATCCAATACCCCTTATACCTCCACCATGAAAGAGGCAGATCTAATACCCCGCCCTGATACCTTCACCATAAAAGAAGCAGATCTAATGATCCCGATACCTCCACCATGGAAGAGACAGATCTATACTCCTGACACCATGGAAGAGGCAGATCTAATACTCCTGACACCCTCACAATGGAAGAGGCAGATCTAATACCCCTAACACCCTCACCATGGAAGAGGCAGATCTAATACCCCTGACACCCCCACCACGGAAGAGGCAGATCTAATATGCCTGACACCCACACCATGGAAAAGGCATAGCTACCCCTGATACCCCCCACCATGGAAGAGGCAGATCTAATACCCCTGACACACCCACCATGGAAGAGGTAGACCTAATACCCCTGGCATCCTCACTATGGAAAAGGCAGCTCTAATACCCCTGACACCCCTGCCATGGAAGAGGCATATTTTAATTCTTCTGACACCCCCACCATGGAAGAGGAAGATCTAATACTCCTGACACCATCACAATGGAAGAGGCAGATATAATATCCCTGACACGCCCTGCATGGAAGAGGCATATCTATTACCCCCAGATACCCACACTATGGCAGAGGCAGACCTGATACCCCAGATACCTCCACCATGGAGGAGGCAGATCTAATACTCCTGATACCTCCACCATGGAAAATGGAAGATCTAATACCTCTGACACCCCCACTATGGAAGAGACAGATCTAATACCCCTGACACCTGCACAATGGAAGAGTCATATCCAATACCCCTGATACCCCCACTACGAAAGAGACAGATCCAATACTCCTGACATCCCCACCATGAAAATGCCAGATCAAATACATTATTTAGTACCCTCACCATGGAAGAGACAAATCTAATACTTCTAATACCCTCACCATGAAGGAGACAGATCTAATACCACTGATACCCTCACCATGGAAGAGGTATATTTTAATTCTCCTGACGCCCCCACCATGGAAGAGACAGATCTAATACTTCTAATACCCTCACCATGGATAAGGCATGGTTGTCACCACTATTGGTATCGGGTCAGGATGAGGATCTGTGACTCGGTTTTGGCACTGGAGAATAATGAATTGTTGGCCGCGTTCTGCTTTTTCACAAGATTTTAATGACAAGACGTGGGAATATGACAAACAATAAATAAATAAATAGGTGAAGAAGAGTCGACCTAACACTGTCTGCTGCAAGCAATAGGCTGGACGGCCTCTGAACTATCAGACATCAGATCCTCCCCAACGTGGGGTCTTCCAGGAGGGGGAGGCAGAGATCTGGATGTAGAGGATGAATGTTCCCGGGAAAATGTGTCCTTCAACTTCCTGCGCAATTCTGCCTGAACCTGCCAAAGAGATAGAGACCACAGATGACTGAGGACAGAGATAACCAGAGGAGGAGAGACTGAGGAGGACAGAGATCACCAGAGGAGGAGAGACTGAGGAGGACAGAGATCACCAGAGGAGGAGAGACTGAGGAGGACAGAGACCACCAGAGGAGGAGAGACTGAGGAGGGCAGAGGTCTCCAGAGGAGGAGAGACTAAAGGGGACAAAGAGCACTAGAGGAGGAGAGACTGAGGAGGACAGAGATCAACACAGGAGGAGTGACTGAGGATTATAGAGACCACAATGGGAGGTGAAACTGAGGAGGAACAGAGATCACCAGAAGAAGAGACACCGAGATTACCAGAGGAGGTGAGACTGAGGTGGGCAGAGGTCTCCAGAGGAGGAGACACTGAGGAAGACAGAAATCACCAGAGGGGGAGACACTGAGGAGGACAGAGATCACCAGAGGAGGAGACACCGAGGAGGACAGAGATCACCAGAGGAGGAGATACAGAGGAGGACAGAGATCACCAGAGGAGGAGACACAGAGGAGGACAGAGATCACCAGAGGAGGAGATACAGAGGAGGACAGAGATCACCAGAGGAGGAGATACTGAGGAGGACAGAGATCACCAGAGGAGGAGACACTGAGGAGGACAGAGATCACCAGAGGAGGAGACACCGAGGAGGACAGAGATCACCAGAGGAGGAGATACAGAGGAGGACAGAGATCACCAGAGGAGGAGAGACTGAGGAGGACAGAGACCACCAGAGGAGGAGAGACTGAGGAGGACAGAGATCACCAGTGGAGGAGACACAGAGGACAGAGACCACCAGAGGAGGAGAGACTGAGGAGGACAGAGATCACCAGAGGAGGAGACACTGAGGAGGACAGAGATCACCAGAGGAGGAGAGACTGAGGAGGACAGAGACCACCAGAGGAGGAGAGACTGAGGAGGACAGAGATCACCAGAGGAGGAGACACTGAGGAGGACAGAGATCACCAGAGGAGGAGACACTGAGGAGGACAGAGATCACCAGAGGAGGAGAGACTGAGGAGGACAGAGATCACCAGAGGAGGAGACACTGAGTGGGACAGAGATCACCAGAGGAGGACAGACTGAGGAGGACAGAGATCACCAGTGGAGGAGACACAGAGGAGGACAGAAACCACCAGAGGAAGAGACACTGAGGAGGACAGAGATCACCAGAGGAGAAGAGACTGAGGAGGACAGAGATCACCAGTGGAGGAGACACAGAGGAGGACAGAGACCACCAGAGGAAGAGACACTGAGGAGGACAGAGATCACCAGAGGAGAAGAGACTGAGGAGGACAGAGATCACCAGAGGAGGAGACACTGAGGAGGACAGAGATCACCAGAGGAGGAGAGATTGAGGAGGACAGAGATCACCAGAGGAGGAGAGACTGAGGAGGACAGAGATCACCAGAGGAAGAGACACTGAGGACAGAGACCACCAGAGGAAGAGACACTGAGGACAGAGACCACCAGAGGAGGAGAGACTGAGGAGGACAGAGATCACCAGAGGAGGAGAGACTGAGGAGGACAGAGATCACCAGAGGAGGAGAGACTGAGGAGGACAGAGATGACCAGAGGAGGAGAGACTGAGGAGGACAGAGATCACCAGAGGAGGAGAGACTGAGGAGGACAGAGATCACCAGAGGAGGAGAGACTGAGGAGGGCAGAGGTCTCCAGAGGAGGAGAGACTAAAGGGGACAAAGAGCACTAGAGGAGGAGAGACTGAGGAGGACAGAGATCAACACAGGAGGAGTGACTGAGGATTATAGAGACCACAATGGGAGGTGAAACTGAGGAGGAACAGAGATCACCAGAAGAAGAGACACCGAGATTACCAGAGGAGGAGACACTGAGGAGGGCAGAGGTCTCCAGAGGAGGAGACACTGAGGAAGACAGAAATCACCAGAGGGGGAGACACTGAGGAGGACAGAGATCACCAGAGGAGGAGATACAGAGGAGGACAGAGATCACCAGAGGAGGAGACACTGAGGAGGACAGAGATCACCAGAGGAGGAGACACAGAGGAGGACAGAGATCACCAGAGGAGGAGACACAGAGGAGGACAGAGATCACCAGAGGAGGAGACACCGAGGAGGACAGAGATCACCAGAGGAGGAGATACAGAGGAGGACAGAGATCACCAGAGGAGGAGACACTGAGGAGGACAGAGATCACCAGAGGAGGAGACACAGAGGAGGACAGAGATCACCAGAGGAGGAGACACAGAGGAGGACAGAGATCACCAGAGGAGGAGACACTGAGGAGGACAGAGATCACCAGAGGAGGAGACACCGAGGAGGACAGAGATCACCAGAGGAGGAGACACCGAGGAGGACATAGATCACCAGAGGAGGAGACACTGAGGAGGACAGAGATCACCAGAGGAGGAGACACCGAGGAGGACAGAGATCACCAGAGGAGGAGACACAGAGGAGGACAGAGATCACCAGAGGAGGAGACACTGAGGAGGACAGAGATCACCAGAGGAGGAGACACAGAGGAGGACAGAGATCACCAGAGGAGGAGAGACTGAGGAGGACAGAGATCACCAGAGGAGGAGACACTGAGGACAGAGATCTGATAGGAATAAAAAGGAATAAAGGAAAGAAGAGAATAGAGAGGAGGAGATGATGAAGGAAGAGAAGTCTCTCACCTCCTTGTTGCAGATACAGTACAGCACAGCGACCAGCAACCCCTGAGGAGCCCAGGAGAGAAGAACATGGAAAGATCAGAGATTTATACAGCTGACAGGCAGATCGCTGACTGTAGATTTATTGGTACAAATCATCGATTATTGACTTCACAATTATTAACACGTATGATTTCTATTTAACAGATGCAGTTTATTTGATATAAAACAGAAAAAAAAACAATACAAAACCAAATCCAGGCTGGTACAAAATGGGTAGAGATCAATATAGTACAGTGATAGGATCTCTAAATCATATGAGAGAAACCCACACATAGTAATCTATTGATCATTTCTAGGAACAATCCCAGAGGGGAGGCAGTTCACCTCCTCTAACACGCAGGCAAACCTTAAATGCCCCTTTCTTATGAAGACAGGGAAAAAAAAGAGTGGGAACCAACGTGAATCAATACAAATCATTGATCACTGACTGTACATTCATCAATACATATCATTGATCACTGATTGTACATTCATCAATACATATCATTGATCATTGACTGTACATTCGTCAATACATATCATTGATCACTGAATGTACATTCATCAATACATATCATTGATCACTGATTGTACATTCATCAATACATATCATTGATCATTGACTGTACATTCGTCAATACATATCATTGATCACTGAATGTACATTCATCAATACATATCAATGATCACTGACTGTACACTCATCAATACCTATCAATGATCACTGACTGTACATTCATCAATATATATCAATGATCACTGACTGTACATTCATGCATATATATCATTGATCACTGAATGTACATTCATCAATACATATTATTGATCATTGACTGTACATTCATCAATATATATCATTGATCACTGATTGTACATTCGTCAATACATATCATTGATCACTGAATGTACATTCATCAATACTTATCAATGATCACTGACTGTACATTCATCAATATATATCAATGATCACTGACTGTACATTCATGCATATATATCATTGATCACTGAATGTACATTCATCAATACATATTATTGATCACTGACTGTACATTCATGCATATATATCATTGATCACTGAATGTACATTCATCAATACATATTATTGATCATTGACTGTACATTCATCAATATATATCATTGATCACTGATTGTACATTCATCAATACATATCATTGATCGCTGACTGTACACTGATCAATACTTATCAATGATCACTGACGGTACATTCATCAATACATATCAATAATCACTGACTGTACATTCATCAATACATATCATTGATCACTGACTGTACATTCATCAATACATATCATTGATCACTGATTGTACATTCGTCAATACATATCATTGATCACTGATTGTACATTCATCAATACATATCATTGATTGCTGACTGTACACTGATCAATACTTATCAATGATCACTGACTGTACATTCATCAATACATGTCATCGATCATTGACTGTACATTCATCAATACATATCATTAATCACTGATTGTACATTCATCAATATATATAATTGATCACTGAATGTACACTCATCAATACAGATCATTGATCACTGAATGTTGTACAGTCATTAAAACATATCAATGATCACTGACTGTACACTGATCAATACATACCATTGATCATTGATTGTATACTCATCAATACATTTCAATGATCACTGACTGTACATTCATCAATTCATATCATCGATCAATAAATATCATCGATCACTGACTGTACACTGATCAATACATATTATTGATAATTGACTGTACATTCATCAATACATATTATTGATCAGTGATCAGGGTGACAGCTCACAGGTATGCAGACATGGATACACCTTCACTATGGAGAAAAGGGGAGGGACTGCGCCACATTAGGAACCGACCAATGGAAATGCTGATTAGCCTCCAGCTGACCAATCACAGGCTGTGATCTCTTACATGGAAAGAGCTGAGCAGTGACTCTATGCCCAGTTTGCTGTATCGGACGCGGCCCCGCGCGCTCTCCTCCGGGATCAGGTTGAAGACGGCTTCGTGAATCCCCAGAAGAGGGATCAATGTCAGAGTAGATTTGGCCAGCCTGGTGATTGGAGGGAAAGGAGAGGCAGTGAGCCTATCAGAGAGATTTGACCAATGACATGCCTCCATTATATCATGTGACCTCCACCAGCATATTCCTGGCACACTGCATTCTCAGGAGCACCACAGGGGGCGCTATACATGACTCCACACCACAGGGGGCGCTATACATAACTCCTCACCACCGGGGGTGCTATACATGACTCCACACCACAGGGGGCGCTATACATGACTCCACACCACCGGGGGCGCTATACATGACTCCTCACCACAGGGGGGCGCTATACATGACTCCACACCACAGGGGGCGCTATACATAACTCCTCACCACCGGGGGTGCTATACATGACTCCACACCACAGGGGGCGCTATACATGACTCCACACCACAGGGGGGCGCTATACATGACTCCACACCACAGGGGGGCGCTATACATGACTCCACACCACCGGGGGCGCTATACATGACTCCACACCACAGGGGGGCGCTATACATGACTCCACACCACCGGGGGCGCTATACATGACTCCTCACCACAGGGGGGCGCTATACATGACTCCACACCACAGGGGGCGCTATACATAACTCCTCACCACCGGGGGTGCTATACATGACTCCACACCACAGGGGGCGCTATACATGACTCCACACCACAGGGGGGCGCTATACATGACTCCACACCACCGGGGGCGCTATACATGACTCCACACCACAGGGGGGCGCTATACATGACTCCACACCACAGGGGGGCTATACATGACTCCACACCACAGGGGGCGCTATACATGACTCCACACCACAGGGGGGCGCTATACATGACTCCACACCACAGGGGGGCGCTATACATGACTCCACACCACAGGGGGACGCTATACATGACTCCACACCACAGGGGGGCTATACATGACTCCACACCACAGGGGGGCGCTACACATGACTCCACACCACGGGGGGGCGCTATACATGACTCCACACCACAGGGGGCGCTACACATGACTCCACACCACAGGGGGGCGCTACACATGACTCCACAACACAGGGGGGCGCTATACATGACTGCACACCACAGGGGGGCGCTATACATGACTGCACACCACAGGGGGCGCTATACATGACTCCACACCACAGGGGGCGCTACACATGACTCCACACCACAGGGGGGCGCTATACATGACTCCACACCACAGGGGGGCGCTATACATGACTCCACACCACAGGGGGGCGCTATACATGACTCCACACCACAGGGGGCGCTATACATGACTCCACACCACAGGGGGCGCTATACATGACTCCACACCACAGGGGGCGCTATACATGACTCCACACCACAGGGGGCGCTATACATGACTCCACACCACAGGGGGGCGCTATACATGACTCCTCACCACAGGGGGCGCTACACATGACTCCACACCACAGGGGGCGCTATACATGACTCCACACCACAGGGGGCGCTACACATGACTCCACACCACAGGGGGGCGCTATACATGACTGCACACCACAGGGGGGCGCTATACATGACTGCACACCACAGGGGGCGCTATACATGACTGCACACCACAGGGGGCGCTATACATGACTCCACACCACAGGGGGCGCTATACATGACTCCTCACCACAGGGGGCGCTATACATGACTCCTCACCACAGGGGGGCGCTATACATGACTTCACATCACAGGGGGGCGCTATACATGACTCCACACCACAGGGGGCGCTATACATGACTCCACACCACAGGGGGCGCTATACATGACTCCACACCACAGGGGCGCTATACATGACTCCTCACCACAGGGGGGCGCTATACATGACTTCACATCACAGGGGGGCGCTATACATGACTCCACACCACAGGGGGCGCTATACATGACTCCACACCACAGGGGGCCGCTATACATGACTCCACACCACAGGGGGGCGCTATACATGACTTCACATCACAGGGGGGCGCTATACATGACTCCACACCACAGGGGGCGCTATACATGACTCCACACCACAGGGGGGCTATACATGACTTCACATCACAGGGGGGCGCTATACATGACTCCACACCACAGGGGGCGCTATACATGACTCCACACCACAGGGGGCGCTATACATGACTCCACACCACAGGGGGCCGCTATACATGACTCCACACCACAGGGGGGCGCTATACATGACTTCACATCACAGGGGGGCGCTATACATGACTCCACACCACAGGGGGCGCTATACATGACTCCACACCACAGGGGGGCGCTATACATGACTCCACACCACAGGGGGCGCTATACATGACTCCTCACCACAGGGGGCGCTATACATGACTCCACACCACAGGGGGGCTATACATGACTCCGCACCACAGGGGGCGCTACACATGACTCCGCACCACAGGGGGCGCTATACATGACTCCGCACCACAGGGGGCGCTACACATGACTCCGCACCACAGGGGGCGCTATACATGACTCCGCACCACAGGGGGCGCTATACATGACTCCACACCACAGGGGGGCGCTATACATGACTCCACACCACAGGGGGCGCTATACATGACTCCACACCACAGGGGGGCGCTATACATGACTCCACACCACAGGGGGCGCTATACATGACTCCACACCACAGGGGGCGCTATACATGACTCCTCACCACAGGGGGCGCTATACATGACTCCTCACCACAGGGGGGCGCTATACATGACTCCACACCACAGGGGGCGCTATACATGACTCCTCACCACAGGGGGCGCTATACATGACTCCTCACCACAGGAGGCGCTATACATGACTCCTCACCACAGGGGGCGCTATACATGACTCCTCACCACAGGAGGTGCTATACATGACTTCACATCACAGGGGGGCGCTATACATGACTCCACACCACAGGGGGCGCTATACATGACTCCACACCACAGGGGGCGCTATACATGACTCCTCACCACAGGGGGGCGCTATACATGACTTCACATCACAGGGGGGCGCTATACATGACTCCACACCACAGGGGGCGCTATACATGACTCCACACCACAGGGGGCGCTATACATGACTCCACACCACAGGGGCGCTATACATGACTCCTCACCACAGGGGGGCGCTATACATGACTTCACATCACAGGGGGGCGCTATACATGACTCCACACCACAGGGGGCGCTATACATGACTCCACACCACAGGGGGCCGCTATACATGACTCCACACCACAGGGGGGCGCTATACATGACTTCACATCACAGGGGGGCGCTATACATGACTCCACACCACAGGGGGCGCTATACATGACTCCACACCACAGGGGGCGCTATACATGACTCCACACCACAGGGGGGCTATACATGACTTCACATCACAGGGGGGCGCTATACATGACTCCACACCACAGGGGGCGCTATACATGACTCCACACCACAGGGGGCCGCTATACATGACTCCACACCACAGGGGGGCGCTATACATGACTTCACATCACAGGGGGGCGCTATACATGACTCCACACCACAGGGGGCGCTATACATGACTCCACACCACATGGGGGCTATACATGACTCCGCACCACAGGGGGCGCTACACATGACTCCGCACCACAGGGGGCTATACATGACTCCGCACCACAGGGGGCGCTACACATGACTCCGCACCACAGGGGGCGCTATACATGACTCCGCACCACAGGGGGCGCTATACATGACTCCGCACCACAGGGGGGCGCTATACATGACTCCACACCACAGGGGGCGCTATACATGACTCCACACCACAGGGGGGCGCTATACATGACTCCACACCACAGGGGGCGCTATACATGACTCCTCACCACAGGGGGGCGCTATACATGACTCCACACCACAGGGGGCGCTATACATGACTCCACACCACAGGGGGGCGCTATACATGACTTCACACCACAGGGGGCGCTATACATGACTCCACACCACAGGGGGCGCTATACATGACTCCTCACCACAGGAGGTGCTATACATGACTCCACACCACAGGAGGTGCTATACATGACTCCACACCACAGAGGGGGTATACATGACTCCACACCACAGAGGGGGTATTCTGAGGTCAGCAGGAACTCCTGGGGGGAGGGGAGGACGGATAATAATCTGCAGAATATACGGAGTGAGAAGGTCTGCAGAGCTGTCCTGTGATTGGCTCACCTGTATTTGCGGTCGCTCCTCCTCATCTGATTGGCTCGTAGTTTCAGCACCAGAATGCGCAGAATCCGCAGGAAGATGATAAAATTCACCTGATGACATCATAGAATAAAACGTCACATGAAGACTGCGATATGATGAATGGATGAAGGAAGGAAGACTGCGATATGATGAATGGATGGAGGAAGGAAGACTGCGATATGATGAATGGATGAAGGAAGGAAGACTGCGATATGATGAATGGATGGAGGAAGGAAGACTGCTATATGATGAATGGATGGAGGAAGGAAGACTGCGATATGATGAATGGATGAAGGAAGGAAGACTGCGATATGATGAATGGATGGAGGAAGGAAGACTGCTATATGATGAATGGATGGAGGAAGGAAGACTGCTATATGATGAATGGATGGAGGAGGGAAGACCGCTATATGATGAATGGAGATGGAGGAAGGAAGACCGCTATATGATGAATGGATGGAGGAAGGAAGACTGCTATATGATGAATGGATGGAGGAAGGAAGACTGCTATATGATGAATGGATGGAGGAAGGAAGACTGCTATATGATGAATGGATGGATGGAGATGGAGGAAGGAAGACTGCTATATGATGAATGGATGGAGGAAGGAAGACTGCTATATGATGAATGGATGGAGGAAGGAAGACTGCTATATGATGAATGGATGGAGGAAGGAAGACTGCTATATGATGAATGGATGGATGGAGATGGAGGAAGGAAGACTGCTATATGATGAATGGATGGAGGAAGGAAGACTGCTATATGATGAATGGATGGAGGAGGGAAGACCGCTATATGATGAATGGAGATGGAGGAAGGAAGACTGCTATATGATGAATGGATGGAGGAAGGAAGACTGCGATATGATGAATGGACGGATGGGGATGTAGGCAGGAAGACTGCGATGTTATGAATGAATGTATGGAGATGGAGGAAGGAAGACTGCGATATGATGAATGGATGGAGGAAGGAAGACTGCTATATGATGAATGGACAGAGAGGGAGGAAGGAAGACTGCTATATTATGAATGGATGGAGGAGGGAAGACCACTATATGATGAATGGATGGATGGAGATGGAGGAAGGAAGACTGCTATATGATGAATGGATGGAGGAAGGAAGACTGCTATATGATGAATGGATGGAGGAAGGAAGATTGCTATTTGATGAATGGATGGAGGAAGGAAGACCGCTATGTGATGAATGGATGGAGATGGAGGAGGGAAGACCGCTATATGATGAATGGATGGAGATGGAGGAAGGAAGACTGCTATGTGATGAATGGATGGAGAGGGAGGAAGATTCTCATCCAATCACCATCCCCGTACAATACATGTGCAAATCTTCCCCGACCCTCACTGGACTTGACCGCAGAGCTCACAATCCTTCACTCACCAGCACAGCGAATAGGATTGGAGATTTGATGATCCACCAATAGGATCGGTTGTCATTCCTCTCCCAACACCTGGAAGACAGAAGGCGGGACGTCACACAACCTCATAGATGGCTCCTCCCCCACCAATCAGAGACATGTCAGAGGATGGTGACACCCCGGAGACACGCCCCCTGATGTGCGGGAAATGTTGTCACGCGCTGCGCTGCGGCGTATTTTGTACTCACTGCGTGTTGTCATACAGCTGCTGCACCACCACCCATGGGACCACAAACAGCACCGGGGCCCCTGGAAGACACAGGAAGGGAAGGGTGACCTCAGGTGAGTCATGTACACAGGTGACACCATGGACTTACCACTTTATAGGTGACACCATGGACTTATCCCTATACAGGTGACACCATGGACTTATCCCTATACAGGTGACACCATGGACTTATCCCTATACAGGTGACACCATGGACTTACCACTTTATAGGTGACACCATGGACTTATCCCTATACAGGTGACACCATGGACTTACCCCTATACAGGTGACACCATGGACTTACCCCCATACAGGTGACACCATGGACTTACCCCCATACAGGTGACACCATGGACTTACCCCTATACAGGTGACACCATGGACTTACCCCCATACAGGTGACACCATGGACTTACCCCTATACAGGTGACACCATGGACTTACCCCCATACAGGTGACACCATGGACTTACCCCTATACAGGTGACACCATGGACTTACCCCCATACAGGTGACACCATGGACTTACCCCCATACAGGTGACACCATGGACTTACCCCCATACAGGTGACACCATGGACTTACCCCTATACAGGTGACACCATGGACTTACCCCCATACAGGTGACACCATGGACTTACCCCCATACAGGTGACACCATGGACTTACCCCCATACAGGTGACACCATGGACTTACCCCAGCCCAGCGCCATGTATCGTGGCAGCGCCGCCTCCTCGGAGAAGGACAGGACAACCAGCAGGTTGTGCAGGTAGACGCCCTCCACCAGCAGCCAGTAGTAATTGGCGGCCACACAATACTGGGTGATGGTCTGAGCAACGCGACAGCCAACCAGAGTCTGCGGAGACAGGAGACACCGTGAGGAGCCAATGAGATCAACATATACAGAACAACAGGTGACCTCATCACCACCTGTACAGGTAAGGGGAGGAGCCTGACAGCACTTCTCCCCTCCATACAGGTCAGGGGAGGAGCCTGGCAGAACCTCTTCCCCCCATACAGGTAAGGGGAGGAGCCTGACAGGACTTCTCCCCTCCATACAGGTCAGGGGAGGAGCCTGGCAGAACCTCTTCCCCCCTACATGCAGGTAAGGGGAGGAGCCTGACAGGACTTCTCCCCTCCATACGGGTCAGGGGAGGAGCCTGACAGGACTTCCCCCCTACATGCAGGTAAGGGGAGGAGCCTGACAGCAATTTTCCCCTCCATACGGGTCAGGGGAGGAGCCTGACAGGACTTCTCTCTCTATACAGGTCAGGGGAGGAACCTGACAGGAGCTCTTTCCTCCATACAGGTAAGGGGAGGAGCCTGACAGGACTTCTCCCCTTCGTACCGGTCAGGGGAGGAGCCTGACAGAACCTTTACCCCCCATACAGGTAAGGGGAGGAGCCTGACAGAACCACTACCCTCCATACAGGTAAGGGGAGGAGTCTGACAGAACCACTACCCTCCATACAGGTAAGGGGAGGAGCCTGACAGAACCACTACCCTCCATACAGGTAAGGGGAGGAGCCTGACAGAACCACTACCCTCCATACAGGTAAGGGGAGGAGCCTGACAGAACCACTACCCTCCATACAGGTAAGGGGAGGAGCCTGACAGAACCACTACCCTCCATACAGGTAAGGGGAGGAGCCTGACAGAACCTCTTCTCTCCATACAGGTAAGGGGAGGAGCCTGACAGAACCTCTCCCACCATATATGTGTCAGAGAAACCTTCAGCTGCAGACTGGTCGTCACATGACTTCCTGGCTGCCTATAAAAGCTGAGCAAGTGCTCAGAGGAATTGCTGGTTTGTCTTTCAGCTTCCTGTACCTGAGTTCCTGTTTCCTGTGTGATCGTTTACCTGCTGTGACCCGGATTGACCCTGACCTACTCTGCTCTTCTCCTGGACCCGACCTTGGCTTGTTTTACGGACTTTGCTTTTGCTTACCTGTGTTTGACCCTCTGCCTGCGACCCGGATTTACCTTCAGTCTCCTGTGCCTTGACCCTCTGCTTGTGACCTAGTCTTGTCTCCTATCTCCAGTGCCTTGACCCTCAGCCTGTGACATGGATTGTCTGCTTACCTGTGTTTGACCCTCAGCCTGCTCCGGACTTTTACTGCTGGATCCTTATCAGTCTCTGCTCCAGCTCTACAGGACCTCCACGCAAGCTCTACCCTGCCTGCTGGTAGCTTGTGCCTCTGTGTGCCATCCACCCTCTGTATCACCTCCAGAGGGGCGGAGTGCGCTTAGTCGCAACAGCGAACCGCTCTCGGCATCTCGGCCTCGGTGAGTACCTCTATTCTGATAGTACAAACCAGCCATGTCAGAGGCCGACAGAGCGCGTTCTCCTCTTGAGATCCTGTGCCAGCAGGTCACAACCCTCACTGATGCAGTCCAGAAACTGCAGGAAGGCTATGCCCAGATTGACGGTCGTCTCCAGCAACTTTCAGGGTCATCTGCATCAACAGTCGCAGCCTCTGCGCCCACCAGCGGAGCCTCCTCTTCTCAAGTTGCATCAAGCCCCACAGTGATCATGGCTACCCCTGAGCCCAGGGTTCCCACACCGGAGCGTTTTTCAGGCGATCGCAAAAAGTTCCGGGCCTTCAAAAATGCATGCTCCTTGTACTTAGCCCTTCAGCCCAGGACTTTTTCATCCAAAGTAGTTAAGGTGGGATTTGTCATCTCCCTGTTGACCGAAGAGCCGCAGGCCTGGGCCCACTGCCTGATGGAACAGAGGAGCTCTCTTCTGAATTCTTTGGACCTTTTCTTTGAAAGTATGTCTCAACTATATGACGACCCCCAACGCACCGCTACTGCAGAAGCCGTGCTACACTCCCTGTCTCAAGGAAAGAGACCGGTGGAGGACTACACTGCTGAATTTCGAAAATGGTCAGCTGACACAGGGTGGAACGAACCCGCTCTTAAATACCAGTACCGCCAGGGGCTGTCAGAAGCTTTGAAAGATGAGTTGGCCAGGATTGAAACCCCTGCCACTTTGGAGGATTTAATCCAATCCGCTACCAAGCTAGACAGGCGCATGCGCGAGCGGCGCTCTGAGCGCTCCCAGGGTCCCCGACCTAGTTGGATGCTCCCTAAACCTTCTCCCGTTCACCCATCCTTTCCAGTGACTCCTGTCACCTCTGCTCCAGAGGCTGAGCCCATGCAGCTTGGATTGGTCCGTGCTCCTCTTACCCCTGAAGAGAAGCAACGACGGCGACAGGCCAATCTCTGTCTGTACTGTGGGGGAACTGGACATTTTCTGCGTACCTGCCCCGTGAGACCCAGTAAGTCACGCTCGCAGTTTTTCATGAACTTTCAGAACCCTGGTTTATCCCAGACTTATGTCACCCTCTCTGTCTCCTTACAGCTAATGGAAAAGGAAGTTCATCTACCAGCAATTATTGATTCCGGAGCCTGTAGTTGTTTTCTAGACACTTCACTGGCCCAAAAACTACACATTCCACTGCAAACCAAAGAACAAAGCCTCCAAGTCTACCTGGCTGATGGGTCTCTCCCTCGCTCTGGATTTGTCACACAACAGACAAGGCCCATCCTTGTCACCACGGACTCCGGCCACCAGGAGCTTCTAAGCTTTGACATCATCTTCTCCCCCATGTTCCCCATCATTTTGGGGCTCCCCTGGCTACAGGCACATGAACCTGACATCAATTGGAACAAGAAGAAAGTCTCCTTCTCCTCTCCCTACTGTTCCCAGCATTGCCTTCCTCCAGCTCCAGCCGCCTGTTTAACTGTAGCACCTACACCTGACAATCTCCAGCATGTCCCTCCGGTATATCTTGAATTTAGAGATGTCTTCGATAAACAAAAAGCTGATTGCCTACCACCTCATCGGTCTTACGACTGCCCCATTGATTTGCTACCTGGTTCTGAAATACCCTTTGGCCGTATCTTTCCACTATCTGAGACTGAACTAGCGGCTCTTAAAACGTATATTGATGAGAACTTGGATAAGGGTTTCATTCGTCCATCATCTTCACCGGCCGGAGCCGGCATCTTCTTTGTGGAAAAGAAAGATGGTTCCCTAAGACCATGCATAGACTATAGAGAACTGAACAAAATAACGATAAAAAATCGCTATCCTCTTCCACTTATCCCAGAGTTGTTTCAGCGTTTCCGGTCTGCCCGAATTTTCTCCAAGTTGGATCTGCGAGGTGCCTATAACCTCATCCGAATCAGGCCTGGAGACGAATGGAAGACTGCCTTCAGGTCCAGGTTTGGACATTATGAATATTTGGTAATGCCCTTTGGGTTGTGTAACGCCCCGGCCACATTTCAGCACCTGGTAAACGACATTTTTCGAGAATATCTGGACAATTTCCTAGTTGTTTACCTGGACGACATTCTTATTTTTTCTGCCACCATTGAGCTACACCGGGTTCATGTAAAGACAGTCCTTGCAATTCTCAGGAGACACAAATTGTACCTTAAAGCAGAGAAATGCGAATTCGAAAAATCTGTTGTGCAATTCCTAGGCTTTATCATTTCTACCAACGGGGTCGCAATGGATCCACAGAAGGTCAAGGCAATTCAGGAGTGGCCGGCTCCAGTAGACAAAAAGGGGGTACAGCGGTTTATCGGATTCGCTAATTTTTACCGGAGGTTTATCTTTGGCTTCTCATCCATTGTTGCACCCATCACCCAACTAACCCGCCAACACAGTCGTTTTCAGTGGTCCCAAGAGGCCCAGGAAGCTTTTACCAAGCTCAAAGCCCTGTTCACCTCTGCACCAATCCTACGGCATCCGGATCCAGCCCTGCCATTTGTGTTGGAGGTAGACGCCTCGGAAACCGCCACTGGAGCCATCCTCTCCCAGAGACAGGGCCCCAAGGCTCTCCTCCATCCTGTAGCTTTCGCATCTCGGAAACTAAGTTCCCCGGAAAGGAATTATGATGTGGGAGACCGGGAGATGTTGGCCATCAAGTTCGCTCTGGAGGAGTGGAGATATCTGTTGGAGGGTGCTTCCCATTCCATCATGATCTTCACCGATCATAAAAACCTAGAATACCTCAGGACAGCCAAACGCTTAAGACCCAGGCAAGCCCGGTGGGCCCTCTTCTTTTCTAGGTTCAACTTTCATATCTCTTATAGACCTGGCCTTAAGAATGGGAAAGCAGACGCACTCTCCCGGATGTTCCCTGAATCTCCCCAGTCAACGGAACCTAGTACCATCTTATCTCCACAAAACTTCCTTCTGCTCACAGACACTGATCTTATGACCACCATCAAGTGGGCATCCAGCCATTGTACTGACCCAGAAATATCCTCCTTGGAGAAACGAGATGACTTGTTCTGGTCCCAAGGAAGAATTTTTGTCCCACCGGAGGCTAGACCCATGACGTTAAAGTTGCTTCATGACCATAAACTGGCTGGTCACTTTGGGACTCAAAAGACTTTGGAATTGGTCGCCCGTTCTTTTTGGTGGCCTGGTTGGAGGCAGGACTGTAAAAAGTATGTCCTCTCTTGTATTTCTTGCCAGAGCAGTAAAGTGGCTAACACCAAATCTTGGGGATTACTTAGACCTTTACCCATTCCAGAACGCCCATGGGCTGAAGTTTCTATGGACTTCATTGTTGATCTTCCTCCCTCGGAAGGTTTCACCTCCATTCTGGTTGTTGTCGACCGCCTTTCCAAAATGGCACACTTCTTGCCCATGGTGGGCACCCCCTCTGCTTTGGAGACAGCTAACATTTTTATCAAAGAAATAATAAGGCTACATGGAGTACCCGACAGTGTTGTTTCTGACAGAGGGGTTCAGTTCACATCCAAATTTTGGAAAGAACTTTGTAAAGCACTACAAATAAAGGTCTGTCTCTCCTCTGCGTATCACCCTCAAAACAATGGCCAGACAGAGAGAACGAACCAAACTCTGGAGCAGTATCTCCGCTGTTTCTCTTCTGGCTCCCAGGATGACTGGTCCTCTCTGCTACCCTACGCGGAGTTCGCGTATAATAATTCAGTTCATTCAGCCACCAACCAAACGCCCTTCTGGTCTAACTTTGGGTTTCACCCTTCTTTCCTTCCAAACGCTACCCCTGAATTATCTGTTCCTGCTGTCCAAGATCGCATAGCCTCCATCCAACAGAACTTTCAAAGGATTCAGGAAACCATGCAAAAGGCCCAGGATGACTATAAGAAGTACTACAACAGGGGAAGGAAGGAGAACCCGGTTTTCAAGGTCGGTGAGGAAGTTTGGTTATCTTCAGCTAACCTCAAATTACCTTTTCCCTCACGGAAGTTGGGCCCAAAGTTCATAGGGCCGTTCAAAATCAAGAGGATGGTTAACCCTGTGGCCTTTGAATTGGCCTTACCCAGCTCTTACAGGATTCATTCTGTCTTTCATGCATCCTTACTGAAACCAGTGATTCCTAGCCCCTTCCCGGGAAGAGAGGAGCCGCCTCCTCCACCGGTCCAGGTGGATGGAGAAAATGAATTTGAGGTTGAAGCCATACTGAACTGCAGGAAGAGGGGTAGACTTCTCCAATACCTAATCAAGTGGAAGGGGTACCCACCTGAAAACAACTCTTGGGAACCCTCAAGAAACATACACGCCCCTCGCTTGATCCGAGCTTTTCATGTGAATCACCCGGAGTTGATGTCCAGTTTGGGCGTCCAGAGGCCGCCCCTCGGGGGGGGGCACTGTCAGAGAAACCTTCAGCTGCAGACTGGTCGTCACATGACAAGCACCACATGACTTCCACTTGACTTCCTGGCTGCCTATAAAAGCTGAGCAAGTGCTCAGAGGAATTGCTGGTTTGTCTTTCAGCTTCCTGTACCTGAGTTCCTGTTTCCTGTGTGATTGTTTACCTGCTGTGACCCGGATTGACCCTGACCTACTCTGCTCTTCTCCTGGACCCGACCTTGGCTTGTTTTACGGACTTTGCTTTTGCTTACCTGTGTTTGACCCTCTGCCTGCGACCCGGATTTACCTTCAGTCTCCTGTGCCTTGACCTTCTGCTTGTGACCTAGTCTTGTCTCCTATCTCCAGTGCCTTGACCCTCAGCCTGTGACCTGGATTGTCTGCTTACCTGTGTTTGACCCTCAGCCTGCTCTGGACTTTTACTGCTGGATCCTTATCAGTCTCTGCTCCAGCTCTACAGGACCTCCACGCAAGCTCTACCCTGCCTGCTGGTAGCTTGTGCCTCTTTGTGCCATCCACCCTCTGTATCACCTCCAGAGGGGCGGAGTGCGCTTAGTCGCAACAGCGAACCGCTCTCGGCATCTCGGCCTCGGTGAGTACCTCTATTCTGATAATATGTAAGAGGAGAAACCTGACAGGACATCTCCCCCAATACAGGTAAGGGGAGGAGCCTAGCAGAACCTCCCCCCTCTATA
Organism: Pelophylax lessonae; assembly: GCF_965119305.1. Classification (NCBI taxonomy): domain Eukaryota; kingdom Metazoa; phylum Chordata; class Amphibia; order Anura; family Ranidae; genus Pelophylax; species Pelophylax lessonae. The sequence continues at coordinate 2,325,070 of NC_138774.1, read as the reverse complement.
CAGGTAAGGGGAGGAGCCTAGCAGAACCTCTCCCCTCTATACAGGTAAGAGGAGGAGCCTGACAGAAGTTCTTTCCATACAGGTGAAGGGAAGAGTCTGATAGAACCTATCCCCTCCATACAGGTAATGGGAGGAGCCTGACAGAATCTCTTCCCTCCATACAGGTAAGGGGAGGAGCCTGACAGAACCTCTCCCTGACACTCAGGTCAGGGAAGGATTCTAATCAAACCTCTTACTGCCATACAGGTAAGGGGAGGAGCCTGACCAAAACTCTACCCTCCATACAGATTAGGGGAGGAGTCTGACAGAACTACTCCCTTCCATACAGGTAAGGAGAGGAGCTTGAATGAACCTCTCTCCTCCAAACATGTAAGGGGAGGAGCCTGACAGACCCTCTCCCTACCATACAATATAAGTCAAGGGAGGAGCTTGACCAAACTTCTCCCCTCCATACATGTTAGGGGAGAAACCTGACAGGAACTCTCCCCCAATACAGGTAAGGGGAGGAGCCTGGCAGAACTTCTCCCCTCTATACAAGGAAGGGCCTGACTACACTCTCTATACAGGTAAGAGGAGGAATCTGAAAAGACCAAACCCTGATACAGATCAGAGGAGGAGCCTGACAGAACCTCTCCCCTTCATACAGGTAAGGGGAGGAGCCAGAAAGGACCTCTTCCCTCCATACAGGTAAGGGGAGGAGCCTGACAGAACCTCTTACCTCCATACAGGTAGGGGGAGGAGCCTGACAGAACCTCTTCCCTCCATACAGGTAAGGGGAGAAGCCTGACAGAACCTCTTACCTCCATACAGGTAGGGGGAGGAGCCTGACATAACCTCTTCCCTCCATACAGGTAAGGGGAGGAGCCTGACAGAACCTCTACCTTCCATACAGGTAAGGGGAGGAGTCTGACACAAATTCTCTCCATACAGTTGAGGGGAGAAGCCTGACAGAACCTTTGCTCTCTGTACAGGTGGGGGAGGAGCCTGATAGAATCTCTTCCCTCAATACAGGTAAGGGGAAAACCTGACAGGACCTCCTCCCTCCATACAGGTAAGGGGAGGAGCCTGACAGAACCTCTTCCCTCCATACAGGTAAGGGGAGGAGCCTGACAGAACCTATCCCCTCCATACAGGTAAGGGGAGGAGCCTGACAGAACCTATCCCCTCCATACAGGTAAGGGGAGGAGCCTGACAGAACCTATCCCCTCCATACAGGTAAGGGGAGGAACCTGACAGGAGCTCTTCCCTCTATACAGGTAAGGGGAGGAGTCTGACAGAACATCTTTCCTCCATACAGGTAAGGGGAGGAGCTTCACAGAACCTCTTCCCTCCATACAGGTAAGGGGAGGAGCCTGACAGAACCTATCCCCTCCATACAGGTAAGGGGAGGAGCCTGACAGAACCTATCCCCTCCATACAGGTAAGGGGAGGAACCTGACAGGAGCTCTTCCCTCTATACAGGTAAGGGGAGGAGTCTGACAGAACAACTTTCCTCCATACAGGTGAGGGGAGGAGCTTCACAGAACCTCTTCCCTCCATACAGGTAAGGGGAGGAGCCTGACAGAACCTCTTCCCTCCATACAGGTAAGGGGAGAAGCCTGACAGAACCTCTTCCCTCCATACAGGTGAGGAGCTTCACAGAACATCTTTACTCCATACAGGTAAGGGGAGGAGCCTGACAGAACCTCTTCCCTCCATACAGGTAAGGGGAGGGCCTGACAGAACCTCTCTCTCCCATACAGCTAAGGGGAGGAGCCTGATAAAAACCTATACATCTATACAGGTAGGGCGAGGAGCTTGAAAAAACAAAACCTTGACACAGATCAGACCTTAACCCAATACAGGAAAGGGGAGGACCCTGGTGAGACTACACCCTTTATTCAGGTAAGAGGAGGAGTCTGACAAGACCAAACCCTGATACAGATCAGAGGAGGAGCCTGACCAGACTTTGCCCCCTTTGGGTAAAGGGAGGAGCCTGACAGGACCACCTTCCTTATACAAAGAGGAGGAGAAGCCTGACAGGACTCCACCCCTCTATACAGGTAAGGGAAGGAGCCACACCCTGTACAGATATTAGATGGTCTCACCCGCTCCCTCAGCAGAGCAGTCATGTTCTCCTGGCCCTGTATCATGCTGTGTTGGTGAAAGAGCAGAGCGTCCCGGGACAGCAGAGACACGGCACGCAGGATGAAAGACACAAACAGGTTACAGTGGATGAGATTCCGCGTACAGCGCAGGCGCCTGCAACACAAAACGCATCATTATGTCAACCGCCATTTATCCACCAATCACCTGCACACTGCCCTGACTTCCCCAACCCACAGGGAGGAATCGGGGAAAAGTCTTCTCTACAGTGTTCAATATTTTCATTCTCTGTATAAATTAGTAAATTAGGTCCCAAAAAGTGCATAATCCTAACAGACAGAGGCCTCCGGATCCATGAACATAGTCCCTCCCCTGAGGACTTTGTGCTGAGGATATTCTGTGTACAACACACAGGCAGCAGGATTAGGGAGCATAATCCCTCCCCTGAGGACTCTGTGCTGAAGATATTCAGTGTACAACAAAGACTGCAGGATCAAGGCGCATAGTCCCTCCCCTGAGGACTCTGTGCTGAAGATATTCAGTGTACAACAAAGACTGCAGGATCTGGGAGCATAGTCCCTCCCCTGAGGACTCTGCGCTGAAGATATTCAGTGTACAACAAAGACTGCAGGATCTGAGAGCATAGTCCCTCCCCTGAGGACTCTGTGCTGAAGATATTCAGTGAACAAGAAAGACTGCAGGATCAGGGAGCATAGTCCCTCCCCTGAGGACTCTGTGCTGATGATATTCAGTGAACAACAAAGAATGCAGGATAAGGGAGCATCTTCCCTCCCCTGAGGACTCTGCTCTGATGATCAATATACAACACACAAAGGCTTTAGGATCAGTGAACACAGTCCCTCCCCTGAGGACTCTGTACTGATGATATTCAGTGTACAACAAAGACTGCAGGATCAAGGAGCTTAGTCCCTCCCCTGAGTACTCTCTCCTGAAGATCAGTGTACAACACACAAAATCTGTGGATCAGGGAGCATAGCCCCTCCCCTGAGTACTCTGCACTGATGATCAGTGTACAACACACAAAGGCTGCAGGATCAGGGAGCATAGTCCCTCCCATGAGGACTCTGTGCTGATGATATTCAGTGTACAACAAAGACTGCAGGATAAAGGAGCTTAGTCCCTCCCCTGATGATCAGTGTACAACACACAAAAGCTGCGGGATCAGGGAGCATAGTCCCTCCCCTGAGGACTCTGTACTGATGATCAGTGTACAACACACAATGGCTGTGGGATCAGGGAGCATAGCCCCTCCCCTGAGGACTCTGTACTGATGATCAGTGTACAACACACAAAGGCTGCAGGATCAGGGAGCATAGTCCCTCCCATGAGGACTCTGTACTGATGATCAGTGTACAACACACAATGGCTGTGGGATCAGGGAGCATAGCCCCTCCCCTGAGGACTCTGTACTGATGATCAGTGTACAACACACAAAAGCTGTAGGATCAGGGAGCTTAGTCCCTCCCCTGAGGACTCTGTACTGATGATCAGTGTACAACACACAATGGCTGTGGGATCAGGGAGCATAGCCCCTCCCCTGAGTACTCTGCACTGATGATCAGTGTACAACACACAAAGGCTGCAGGATCAGGGAGCATAGTCCCTCCCATGAGGACTCTGTGCTGATGATATTCAGTGTACAACAAAGACTGCAGGATAAAGGAGCTTAGTCCCTCCCCTGATGATCAGTGTACAACACACAAAATCTGCGGGATCAGGGAGCATAGTCCCTCCCCTGAGGACTCTGTTCTGATGATCAGTGTACAACACACAATGGCTGTGGGATCAGGGAGCATAGCCCCTCCCCTGAGGACTCTGTACTGATGATCAGTGTACAACACACAAAGGCTGCAGGATCAGGGAGCATAGTCCCTCCCATGAGGACTCTGTACTGATGATCAGTGTACAACACACAATGGCTGTGGGATCAGGGAGCATAGCCCCTCCCCTGAGTACTCTGCACTGATGATCAGTGTACAACACACAAAGGCTGCAGGATCAGGGAGCATAGTCCCTCCCATGAGGACTCTGTGCTGATGATATTCAGTGTACAACAAAGACTGCAGGATAAAGGAGCTTAGTCCCTCCCCTGATGATCAGTGTACAACACACAAAGGCTGCAGGATCAGGGAGCATAGTCCCTCCCATGAGGACTCTTTAATGATGATCAGTATACAACACACAAAGGCTGCAGGATCAGGGAGCATAGTCCCTCCCATGAGGACTCTTTAATGATGATCAGTATACAACACACAAAGGCTGCAGGATCAAGGAGTATAATGCCTCCGCCGAGGATTCTGTGCTGATTACCAGTATATAACACAATGTACAGCAAACCTTCCAATGAAAGCTATCCTTCTCAGGATAGATTCTCCTGGGATATCATGCGGATGTGGTTACCTTCTAATGTTTTGCTGGAACAGGACAAGTTCTGATTGGTGGAACTTTTTAAATATGAATGCATTTGGTACCCAGTGCAGCTCACAGAATCCTCAAGCAGGTAATCAGAAATGGAGGTGGAAGACGTACCTGAGCTGTGTCAGTATACAGAGGGCCACAGTCAGCGCAGCCAGTGAAATGCCGTATCCCACACTGTACATCACCCGCAACTGAGACACGATCCAGGCCTCCCACTGCCGGCAAAGAACAAAGACCATCAATCCCACCACCTGAGCATCAATCCCACCACCTGAGCATCAATCCCACCACCTGAGCATCAATCCCACCACCTGACCATCAATCCCACCACCTGAACATCAATCCCACCACCTGAACATCAATCCCACCACCTGAACATCAATCCCACCATCTGACCATCAATCCCACCACCTGACCATCAATCCCACCATCTGACCATCAATCCCACCACCTGACCATCAATCCCACCACCTGAGCATCAATCCCACCACCTGAGCATCAATCCCACCACCTGAACATCAATCCCACCACCTGACCATCAATCCCACCACCTGAGCATCAATCCCACCACCTGAGCATCAATCCCACCACCTGAGCATCAATCCCACCACCGGACCTTCTCCTTATCATCACAAGTACCAGCAGACTGGATGGATTTCTTATAGATACATAGCTCTGACATATACCACGGTGCTGTACAGAGAAGGAATGCTCTCTATGGAGGTGAGGGTCTCTTACCTGCGATTGTTCCTCCACTGTGTTGACATTCTCGCACTGTGAGTGGTCTCTCCAGGGCATGTCCGTCTCATCTCTGACCCACTCACCCTCGGCATCGCACCGCCGGAACACAAAACCGTCCTTTACTGCAGAGAGAGGAGGACACAGAGTATAGATGTGCAGAGTATGGAAGAACAGAGTATGGGTGGACAGAGTACGGGTGGACAGAGTACGGGTGGACAGAGTATGGAAGGACAGAGTAAGGATGAACAGAGTATGGATGAACAGAGTATGTATGGGCTTGGTATAAATGAGCAGAGTAAGGAAGGACAGAGTATGGATGGACAGAGAATTAAAGGACAGGGTATGGATGGGCAGAGTATGGATGGGCAGAGTATGGATGGGCAGGGTACGGATGGGCAGAGTATAAATGGGTAGAGTATGGATGGACACAGAGTATGGAAGAACAGAGTATGGAAGGACAGCGTATGGGTGGACAGAATATGGATGGACAAAGTATAGATGGGCAGAGTATAAAAGGAGAGAGTAAAGATGAACAGAGTATGGATGAGCAGAGTATGTATGGGCTTGTTATGAATGGGCAGAGTATGGAAGGACAGAGTATGGATGGACAGAGAATTGAAGGACAGGGTATGGATGGGCAGAATATGGATGGGCAGGGTACGGATGGGCAGAGTATAAATGGGTAGAGTATGGATGGACAGGGTATGGAAAGATAGAGAATGGATGGGCAGACTATGGATGGACAGAGTATGGATGGACTTGGTATGAATTGGCAGAGTATGGATGGACAGAGTATTGAAGGACAAAATATGGATGGGCAGAGTATGGATGGGCAGGGTACAGATGGGCAGGGTACTGACGGGTAGGGTATGGATGGGCAGAGTATGGATGGACACAGAGTATGGATGGACAGGGTATGGAAGGACAGAGTATGGATGGGCAAAATATGGATGGGCAGAATATTGAAGGATAGAGTATGGCTGGGCAGAGTATGGATGGACAGATTATGGATGGGCAGAGTATGGATGGGCTAGTTATGGACAGAGTATGGATGGACAGAGTATGGATGGACAGGGTATGGCAGGATAGATTATGGATGGGCAGAGTATGGATGGACAGGGAATGGATGGCCAGAGTATGGATGGGCAGAGCATGGATGGGCAGGGTATAGATGGGCAGGGTGTGGTTGGGCTGAGATGGGCAGAGTATGGATGTACACGGTATGGGTGGACAGGGTATAGATGGACAGAGTATGGATGGACAGAGTATGGATAGGCAGAGTATGGATGGGCAGAGTATGGATAAACAGAGTATAGATAAACAGAGTATAGATAAACAGAGTATGGATGAACACAGTATGGATGAACACAGTATGGATGAACAGAGTATGGATGAACAGGGTATGGATGGAAAGAGTATGGATGGACAAAGTATGGATAGACAGAGTATGTATGGGCAGAGTATAGATGGGCAGAGTATGGATTGGCAGAGTATGGATGAGCTGGGTATGAATGGACAGGGTATGGATGGGCAAAGTATGGATGGGCAGAGTATGGATGGACACAGAGTATGAAAGGACAGAGTATGGATGACCTGTGCTGGTCTGGTCACATGACTTCTCACCTTGGTCATACCAGGACAGATAGGATGGGCAGGGCTCTGAGTGGGTGGTGTTGGCCGCGGCATCCCCCCAGCACACGTACCTGTCGAAGGTGCGTTTGCAGTGCACTCCTATCATTAAACAAGAAGATCACCCATCAGCCAGGAAGCACCATAGATATGACTGAGTTCTGCTGGTCTCACCCCCCCACCAGTATGAGTAACCCCCACCAGATCTGCGTCATACCTCATGAAGAGTCCCCCTCCTACCAGTATGGCAGTCATACCCTTTGTAGAGTCACCACCCACCAGTATTGCAGTCATTCCCCGTGTAGAGTCACCTCCCACCACTATGGCAATCATACTCCTTGAAGACTTACCCCCCACAAGTATGGCCATCATACCCCGTGTAGAGTCACCACCACCAGTATGGCCATCATAATCCTTGTAGAATCACCTCCCACCAGTATGGCCATCATACCCCGTGTAGAGTCACCACCACCAGTATGGCCATCATACCCCTTGTAGAGTCACCTCCCACCAGTATGGCTGTCATACCCCATGTAGAATTACCCCCACCAGAATGGCTGTGATACCCCATGTAGAGTCACCCTCCATGAGTATGGCCATAATACCCCATGTAGAGTCACCCCCACCAGTATGGCCGCCATACCCCATGTAGAGTCACAATCCACCAGTATCGTCATCATACCCCTTGTAGAGTCACCTCCCACCAGTATGGCCGCCATACCCCATGTAGAGTCCCCTCCCACCAGTATGGCTGCCATACCCCTTGTAGAGTCATCCCCACTTGTATCGCCATCGTGTCCCATGTGGAGTCACCTCCCACCAGTATGGCCAAGTATGGCCATCATGCCTCTTGTAGAGTCACCCCCCACCAGTATGGCAGTCATATCCCATGTAGAGTCACCCCCACCAGTATCGGCTTCGTACCTCTTTTAGAGTCACCACCCTCTAGTGTGGCTGTCATAACCCATGTAGAGTCACCCCCCACCAGTATCGCCATCATACCCCTTGTAGAGTTACCCCCCAGCAGTATGGCTGTCATACCCTGTGTACAGTCACCTCCCACCAGTATGTCTGTGATACCCCATGTAGAGTCACTTTCCACCAGTATGGCCACCCTACCCCATGGAAAGTCACAACCCACAAGTATGGCCATCATACCCTGTGTAGAATCACCCCCACCAGAATGGCTGTGATACCCCATGTAGAGTCACCCTCCACGAGTATGGCCATCATACCCCATGTAGAGTCACCTCCCACCAGTATGGCTGCCATACCCCATGTAGAGTCACAACCCACCAGTATCCCCGCTATACCCCATGTAGAGTCACCATGAAGGCAGCTGATCCGAATTCAAAGGTAACAAGACAATAGATCAGAAATTGTGTTTGAAGGGGGCTTTTGCCCCCACCTTTCCTTCCATGGGGAATGGCTTTCACCTGTAGATGTAATAGTGACCGGCATCTCACCACTCATTGGAGGATCAGATTGTATCCGGAGCTCACACTCCTTCTGATATTTCTTCCAGGCCTGGATCATCTCGTGTACCGTGTCCGGGCGAACGCCCTGCAATGAATACAGGACTCATAACACTGTGTCCACCAGGTCTGACCCCGCCCCCTACCATGCCTTAAGGGGGGGTTCCGATGACCTCCTCTGATACTCTCCTAGCTCTGGGATAAGGGTTAACTTCATACAATGAAAGACGTAAATTAATCACTATGACCCCCCCTAATACCCCAACATAGGGGTACAACTGTCACCCCCAAATAAGTCCACATGCAGGGACACAGACCCCCCCCCTACTTCCAATGGCGCCTCTGTGCCCCCCCCCAACTACATCCAATCTTCAATGTTCCATCATTCACCCAATCCTTCTACACGGCTGAGAATTTTCACAGAGGAGCCATGATACCGAACCGTACTAATACTGAGAGCCGGCCAGGGACAATGTCAGCCCACACCTGAGGAGGAGGGGAGGGGCAGAGCCAGGGACAATGTCAGCCCATCCCTGAGGAGGGGGAGGAGGAGCAGAGCCAGGGACAATGTCAGCCCACACCTGAGGAGGGGGAGGAGGGAAGGAGCATAGCCAGGGACAATGTCAGTCCACACCTGAGGAGGGGGAGGAGCAGAGCCAGGGACAATGTCAGCCCACCCCTGAGGAGGGGGAGGAGCAGAGCCAGGGACAATGTCAGCCCACACCTGAGGAGGGGGAGGAGCAGAGCCAGGGACAATGTCAGCCCATACCTGAGGAGGAGGAGGAGCAGAGCCAGGGACAATGTCAGCCCATACCTGAGGAGGAGGAGGAGCAGAGCCAGGGACAATGTCAGCCCATACCTGAGGAGGAGGGGAGGGGCAGAGCCAGGGACAATGTCAGCCCACACCTGAGGAGGAGGAGGAGGAGGAGGAGGAGCAGAGCCAGGGACAATGTCAGCCCACACCTGAGGAGGGGGAGGAGCAGAGCCAGGGACAATGTCAGCCCACACCTGAGGAGGGGGAGGAGCTGAGCCAGAGACAATGTCAGCCCATACCTGAGGAGGGGGAGGAGCAGAGCCAGGGACAATGTCAGCCCATACCTGAGGAGGAGGAGGAGCAGAGCCAGGGACAATGTCAGCCCATACCTAAAGGAGGAGGAGCAGAGCCAGGGACAATGTCAGCCCATACCTGAGGAGGAGGGGAGGGGCAGAGCCAGGGACAATGTCAGCCCACACCTGAGGAGGAGGAGGAGGAGCAGAGCCAGGGACAATGTCAGCCCACACCTGAGGAGGGGGAGGAGCAAAGCCAGGGACAATGTCAGCCCACACCTGAGGAGGGGAAGGAGCAGAGCCAGAGACAATGTCAGCCCATACCTGAGGAGGGGGAGGAGCAGAGCCAGGGACAATGTCAGCCCATACCTGAGGAGGGGGAGGAGCAGAGCCAGGGACAATGTCAGCCCACACCTGAGGAGGAGGAGGAGGAGCAGAGCCAGGGACAATGTCAGCCCACACCTGAGGAGGGGGAGGAGCAGAGCCAGAGACAATGTCAGCCCATACCTGAGGAGGGGGAGGAGCTGAGCCAGGGACAATGTCAGCCCATACCTGAGGAGGAGCAGAGCCAGGGACAATGTCAGCCCATACCTGAGGAGGGGGAGGAGCAGAGCCAGGGACAATGTCAGCCCATACCTGAGGAGGGGGAGGAGCAGAGCCAGGGACAATGTCAGCCCATACCTGAGGAGGAGGAGGAGGAGCAGAGCCAGGGACAATGTCAGCCCACACCTGAGGAGGGGGAGGAGCAGAGCCAGGGACAATGTCAGCCCATACCTGAGGAGGAGGAGGAGCAGAGCCAGAGACAATGTCAGCCCATACCTGAGGAGGGGGAGGAGCAGAGCCAGGGACAATGTCAGCCCATACCTGAGGAGGAGGAGGAGGAGCAGAGCCAGGGACAATGTCAGCCCATACCTGAGGAGGAGGAGGAGCAGAGCCAGGGACAATGTCAGCCCATACCTGAGGAGGAGGAGGAGGAGCAGAGCCAGGGACAATGTCAGCCCATACCTGAGGAGGAGGAGGAGCAGAGCCAGGGACAATGTCAGCCCATACCTGAGGAGGAGGGGAGGGGCAGAGCCAGGGACAATGTCAGCCCACACCTGAGGAGGAGGAGGAGCAGAGCCAGGGACAATGTCAGCCCACACCTGAGGAGGGGGAGGAGCAGAGCCAGGGACAATGTCAGCCCACCCCTGAGGAGGGGGAGGAGCAGAGCCAGGGACAATGTCAGCCCACACCTGAGGAGGGGGAGGAGCAGAGCCAGGGACAATGTCAGCCCATACCTGAGGAGGAGGGGAGGGGCAGAGCCAGGCACAATGTCAGCCCATACCTGAGGAGGAGGAGGAGCAGAGCCAGGGACAATGTCAGCCCATACCTGAGGAGGAGGGGAGGGGCAGAGCCAGGGACAATGTCAGCCCACACCTGAGGAGGAGGAGGAGGAGCAGAGCCAGGGACAATGTCAGCCCACACCTGAGGAGGGGGAGGAGCAGAGCCAGAGACAATGTCAGCCCATACCTGAGGAGGGGGAGGAGCAGAGCCAGGGACAATGTCAGCCCATACCTGAGGAGGAGGAGGAGCAGAGCCAGGGACAATGTCAGCCCATACCTAAAGGAGGAGGAGGAGGAGCAGAGCCAGGGACAATGTCAGCCCATACCTGAGGAGGGGGAGGAGCAGAGCCAGGGACAATGTCAGCCCATACCTGAGGAGGAGGAGGAGCAGAGCCAGGGACAATGTCAGCCCACACCTGAGGAGGGGGAGGAGCAGAGCCAGGGACAATGTCAGCCCATACCTGAGGAGGAGGAGGAGCAGAGCCAGAGACAATGTCAGCCCATACCTGAGGAGGGGGAGGAGCAGAGCCAGGGACAATGTCAGCCCATACCTGAGGAGGAGGAGCAGAGCCAGGGACAATGTCAGCCCATACCTGAGGAGGAGGAGGAGCAGAGCCAGGGACAATGTCAGCCCATACCTGAGGAGGAGGAGGAGGAGCAGAGCCAGGGACAATGTCAGCCCATACCTGAGGAGGAGGAGGAGCAGAGCCAGGGACAATGTCAGCCCATACCTGAGGAGGAGGGGAGGGGCAGAGCCAGGGACAATGTCAGCCCACACCTGAGGAGGAGGAGGAGCAGAGCCAGGGACAATGTCAGCCCACACCTGAGGAGGGGGAGGAGCAGAGCCAGGGACAATGTCAGCCCACCCCTGAGGAGGGGGAGGAGCAGAGCCAGGGACAATGTCAGCCCATACCTGAGGAGGAGGGGAGGGGCAGAGCCAGGGACAATGTCAGCCCACACCTGAGGAGGAGGAGGAGGAGCAGAGCCAGGGACAATGTCAGCCCACACCTGAGGAGGGGGAGGAGCAGAGCCAGAGACAATGTCAGCCCATACCTGAGGAGGGGGAGGAGCAGAGCCAGGGACAATGTCAGCCCATACCTGAGGAGGAGGAGGAGCAGAGCCAGGGACAATGTCAGCCCATACCTAAAGGAGGAGGAGGAGGAGCAGAGCCAGGGACAATGTCAGCCCATACCTGAGGAGGAGGAGGAGCAGAGCCAGGGACAATGTCAGCCCATGCCTGAGGAGGAGGAGGAGGAGGAGCAGAGCCAGGGACAATGTCAGCCCATACCTGAGGAGGAGGAGGAGCAGAGCCAGGGACAATGTCAGCCCATACCTGAGGAGGAGGAGGAGGAGGAGCAGAGCCAGGGACAATGTCAGCCCACACCTGAGGAGGAGGGGAGGAGCAGAGCCAGGGACAATGTCAGTTCACACCTGAGGAGGAGGGGAGGAGCAGAGCCAGGGACAATGTCAGCCCATACCTAAGGGGGAAGAGGAGGGGGAGGAGCAGAGCCAGGGACAATGTCAGCCCGCACCCTAGGAGGGGGAGGAGCAGAGCCAGGCAAAATGTCAGCCCATACCTGAACAGGGGTCCATAATGGGGTAACCCAGGGAGGGGGGTCTGACTCACCAGCAATAAGACCAGATGAACCTTATCTTACCTCCAGGAGGAACATAAAAAACACGACCATCTGAGCCAACATCCCGATCCCTCCGTCCTAAATCAGAGCAAAAACATAGAATAATGAGACCTCCATCTATATACCGTCCCGTATCCTCCATCTATATACCATCCCATATCCCCCATCTATATACCATCCCATATCCTCCATCTATATACCATCCCATATCCTCCATCTATATACCATCCCATATCCTCCATCTATATACTGTCCCATATCCTCCATCTATATACCGTCCCATATCCTCCATCTATATACCATCCCATATCCTCCATCTATATACCGTCCATATCCTCCATCTATAAACCATCCCATATCCTCCATCTATATACCATCCCATATCCTCCATCTATATACCGTCCCATATCCTCCATCTATATACCGTCCCATATCCTCCATCTATATACCGTCCCATATCCTCCATCCATATACCATCCCATATCCTCCATCTATATACCGTCCCATATCCTCCATCTATATACCATCCCATATTCTCCATCTATATACCGTCCCATATCCTCCATCCATATACCATCCCATATCCTCCATCTATATACCATCCCATATCCTCCATCTATATACCATCCCATATTCTCCATCTATATACCGTCCCATATCCTCCATCTATATACCGTCCTGTATCCTCAATCTATATACTATCCCATATCCTCCATCTGTATACCATCCCATATCCTCCCTCTATATACAGTCCCGTATCCTCCATCTATATACCATCCCATATTCTCCATCTATATACCGTCCCATATCCTCCATCTATATACCGTCCTGTATCCTCCATCTATATACCGTCCCATATCCTCCATCTATAAACCATCCCACATCCTCCATCTATATACCATCCCATATCCTCCATCTATATACCATCCATATTTTCCATCTATATACCGTCCATATCCTCCATCTACTGTATATACCATCCATATCCTCCATCTATATACCATCCCATATTCTCCATCTATATACCATCCCATATCCCCATCTATATACCATCCAATATCCTCCATCTATATATCATCCCATATCCTCCCTCTATATACAGTCCCGTATCCTCCATCTATATACAGTCCCGTATCCTCCATCTATATACCATCCCATATCCTCCATCTATATACCATCCCATATCCTCCATCTATATACCATCCCATATCCTCCATCTATATACCGTCCCGTATCCTCCATCTATATACCGTCCCGTATTCTCCATCTATATACTGTCCCATATTCTCCATCTATATACCGTCCCATATCCTCCATCTATATACCATCCCATATCCTCCATCTATATACCATCCCATATCCTCCATCTATATACCATCCCATATTCTCCATTTATATACCATCCCGTATCCTCCCTCTATATACCATCCCGTATCCTCCATCTATATACCGTCCCGTATCCTCCATCTATATACCATCCCATATCCTCCATCTATATACCATCCCATATCCTCCATCTATATACCGTCCCATATCCTCCATCTATATACCATCCCATATCCTCCATCCATATACCTTCCCATATCCTCCATCTATATACCGTCCCATATCCTCCATCTATATACCGTCCATATCCTCCATCTATATACCATCCCATATCCTCCATCTATATACCATCCCATATCCTCCATCTATATACCATCCCATATTCTCCATTTATATACCATCCCGTATCCTCCCTCTATATACCATCCCGTATCCTCCATCTATATACCGTCCCGTATCCTCCATCTATATACCATCCCATATCCTCCATCTATATACCATCCCATATCCTCCATCTATATACTGTCCCATATCCTCCATCTATATACCATCCCATATCCTCCATCTATATACCATCCCATATCCTCCATCTATATACCGTCCCATATCCTCCATCTATATACCATCCCATATCCTCCATCCATATACCTTCCCATATCCTCCATCTATATACCGTCCCATATCCTCCATCTATATACCGTCCCATATCCTCCATCTATATACCATCCCATATCCTCCATCTATATACCATCCCATATCCTCTATCTATATACCATCCCATATCCTCCATTTATATACCTTCCCATATCCTCCATCTGTATACCATCCCATATCCTCCATCTATATACCGTCCCATATCCTCCATCTATATACCATCCCATATCCTCCATCTATATACCATCCCATATCCTCCATCCATATACCTTCCCATATCCTCCATCTGTATACCATCCCATATCCTCCATCTATATACCGTCCCGTATCCTCCATCTATATACCATCCCATATCCTCCATCTATATACCATCCCATATCCTCCATCTATATACCATCCCATATCCTCCATCTATATACAGTCCCGTATCTTCCATCTATATACCGTCCCGTATTCTCCATCTGTTACGGAACAGGGCACCCCTGAGCGGGTACCTCCGTTGACAGATGCTCCAAGTGCTTCCCGAGGGCTCCAAGCACTCCACCAGACACCGTACCCACTTCAGACCCCACGAACCGCCGCAGCTTGGTTGGGGTCTTGTCATCTCCTACCCACCCTGGACCTACGACAAGGCTCCAGGTTCCTGTGGGTGAACCTCTCTTTCCCCAGAGAGTGCAGGAGAACAAGAGCTCAGTGATTATCCAAGGGAGTATGGAGGACATAGCAATCCCTTGCAGCAGATACCCCCAATGAGAGACAGGACTCTAGATTGAGGTGAAGGAACTCAGCACAACTTTATTGAACAAGACTTATATACAGTTTTCACCCACAAGGTTACCACCCAGATGGACCTTGTTGAAGACTGAACATAATATCCACCATCCAATAGAAACAGAGTTTTACACTCTCATACAGTGTACAAAATATACAATGTGGGACAATCCCCCCCCCCTTAGCATCCAATCCACATACCTATAAGTTTCTCTTAAGGCAGACAGACAGAACAATGGGAGGTCATTAACATTTAACAATGCAAAAGGGCAATCCACATTCCCTCCCAATACACAACAGAAGGAATACCTGTCTGACATAGAAAGATATGTATTATACACAGTATTTAGGAATTGCAGATTTCATGGCAAATGGGAATAAATCTTTATATTCCTATATGGAGATATTGCTGACAAATATGAAGCAATCCAAACCATTACTTATCTTTCTTTAAATTCCAGTGATGGTGAATACCGTCACATATCTTCCCCCCAAAGGTAGACTAATCTAGGTACCAGACCTCCAATCGGTCTGTGCCTGAGTTAGTCGGGTAACAAGTCCCAAAGAGTCCATCCATCATGGCAGCTTCCTTGACAAAGTTCCACATAGTTTGTAAGTTTGTCTTGGCAAGGCGCATGGAGCTATCATAGCCGATCAGTCTGTGAAAGTCTGGTTTGGGCAGGCCAGACTGGGCTTCTTGGGCACCCTGTGTCCCTAATAGACACAGGGGGATTTAGACATAAGAGGAGCCTAGTAGGCTGAGAGAAGAACTTTGCAACCTCTCTAAGGTAGGCTGTGTTCCACAGGCCCTCCCAATGTCTGCACCCACCCAGTACCTCAAACAAATTGTCGGGATAACAGTGTTACTCACCCAGCCAACCTCTGCCTCTCTTGTAGCACATACCCGCTGCTGGGGATAAGCGTGGACTGGCCCTTCTCCTGGGAGTCCTTTCAGCCGCTGGAGAGAAGACAGGGTGGTGGGACTCACTTCGTCAGGCTGTTGGGGATCTGGCCCGACTGTCCAGCATCCCTGGGGTGTACAAATGAGGACTGTAGCTTTTGCAGGTGCTGGGCAGAGGTTGGTAGCACTCTGCCCTGTTACCAGCTCTTTTGCTGGGTTGGGATTGGCGAATACTACCCCCAGAACTTGGTTGGGGGTCTGCTGTAGAGAGGAGAGATCGCCTACCTCCTCCTCCTGGTATTCCTGCGGGGCAGGTTGGGGATCTGGATCGGCCGCCCAGCATCCCTGTAGGTCTGGTGCAGAGACCGCGGTCCCATCTGTACCATTGGGGTCAGCGCTGTTGTCTCCCTGTGGTTGGGGAGAAGGATTAGTTGTCTCCTCTCCCTGGAAGGTACACTGCTGCTTGGAAGGAAGGACGACACCTTCGCTCCCTGTAATTCCTGCTGTAGCTGGGGACCTGGGCTGCCTGCCCAGCCTCCCTGTAGGGCCGGTAGAGAGACCTCGGTCCCATCTCCACCTGCCATCTGTGGGTCTTCACAGTACCCCCAGTCTGTACTGTCTCTCCAACTGAAGGGTTGTGGGTCTGGATCTGCCACCCAGGACTCTGCTTGCAGGGTAGATTGGGGTGGAACGGAGCAGAGCAGGCGTTGGTAGTCCTGCTCCAGTTCCCACTCCATTCTGACCAGATGAATCAGGTCTGACCCCAAGTCATCTGCTTTGGGGAGACCCAGTAGGGCTTCCCTGGTGTCCTGGATTTCCCATCACCGAAACTCTGCTGGACATCCAAAGTCCCTCTCCACAAAGGCCTCCCACAGCAAGCCCAGGCCAATATAGTCCTCACTTTCCGGCATATTGTCATCAGCCATCCAGTGGTCGTGCCCGGTGGTGTACCGCTTTAGTGCCCGGTAAGCTTCATCCAGCCACAACTCCTTCCAAATCAGGTTGCACAGCTCCGTCACCCACTCATCCAGGGGTTGCTGTCCTAGGAAAGGTAACCACAGGGCAACGTATACCTGGGACCGCTGTTCTTCGCTGGGAAGGTTCTCTCTCCGCCTCCACTGCGCATTCTCTAAGGCCTCATACCACATTTCCTTTCGAGTGAAATCTCTCCAGTCCAGTATGGCTTCCTCTGATACAGGCCCATCTGTTGGACCAAGTGTTGCTGCAACCTCCAGAGAAACTCCTCCTCATATGGGGACGCTGCACGGGTGTTAGCTCGCTCCATAACGTTACCGGTGTCTCCGAGCTGCTTCTTCTCACACTAGGACGCCATCCCACCACTGCCACCAATGTAACGGAACAAGGCACCCCTGAGCGGGTACCTCCGTTAACGGATGCTCCTAGTGCTTTCCGAGGGCTCCAAGCACTCCACCAGACACCGTAACCACTTCAGACCCCACGAACCGCCGCAGCTTGGTTAGGGTCTTGGCATCTTCTACCCATCCTGGACAAACGACAAGGCTCCAGGTTCCTGTGGGTGAACCTCTCTTTCCCCAGAGAGTGCAGCAGAACAAGCTCTTACACAAGCTCTTACAAGAGCTCAGTGATTATCCAAGGGAGTGTGGAAGACATAGCAATCCCTTGCAGCAGATTCCCCCAATAAGAGACAGAACTCTAGATTGAGGGTGAAGGAACTCTACAACAACTTTATTGAACAAGACTTATATACAGTTTTCACCCACAAAGTTACCGCCCAGATGGACCTTGTTGAAGACTGAACATAATATTCACCATCCAATAGAAACAGAGTTTTACACTCTCATACAGTGTACAAAATAAACAATGTGGGACAATCCCCCCCTCCCCCCCCCCCCCCTTAGCATCCAATCCACATACCTATAAGTTTCTCTTAAGGCAGACAGACAGAACAATGGGAGGTCATTAACACTTAACAATGAGACAATCCACATTCCCTCCCAATACACAACAAAAGGAAAACCTGTCTGACATTGAAAGATATGTAATATACACAGCATTTAGGAATTACAGATTTCATGGCAAATGGGAATAAATCTTTATATTCCTATATGGAGATATTGCTGACAAATATGAAGCAATCCAAACCATTACTTATCTGTCTTTAAATTCCAGTGACGGTGAATACCGTCACACCATCTATACACCGTCCCATATCCTCCATCTATATACCGTCCTGTATCCTCCATCTATATACCGTCCCATATTCTCCATCTATATACCGTCCTGTATCCTCCATCTATATACCGTCCCATATCCTCATCTATATACCGTCCCATTTCCTCCTTTTTTATACCGTCCTGTATCCTCCATCTATATACCGTCCCATATCCTCCATCTATATACCGTCCCATATCCTCCATCTATATACCGTTCCATATCCTCCATCTATATACCGTCCCATATCCCCCATCTATATACCGTCCCATATCCCCCATCTATATACCACTCCGTATCCTCCATCTATATACCATCCCATATCCTCCATCTATATACCATCCCATATCCTCCATCTATATACCACTCCGTATCCTCCATCTATATACCGTTTCATGTCCTCCTTCTATATATCGTCCCGTATCTTCCATCTATATACTGTCCTGTATCCTCCATATATATATATATATATATATACACAGATATATAGACGAGAGTGTATAGATATAGAGAGCACAGTATACAGATATAGAGAGCACAGTGTATAGATATAGAGAGCACAGTGTATAGATATAGAGAGCACAGTGTACAGATATAGAGAGCACAGTATACAGATATAGAGAGCACAGTATACAGATATGGAGAGCACAGTGTATAGATATAGAGAGCACAGTATACAGATATAGAGAGCACAGTGTATAGATATAGAGAGCACAGTATACAGATATAGAGAGCACAGTGTACAGATATAGAGAGCACAGTGTATAGATATAGAGAGCACAGTATACAGATATAGAGAGCACAGTATATAGATATAGAGAGCACAGTGTATAGATATAGAGAGCACAGTGTATAGATATAGAGAGCACCGTATACAGATATAGAGAGCACGGTGTACAGATATAGAGAGCACAGTGTATAGATATAGAGAGCACAGTATACAGATATAGAGAGCACAGTGTATAGATATAGAGAGCACAGTGTATAGATATAGAGAGCACAGTATACAGATATAGAGAGCACAGTGTATAGATATAGAGAGCACAGTGTATAGATATAGAGAGCACCGTACACAGATATAGAGAGCACAGTGTACAGATATAGAGAGCACAGTATACAGATATAGAGAGCACAGTATACAGATATAGAGAGCACAGTGTATAGATATAGAGAGCACAGTGTATAGATATAGAGAGCACAGTGTATAGATATAGAGAGCACAGTATACAGATATAGAGAGCACAGTGTATAGATATAGAGAGCACAGTGTATAGATATAGAGAGCACCGTACACAGATATAGAGAGCACAGTGTACAGATATAGAGAGCACAGTGTATAGATATAGAGAGCACAGTGTATAGATATAGAGAGCACCGTACACAGATATAGAGAGCACAGTATACAGATATAGAGAGCACAGTGTATAGATATAGAGAGCACAGTGTATAGATATAGAGAGCACAGTGTATAGATATAGAGAGCACAGTGTATAGATATAGAGAGCACAGTATACAGATATAGAGAGCACAGTGTATAGATATAGAGAGCACAGTGTATAGATATAGAGAACACAGTGTATAGATATAGAGAGCACAGTATACAGATATAGAGAGCACAGTGTATAGATATAGAGAGCACAGTGTATAGATATAGAGAGCACAGTATACAGATATAGAGAGCACAGTGTATAGATATAGAGAGCACAGTGTACAGATATAGAGAGCGCAGTATACAGATATAGAGAGCACAGTATACAGATATAGAGAGCACAGTGTACAGATATAGAGAGCACAGTGTACAGATATAGAGAGCACAGTATACAGATATAGAGAGCACAGTATACAGATATAGAGAGCACAGTGTATAGATATAGAGAGCACAGTATACAGATATAGAGAGCACAGTGTATAGATATAGAGAGCACAGTATATAGATATAGAGAGCACAGTGTACAGATATAGAGAGCACAGTGTACAGATATAGAGAGCACAGTGTACAGATATAGAGAGCACAGTTTACAGATATAGAGAGCACAGTATACAGATATAGAGAGCACAGTATACAGATATAGAGAGCACAGTGTATAGATATAGAGAGCACAGTATACAGATATAGAGAGCACAGTGTATAGATATAGAGAGCACAGTGTATAGATATAGAGAGCACAGTATACAGATATAGAGAGCACAGTGTATAGATATAGAGAGCACAGTGTACAGATATAGAGAGCACAGTGTACAGATATAGAGAGCACAGTGTACAGATATAGAGAGCACAGTGTATAGATATAGAGAGCACAGTATACAGATATAGAGAGCACAGTGTATAGATATAGAGAGCACAGTATATAGATATAGAGAGCACAGTGTATAGATATAGAGAGCACAGTGTATAGATATAGAGAGCACAGTGTACATTTTCTTACTTGTTTCTATCAGAGTGAGGAAAGTGAAATCCCGGAATCAGTGATTGGAGATAGAAATCCTCATCTGTCACCGTCTTCGCCGACCCCGAAATTCGTCTCTTTATATATCTCTCTCTTTATTTAGCTCTCTATTGATCCCTATCTCTCTCTTCATATACATATATCTATATCTCTCTCTATATATATTAATATCTCTATACATGTATATATATAACTCTCTATCTTTATCTCTCTCTCTCTCTCTCTCTCTCTCTCTCTCTCTCTCTATATATATATATATCTCTATGGGAAGTCACACATCCAGTCTCTATAACCCTCACTACTCCTCTGCTCACCAGAACTCCGCTCTCCGACCGTCTGATCCCAGAATGGAGGAGGAGCGGAGATCACACATAGAGTATACGGGGTGATGTCACTCTATAGAGGTGTATACTGGGGTGTGGAAGGTGAGCCTGGGACAAACTACACTTCTGATTGGATGACAGAAACCCCAATACATCATCTCCAATCTTCTGTCTGCTGATACTATATATATACTGTATATATATATATCTTTTTATGTATTCTAATACTGTCTCCTATATACAGTATATATATATATAGTACTGTGCAAAAGTCTTAGGCAGGTGTGATGCTGTAAATGAAGAATGCTTGCAGAAATCGAAGAGTTATATGGTTATATGTTTATTTTTTATTAATGAAGAAAATGGAAAGTAAATGAAGAGAAATCCAAAGCCAATCAATATTTGGGTTGCCCCCCCCCCCTCCCTTTTGCCTTCTTCTAGGTAGACTTGCACACAGTTGGTGAAGGAACTCGGCAGGTAGGTTGTTCTATGTACATCATAGAGAACTAAGCACAGATCTTTTGTGGATGTCTACCGCCTTGTATCCTTAATCCCGGAAATACACCATGATAGTGCGATCAGGGCTCTGTGGGGGCCAAACCATCACTTCCAGGACTCCTTATTCTTCCTTACACTGAAGATAGTTCTTGATGACATTGGCTGTATGTTTGAGGAGGTTGTCCTGCCGCAGAATATATTTGGGGCCACACCTCCCTGATGGTATGGCATGATGGAGAAGTATCTGCCTGGATTTCTCAGCATTGAGGACACCATAGATCCTGACCAAATCTCTAACATCGTCATTTGCAGAAATGCAGCCTCCAACTTGTAAGGAACCTCCAGTAAGTTCCACAGTTGTCTGCAAACACTCATTATTGTACCCCTCTCCAGCCCTTCCCCCAACATACAGCCTCCTGCTATAACCAAATAGTTCACATTGTGACTCATCAGTCCAGAGCACCGGCTGCCATTTTTCTGCCCCCAGATTTTTTGTTTACCTGCATAGTTGAGTGGCTTAGCCTTGTTTCCACATCGGAGGCTTTTTGGAGGCATTTTTTTCATGAAGACCACTTGGGTACCTGGGTCCCAGACTTCTCCAGACAGTAGATGGGGGTATCTAGGTACTACTGGTTTCCTCCAGATTTCTGCAGACAGCAGAAGTGGGTATCTGGGTACCACTGGTTTCCTCCAGATTTCTGCAGACAGCAGAAGTGGGTACCTGGGTCCCACTGGTTTCCTCTAAAGTTCCTCAGACAGTAGATGGGGGTACCTGGGTCCCACTGGTTTCACCCAGTCTTCTCCGGACAGTAGATGGGTGTACCTTGATCCTACTGGTTTCCTTCATATGTCTTCAGACAGTAGATGGGGGTACCTGGGTTTAAGCCAGACTTCCCTGGACAGTAAATGGGGGTACCTGGGTCCCACTGGTTTCCTCCAGAGTTCCCTGGACAGTAAATGGGGGTACTTACCAGTACTTTTACAAGTCCCACCAGACTTTTCTGAACCAGTAGATGGATGTACCTGGATCCCACTGGTTTCCACCAGACTTCTCCAGACAGTTGAGGGGGTACCTGGGTCCCGCTAGTTTCATCCAGACCAGTGGCGTAACTAGATTTCTTAGGGCCCAGGTGCAAGAAATCATGAAGGGCCCCCCACCCCCCGAAAAAGCATATTTTTGACACTTTTTTTTTCCAATGTATAACAAAGTAAAACATTTGTTTCTGGTTTCAACGGCGGCAATGGTGGTGGGGGTGGTATCAGTGGCAGCAATGGTGGTGAGGGGGGTGGTATCAGTGGCAGCAATGGTGGTGAGGGGGGGGTGGGATCCGTGGCAGCAATGGTTGTGAGGGGGGGGTGGGATCCATGGCGGCAATGGTGGTGAGGGGGTGTGGGATCAGTGGCGCCAATGGTGGGGAGGGGGTGGGTTCAGTGGCAGCTATGGTGGGGAGGGAAGTGGGATCAGTGGCAGCAATGGTGGGGAGGGGGGAATGGGAACAGTAATAATGCTGGTGGACTAAAGAAACACCTCCAAATTCACCCATAAAAGGAAAACAATTGCAGAGTGACCCTATGCACTCAGGAGTATAGGACACATATAACACAATGCTGCTACTTATATACAAGTAATTATAGGTAATGAAATCGTGTATAAATGTTGTAATATGAATTAGATCACACAATACAAAATAGAAAAATTTCAGTAGCGCAGGAATGGTGGTACCTCCTAGCCACCTGAAGGGCCCTTTCACACGGGCGCTCCGTATGTCCGCAAATCATCCTATTTTTTTGCGGATGATTTACGGACATAATGTAAGTCAATGGCACTGCGGATGTCAGCGGAATACCATCCTCTGACATCCGATTTTCTTCCTTTCAGTTCTGTTCCGTTTTTTGGAACGGAACAGAACCATATTTTTCTTCCGTTTAAAAAACGGAAAGGAAGCAAAATCGGATGTCAGCGGTGTCATCCGCAATGCCCATAGACTTACATTATGTCCGCATATCATCCGCAAACGGATGGGATGATATGCGGACATACGGACCGGATGACACAAATGTCATCCGCTACGTGGAAAAAAAAAAAAGAGCCCTTACGTGTTTAAAGTAAATTGAGAAAACTGACTATTATATAATAACTGAATTACTGCACACTTCAGCTTAAAATCATTTCATTTAAAAGTCCATAAACTCAAATGGGCAATAACTTGAAGCACACACACGTACATATATCCACACACATATAAATACATGCACACACATACATATATAGATGCACGCACATACATACATACATACATACACATACAGTACACACACATACATTACACACACATACAGTACACACACATACACACACATACAGTACACACACATACACACACATACAGTACACACACATACAGTACACACACATACAGTACACACACATACACACACATACAGTACACACACATACATTACACACACATACAGTACACACACATACAGTACACACACATACACACACATACAGTACACACACATACAGTACACACACATACAGTACACACACATACATTACACACACATACAGTACACACACATACACACACATACAGTACACACACATACAGTACACACACATACAGTACACACACATACACACACATACAGTACACACACATACAGTACACACACATACAGTACACACACATACATTACACACACATACAGTACACACACATACAGTACACACACATACATTACACACACATACAGTACACACACATACATTACACACACATACAGTACACACACATACAGTACACACACATGCACACACATACAGTACACACACATACATTACACACACATACACACACATACATTACACACACATACAGTACACACACATACACACACATACAGTACACACACATACAGTACACACACATACAGTACACACACATACATTACACACACATACAGTACACACACATACAGTACACACACATACATTACACACACATACAGTACACACACATACATTACACACACATACAGTACACACACATACAGTACACACACATGCACACACATACAGTACACACACATACATTACACACACATACACACACATACAGTACACACACATACAGTACACACACATGCACACACATACAGTACACACACATACATTACACACATACAGTACACACACATACATTACACACATACAGTACACACACATACAGTACACACACATACAGTACACACACATACACACACATACAGTACACACATACAGTACACACACATACACACACATACAGTACACACATACAGTACACACATACAGTACACACACATACACACACATACAGTACACACACACACACACACACATACATACACACAGAAAGCCTTTTTAAAAAATGTTAGAGAGAGGTCTGTACCTTCCTGTAACTTCCTGCCGACCGGGTATTGCACTGTAGGGGGAGGCAGAGAGCACAGCACACTCTCTGCTTTCAGTTTGCTATACGAGACCAGCTCCTTCAGTGCCGATTTATCGGGGAGCTCCGGTCTCAGCTGCGGTTGCCGCTCCTCATCTCTATACATACAGGGGGCCCTCTAAGGCCCCCTGCAGCATGGGGCCCGGTCGCCATGGCGACCCCTGCGACCCCTGTACGTCCGCCCCTGATCCAGACTTCTCCGGACAGTAGATTGGTGTACCTGGGTCTGTTTTTTTTCCAGATGTCTCCAGACAGTAGATGGATGTACCTTGGTCCTACTGATTTCCTCCAGATGTCTCCGGACATTAGATGGGGGTACCTGGGTCCCACTGGTTTTAGCCAGACCTCTCTAGACAGTAGATGGGGGTACCTAGCTCCCACCAGTTTCAGCCAGACTTTTCAGCCAGACTACCTGGGTCTCACTGGTTCCCTCCAGAGGTTTTCTGACAGTAGATGGGGGTACTTGGGACAGTAGATGGGGGTACCTGGGTCCCAATGGTTTCCATCAGACTTCACAGTACAATGGATTTGGGTACTTGGGTTCCACTGGTTTCTTCCAGACTTCACTAGACAGTAGATTGGGAGTACCTGGGTCCCACTGGTTTCCTCCAGGCTACTCCAGACAGTAGATGGGTGTACCTGGGTTCCACTGGTTTTCTCCAGACTTCTCCGGACAGTAGATGGGATATCTAGGTCCCACTGGTTTTCGCAAGTTCTGTGCTGATGGCACTGCTGGACATCTTCTGATGTGAAAGGAAAGGAAGCATGATGTTCCTTTCATCTGCTGCATTATGTTTCCTTGGCCAAGCACTGCGTCTAGGCTCCTCAACATTATCCGATCACTGTGTCTACGCTCCTGAATGTTACCCAACCACTGTGTCTACTGTTCTCAACATTACCCAAACACTGCGTCTATGCTCCTCATCATTACCCAACCACTGCGTCTAACGTTCTCAACATTACCCGGCCACTGCGCCTACACTCCTCAACATTACCCAACCACTGTGTCTACACTCCTCAGCATTACCCTACCACTGTGTCTACACTCCTCAACATTACCCAACCACTGTGTCTACGCTCCTCAGCATTACCCTACCACTGCGCCTACACTCCTCAACATTACTCTACCACTGCGTCTATGCTCCTCAGCATTACCCTACCACTGTGCCTACACTCCTCAACATTACCCTACCACTGCATCTACGCTCCTCATCATTACCCAACCACTGCGCCTACACTCCTCAACATTACCCAACCACTGTGTCTACGCTCCTCTGCATTACCCAACCACTGCGTCTACGCTCCTCAATGTTACCCAACCACTGTGTCTACTGTTCTCAACATTACCCAAACACTGCGTCTATGATCCTTATCATTATCCAACCACTGCGTCTAACGTTCTCAACATTACCCGGCCACTGCGCCTACACTCCTCTGCATTACCCTACCACTGTGTCTACACTTCTCAGCATTACCCAACCACTGTGTCTACGCTCCTCAGCATTACCCAACCACTGTGTCTACGCTCCTCAACATTACCCAACCACTGTGTCTACTGTTCTCAACATTACCCAAACACTGCGTCTATGATCCTCATCATTACCCAACCACTGCGTCTAACGTTCTCAACATTACCCGACCACTGCGCCTGCACTCCTCAAAATTACCCAACCACTGTATCTACGCTCCTCAGCATTACCCTACCACTGTGTCTACGCTCTTCATCATTACCCTACCACTGTGTCTACGCTCCTCAACATTACCCGACCACTGCGTCTATGCTCCTCAACATTACCTGACCACTCCGTTTATGCTACTCAGCGTTGCCCGGTTCTTGAACAGCACATCTCGATCCCCCATTCTGCTTTGAAATCTTTACCTGGGAGAGACCTTGCTGATGCAGTATAACTCACTCCTGTCTTGTTGCTGTGCTCAGTCTTGCCATGGTGTAAGACCTGTGACATGAAACTGTCTTACACAACCTCACCTTAGTAGCTTAGTAGAGTTTGGCTGTTCCTCACCCAATTTTAAGTCTCTTACACAGTTTCTGTTTCAGTTAATGACCGTGTTTTCACCTACATATGAAATTGATGATCATTAACACCTGCTTGGTAGAACCAGTTAATCATACACCTGACTCTAATCCTACAAAATACCTGACTTTTTGTGTACAAAGTGTGCGAATGTAAGAATTGATGCTGGTTTGAAGCCAAGGGGCGGTCTCACTAAATATTGATTGGATTTAGATATTTTTTTTTCTCTTCACTCGCTTTGCATTTTGTAAATTATTAAAAAGAAACAATTAAAATATAGATTTCCGAAAGCATTCTTACTTTACAGCATTTCTTCAAACCTGCCTAATACCTTTCGCAGCAGTGTATATACCCAGCCTTTCCATCAACTGGACGGTATATGACCCATCATTGTATGAACATTCTCACAGGTCTGCAATGGTGGAAACCAATGTCTTGTCAATCTTCCCAGCAGAATCCCTCACTCCGTCTCAGTTTTACTGGAATCAGCGAAGAACAATGGGGCCAAATTTTCCTCCTGGTATCGGTGGATGACCCTAGTGACTGGCTACATTCTCTCATATCAGACACATTGATGACATTGTTAAAGTTTAACGAGTTTTACCTCCAGTGTGTGGCGTTCCTTTGCATTTATTGATGAAGTGATCAATAGAGAACAACAGAGAACAGTCTGATATCAGGTACGAGGAGTCCGGGCCTCCTCCCTCCCCCATCCCATCCACTCTGGAGGGCTCTCATTGCCCCTCTTGTTATAATGATGCCTCTCATCCCCCATTAAACTCTTCACTGTAAATGGTCTCTCCAGCCCCCTCCGTCTATATATCCCCCATCATCTTGTGCAGCCTCCTCCCAGCCTCAGGACCCCCGGAGGACAGATGACAGTAAGAGTAGGATGTGGGGACAGTAATGACATTAGAGGAAGGAAACTCTCATCAGTAACTGTCTGTCCTCCGCCCGCAGATGGATCCGGCATCACAAAATGACTGTCTGTAACCCCTGAGACCTTCCCAGAGGGTAACACAGAGCCTTATGGAGGCTGAGATCCTCTGAGAGGGTGATACAGAGCCCTATGGAGGCCGAGATCCCCCCACAGGGTGACATAGAGCCCTATAGAGGCGGATTTCCCCCCCCCCCCCCCCCCAGAAAGTAACAGTGCCCTGTGGTGGTTGAGATCCCCCAGAGGGTAACACAGTCCTATAGAGGCCAAGATCCCCCCAGAGGGTAACAGAGCCCTTTGGAGACGGAGACCCCCCCCCCTAGAGGGTGACACAGAGCCCTATGAGAGCTGAGACCCCCCCAGAGGGTAACTCAGAGCCCTATGGAGGCCAAGATCCCCCCAGAGGATAACACAGAGCCCTATGGAGGCCAAGATCCCCCCAGAGGATAACACAGAGCCCTATGGAGGCTTACATCCCCCAGAGCCTTATGGAGGCAGAGATCCCCCCAGATTTTACCAGAGCTCTGTGGAGGTCAATATCCCCCAAAGGGTGACACAGAGCCCTATGAGGGCCGAGATCCCCCCAGAGGGTAACACAGAGCCCCATGGAGTCTTGAGATCTCCCCAGAAGGTGACGCAGAGCCCTAAATGGGCAGAGATCCCCTCAGAGTGTAACAGAGTCCTGTGGAGGCTGAGATCCCCTCAGAGGGTAACAGAGTCCTATGGAGGCCAAGGTCCCCCCAGAGGGTACCAGGAAGTCCTATGGAGGCCAAGATCCCCCCACAGGGTAATACAGAGCACTAAGGAGGCCGAGATACCCCCAGAGGATAACACAGAGCCCAATGAAGCTGAGATCCCCTCAGAGTGTAACAGAGCCCTGTGGAGGCTGAGATCCCCTCAGAGGGTAACAGAGTCCTATGGAGGGCAAGGTCCCCCCAGAGGGTACGAGAAAGTCATATGGAGTCCAAGATCCCCCCACAGGGTAACTCAGAGCCCTATGGAGGCTTGAGATCCCCCCGAGGGTGACACAGAGACCTATGGAGGCCGAGATCCACCCAGAGGATAACACAGAGCCCAATGGAGGCAAAAATTGCCTCAAAGGGTAACAGAGAGCCCTGTGGAGGCCTAGAGACCACAAAAGTGTGGCACAGAGTCCTATGGGGGCCAAGTTCCCCCCTGTGGTTAACAGAGCCCTATGGAGGATGAGATCCCCTCAGAGGGTAACAGAAAGCCCTATGAAGCCCGAGATTCTCCCAGAGGGCAACAGAAAGCTCTATGGAAGCCGAGATTCCCCCAGAGGGTAATGCAGAGCACTATGGAGGTCAAGACCCCGCCAGAGGGTAACAGAGAGCCATATGAGGCTGAGAGACCCCCCTAGGGTAGCACAGAGTCCAGAGGGTACCAGAAAGCCCTATAAAGGCTGTGATCCACCCAGAGGATAATACACAGCCCTATGGAGGCCAAAATCCCCCAAGAGAATAACACAGAGCCCTATGGAGGCTTAAATCCCCCAGAGCCCTATGGAGGTGGAGATCCCCCCAGGAGGTAACAGAGTTCTATGGAGTCTGATATCCCCCAGAGTGTGACAGAGCCCTATGAGGGCCGAGATCCCCCAAAGGGTAACACAGAGCCCTATGGAGTCTTGAGATCTCCCCAGAAGGTGGCACAGAGCCCTTTGTGGGCAGAGATCCCCCAAGAGGGTAACAGAAAGTCCTATGGAGGCCAAGATCCCCCACACAGGGTAATACAGATATATAAAGAGGTTGACATACCCCCAGAGGATAACACAGAGCCCAATGGAGGCTGAGATTCCCCCAGAGGGTAACAAAAAGCCCTATGGAGGCTGAGATACCCCCAGAGGATAACAAAGAGCCCAATTGAGGCTGAGATCCCCCCAGAGGATAACAAAAAGCCTTATGGAGGCCAAGATTGCCCCAAATGGTAACAGAGAGCCATGTGGAGGCTTAGAGACTACAAGAGGGTGGCACAGAGTCCTATGGAGGCCTAGAGACCACAAGAGAGTGGCAGAGAGTCCTATGGAGGCCAAGTTCCCCCCTGGGGGTAACAGAGCCTTATGGAGTGCTGAGATCCCCTCAGAGGGTAACAGAAAGCCAAAAGAAAATACATTGGTCATGGGACTTTAGATGAGGCAAATCACAAGATATACACGTTAGTACTTTTATTACATGATAGCAAAAACACATTTAATGGTACAATCAATTAACAGGCATAAAATTATATATATTGAGCTGATCCACAATCAATAAATAAGTATAAAATATAATTATATAATTTCATATTCATAGCAGTATTGGTATTCCCAATATAGCAGGTAGAGAAAAATACAAAATGTCGCATTATATAGTAACCGAGTAGATTCTTGTCATCCTAACACTCTACGCGTTTCGTGGAGCTGGTCCACTCATCAGGAGTAGATGCAAGAATTATGTCTAAAAAAATGAATAAAAAATGCCGTAGTAATGAAGTCATATAAAAAATAAACAATGAAAAGGGGAGGGAAAAAGGAATCATAACGCGGGGATAATTAAACAAGGCATGAAGCCTCAATATTTACAGATCGGCTCAAAAAGAAGAAAAAAAAGAAACAATGGAAAGGAAAAATAAAACCAGCAGCCATGGAGCCGGGGATCAAGGAAAAATGCCTGTCCGGTGGACTGTGGCGGAACAACCCAACCGAACCCTCGGGCACACAGAGGGCAGGCCATATGAGTGAAAAGTATGAAAGTGTGCAATAGCGCCCCCAGGTAGTATCAATCTACAAAAGAATATATAGCTATATACAGTGCCTTACGAAAGTATTCGGCCCCCTTGAACTTTGCGACCTTTTGCCACATTTCAGGCTTCAAACATAAAGATATAAAACTGTAATTTTTTGTGAAGAATCAACAACAAGTGGGACACAATCATGAAGTGGAATGAAATTTATTGGATATTTCAAACTTTGTTAACAAATAAAAAACTGAAAAATTGGGCGTGCAAAATTATTCAGCCCCTTTACTTTCAGTGCAGCAAACTCTCTCCAGAAGTTCAGTGAGGATCTCTGAATGATCCAATGTTGACCTAAATGACTAATGATGATAAATAGAATCCACCTGTGTGTAATCAAGTCTCCGTATAAATGCACCTGCACTGTGATAGTCTCAGAGGTCCGTTTAAAGCGCAGAGAGCATCATGAAGAACAAGGAACACACCAGGCAGGTCCGAGATACTGTTGTGGAGAAGTTTAAAGCCGGATTTGGATACAAAAAGATTTCCCAAGCTTTAAACATCCTAAGGAGCACTGTGCAAGCGATAATATTGAAATGGAAGGAGTATCAGACCACTGCAAATCTAGGAAGACCTGGCCGTCCCTCTAAACTTTCAGCTCATACAAGGAGAAGACTGATCAGAGATGCAGCCAAGAGGCCCATGATCACTCTGGATGAACTGCAGAGATCTACAGCTGAGGTGGGAGACTCTGTCCATAGGACAACAATCAGTCGTATACTGCACAAATCTGCCCTTTATGGAAGAGTGACAAGAAGAAAGCCATTTCTTAAAGATATCCATAAAAAGTGTCGTTTAAAGCTTGCCACAAGCCACCTGGGAGACACCAAACATGTGGAAGAAGGGGCTCTGCTCAGATGAAACCAAAATCAAACTTTTTGGCAACAATGCAAAACGTTATGTTTGGTGTAAAAGCAACACAGCTCATCACCCTGAATACACCATCCCCACTGTCAAACATGGTGGTGGCAGCATCATGGTTTGGGCCTGCTTTTCTTCAGCAGGGACAGGGAAGATGATTAAAATTGATGGGAAGATGGATGGAGCCAAATACAGGACCATTCTGGAAGAAAACCTGATGGAGTCTGCAAAAGACCTGAGACTGGGACGGAGATTTGTCTTCCAACAAGACAATGATCCAAAACATAAAGCAAAATCTACAATGGAATGGTTCACAAATAAACATATCCAGGTGTTAGAATGGCCAAGTCAAAGTCCAGACCTGAATGCAATCGAGAATCTGTGGAAAGAACTGAAAACTGCTGTTCACAAACGCTCTCCATCCAACCTCACTGAGCTCGAGCTGTTTTGCGAGGAGGAATGGGCAAAAATTTCAGTCTCTCGATGTGCAAAACTGATAGAGACATACCCCAAGCGACTTACAGCTGTAATCGCAGCAAAAGGTGGCGCTACAAAGTATTAACTTAAGGGGGCTGAATAATTTTGCATGCCCAATTTTTCAGTTTTTTATTTGTTAAAAAAGTTTGAAGTATCCAATAAATTTTGTTCCACTTCATGATTGTGTCCCACTTGTTGTTGATTCTTCACAAAAAAATACAGTTTTATATCTTTATGTTTGAAGCCTGAAATGTGGCAAAAGGTCGCAAAGTTCAAGGGGGCCGAATACTTTTGCAAAGCACTGTATATGTATATTGTATAGTAATACACATGTAACAATATAAATGTATACAGGGGCACCAAGAAATTAAAGAGAAAATGAATAAGATTAGTGAAAAGAATTGACCCATGAGAGGAGAACACAAATAAAACCCACAAAAGGAAGAGGGGGCATCTGGCATGCCAATGACCCCAAAAAATAAAATAAAATACAAACACCTAGAAAGTGAAGGGAGCGAAAGCATACAAAAAAAAAAAGGAGAGTGAAAGTGGAATCTATAGAAGAATGCAGGTGCAAAAAAAAAAAACAGCAAAAGATAGAGACATCGAATGAGGTGTTAACATTGGCTAAAAAGTGAATTTAAAAAAATAAGACAATAAATGTGAATGAGGATGACCAAGAGCTAAAATAAAGCATAATCAAAAGAGAGCTAAAAGTGTCATCTACGGTAAGTGAGAAAGCCCTATGGAGGCCGAGATTCCCCCAGATGGCAACAGAAAGCTCTATGGAGGCCAAGATCCCCCCAGAGGGTAATGCAGAGCACTATGGAGGTCAAGACCCCCCCCCCCAGAGGGTAATAGAGAGCCCTATGGAGGCTGAGAGACCCCCTAGTGTAGCACAGAGTCCAGAGGTTACCAGAGGGCCCTATGAAGGCTGAGGTCTCCCCAGAGGATAATACAGAGCCCTATGAGACCGAGATCCCCCCAGAAGATGATACAGAGCCCTATGAGACCGAGATCCCCCCCAGAGGGTGACACAAAGCTCTATGGGGGCCAAGATCCCTACAGAGGGTGACACAGAGCCCTATGGGGACCGAGATCCCCCAAGAGATTAACAGAGCACAGTAGGGGCTGAGATCCCCTCAGAGGGTAACATAAAGCCCTATGGAGGCCAAGATTCCCCCCAGAGGTTAACAGAGAGCCCTATGGAGGCCTAGAGAACCCCAGAGAGTGGCACAGATTCCTATGGAAGCCACAATCCCCCCCCCCCCCCCAGAGGGCAACAGAGCCCTACGGAGGCTGAGATCCCCCTTAGAGGGTAACAGAAAGCTCTATGGAGGCGAAGATCCCCCCCCCCCCCCCCCAGAGGATAACAGAGAGCCCTATGGAGACAGAGATCTCCTCAGAGGGTAAAAGAGAACCCTATGGAGGCCGATATCCCCCCAGAGGGGAACAGAGAGCCCTGTGGATGCTGAAATCCCCCAGAGGGTAACACAGAGCCCTTTGGAGGCCAAGAATCCCCCAGAGGGCAACACAAAACCTTATAGATGCCAACATCCCGACAGAGGGTGACAGAGAGCCCTATGAAGGGTATAGGAGGCTCAGATCACCCTACAGGATAATATAGAGCTACCCATAGGATGTAGAATGGCTACATCGCCTTAGAGGCTTACAGAGAGCCTTAAGGAGGCCAACATCCCCCCAGAGGGTAACAGAGAGCTCTATGGAGGATGTAGAATGCTGAAATCCCTGCAGAGGGTAACAGAGCACCCCACAGAGGATCTAGGAGGCCAACTATCCCCCAGAGGATAACAGAGAGGTTCTAGGAGACCAACCTCCCCCAGGGGTAACAGAGAGCCCTATGGAGGATATAAGAAGCTGAGATTCCCGTAGAGGATAACATAGAGTCTTACAGAGGTTCTAAAAGGCCAAGATCTCTCCAGAGAGCCCTATGGCGGATATAGGAGGCTGAGATCCCCCCCCAAAGCAAAACAGAGCATACAGGAGGCATAGATCCTCTAAACGGTAACAGAGAGCCCCAATGAGGTAATAAGAGACAGAGATCCCCCCCCCCCAAAGGGTAACAGAGAGCCCCAATGAGGTAATAAGAGACAGAGATCCCCCCCCCCAAAGGGTAACAGAGAGCCCCAATGAGGTAATAGGAGACAGAGATCTCCCCAAAGGGTAACAGAGAGCCCCAATGAGGTAATAAGAGACAGAGATCCCCCCAAAGGGTAACAGAGAGCCCCAATGAGGTAATAAGAGGCAGAGATCCCCCCAAAGGGTAACAGAGAGCCCCAATGAGGTAATAAGAGGCAGAGATCCCCCCAAAGGGTAACAGAGAGCCCCAATGAGGTAATAAGAGGCAGAGATCCCCCCCAAAGGGTAACAGAGAGCCCCAACGAGGTAATAAGAGGCAGAGATCCCCCCAAAGGGTAACAGAGAGCCCCAATGAGGTAATAAGAGGCAGAGATCCCCCCCCAAAGGGTAACAGAGAGCCCCAACGAGGTAATAAGAGGTAGAGATCTCCCCAAAGGGTAACAGAGAGCCCCAATGAGGTAATAAGAGGTAGAGATCTCCCCAAAGGGTAACAGAGAGCCCCAATGAGGTAATAAGAGGTAGAGATCTCCCCAAAGGGTAACAGAGAGCCCCAATGAGGTAATAAGAGGTAGAGATCTCCCCAAAGGGTAACAGAGAGCCCCAATGAGGTAATAAGAAGTAGAGATCTCCCCAAAGGGTAACAGAGAGCCCCAATGAGGTAATAAGAGGCAGAGATCCCCCCAAAGGGTAACAGAGAGCCCCAATGAGGTAATAAGAGGCAGAGATCCCCCAAAGGGTAACAGAGAGCCCCAATGAGGTAATAAGAGGCAGAGATCCCCCCAAAGGGTAACAGAGAGCCCCAATGAGGTAATAAGAGGCAGAGATCCCCCCCCAAAGGGTAACAGAGAGCCCCAACGAGGTAATAAGAGGTAGAGATCTCCCCAAAGGGTAACAGAGAGCCCCAATGAGGTAATAAGAGGTAGAGATCTCCCCAAAGGGTAACAGAGAGCCCCAATGAGGTAATAAGCGGTAGAGATCTCCCCAAAGGGTAACAGAGAGCCCCAATGAGGTAATAGGAGACATAGATCCCCCCAAAGGGTAACAGAGAGTCCCAATGAGGTAATAAGAGGTAGAGATCTCCCCAAAGGGTAACAGAGAGTCCCAATGAGGTAATAAGAGGTAGCGATCTCCCCAAAGGGTAACAGAGAGCCCCAATGAGGTAATAAGAGGCAGAGATCCCCCAAAGGGTAACAGAGAGCCCCACTATGGATACAGGAGATCAAGATTCCCTCAAGGTTGACACAGGAGGCTTCTATCCTACCACAGGGTAACAGGAAGACTCACAGAATATATGGGAGGCCAAGATTTCATACAGAGAGTAACAAGGGCATATGAGACAACAACCCACCTAGGGGGTAACAGAGAGCCATAACAGAGAGTTCTAGGAGGCCAACATCCCCCCCCCCCCTCCGGAGGGTTACAGAGAGCCCCAGTGAGCATACAGGATCTGAGATACCCCCAAAGGGTAACAGAGTGCCCTACAGAGGACATAAATAGTAGAGTGACCTCCCCCCACTATGTACCCCTTGGGGTGATGTTGCCCCCTAAACATAGGCTAAGCTTCCTTTGTGCCCCATAAAGGGGCTGTGGATGGATGGAGTCCAGATGGAGTCTGGCAGACCTATCATACAGATAAGGATGTGTATGTGGGGAGGGAGAACGGTGACTCTCACCTGTATGAGGGGACACCAACCTATACCATCAGCGGGTGACTGATACCGAGACCGGGCGCTGCAAGACTTTCCCTGGAGAGGTGAGACAGACAGTGAGGGGAATAATCCGAGATAAGTGCAGCGTGGGAAGGACGCAGATACGGCTGTAAACAATCCAATTATATGATAAGTGAGACAACGCATCACTTACCTCCATTACCACCTATGTACTAATCATAGAGGACCCACCATTAACGGGGGAGGGGAGCATTACATATATTAACTAATAACACCCCCCCCCCCCGCAGGAGGAGCTTACACTCTAATGTCATCGTCGTCGTCCCCGTCACACACTATTATTATTATACATTTATATAGCTCTGACATATACCGCAGTGCTGTACAGAGATCACTGAGCCAGTCACATCAGTCTCTGTACCAAAACAGAAGTGGTACTGCGCAGAGTCCATATATAGAGAATAAGAAGAGATACTGAGAATAAAGCACAGCATACAGGACAAGAGAAGTGGCACTGTGCCATAATCTCCGGTCTAAAACTCTGTAATCTCGGAAATTGTAGTTTTCTTACTTCTGATAGCTCCATGCTCTTATAGCTCCAACTTCTCAGGTATAAAAGGTTTGTGTTCTCAGGTCTGATAGCTCCGTGTTCTCAGGTATGATAGCTCCGTGTTCTCAGGTCTGATAGCTCCGTGTTCTCAGGTCTATTAGCTCAGTGTTCTCAGGTCTATTAGCTCCGTGTTCTCAGGTCTGATAGCTCCGTGTTCTCAGGTCTGATAGCTCAGTGTTCTCAGGTATGATAGCTCCGTGTTCTCAGGTCTGATAGCTCCGTGTTCTCAGGTCTATTAGCTCAGTGTTCTCAGGTATGATAGCTCAGCGTTCTCAGGTCTGATAGCTCCGTGTTCTCAGGTCTATTAGCTCCGTGTTCTCAGGTCTGATAGCTCCGTGTTCTCAGGTCTAATAGCTCAGTGTTCTCAGGTATGATAGCTCCATGTTCTCAGGTGTGATAGCTCCGTGTTCTCAGGTATGATAGCTCAGCGTTCTCAGGTCTGATAGCTCAGTGTTCTCAGGTATGATAGCTCCGTGTTCTCAGGTCTGATAGCTCAGTTTTCTCAGGTCTATTAGCTCAGTGTTCTCAGGTCTATTAGCTCCGTGTTCTCAGGTCTGATAGCTCCGTGTTCTCAGGTCTGATAGCTCAGTGTTCTCAGGTATGATAGCTCCGTGTTCTCAGGTCTGATAGCTCCGTGTTCTCAGGTCTATTAGCTCAGTGTTCTCAGGTATGATAGCTCAGCGTTCTCAGGTCTGATAGCTCCGTGTTCTCAGGTCTATTAGCTCCGTGTTCTCAGGTCTGATAGCTCCGTGTTCTCAGGTCTGATAGCTCAGTGTTCTCAGGTATGATAGCTCCATGTTCTCAGGTGTGATAGCTCCGTGTTCTCAGGTCTGATAGCTCAGCGTTCTCAGGTGTGATAGCTCCGTGTTCTCAGGTCTGATAGCTCAGCGTTCTCAGGTATGATAGCTCCATGTTCTCAGGAATGATAGCTCAGTGTTCCCAGATCTGATTGCCTTGAGTTCTCAGGTCTGATAGCTCCATGTTCTCAGGTCTGATAGCTCCATGTTCTCAGGTCTGATAGCTCCATGTTCTCAGGTCTGATAGCTCCGTGTTCTCAGGTCTGATAGCTCCATGTTCTCAGGTCTGATAGCTCCGTGTTCTCAGGTCTGATAGCTCCATGTTCTCAGGTCTGATAGCTCAGCGTTCTCAGGTCTGATAGCTCCATGTTCTCAGGTCTGATAGCTCCATGTTCTCAGGTCTGATAGCTCCATGTTCTCAGGTCTGATAGCTCCGTGTTCTCAGGTCTGATAGCTCCGCATTCTCAGGTCTGATAGCTCCGCATTCTCAGGTATGAAAGCTCCATGCTCTCAGGTCTGATAGCTCAGTGTTCTCAGGTCTGATAGCTCCATGTTCTCAGGTATGATAGCTCGGTGTTCTCAGGTCTGATAGCTCAGCGTTCTCAGGTATATTAGCTCAGCGTTCTTAGGTATGATAGCTCCATGTTCTCAGGAATGATAGCTCAGTGTTCCCAGATCTGATTGCCTTGAGTTCTCAGATCTGATAGCTCCGCATTCTCAGGTATGAAAGCTCCATGCTCTCAGGTCTGATAGCTATGTGTTCTCAGGTCTGATAGCTCAATGTTTTTAGGTCTGATAGCTCCTTATACCCGGGTCTGATAGATCTGTGTTCTCAGGTATGATAGCTCCTTATTCTCAGGTATGATAGCTCCTTATTCTCAGGTCAGAAAACTCAGATTTCTCAGGTCTGATAGCTCCATGTTCTCAGGTCTGATAGAGCCGTGTTCTCAGGTCGGATAGCTCTATATGCTCTGGCTTGATAGCTTGGTGTTCTCAGGTCCAATAGCTCAGATTTCTCAGATCTGATAGCTCCGTGTTCTCAGGTCTGATAGCTCCGTGTTCTCAGGTCTGATAGCTCCGTGTTCTCAGGTCTGATAGCTCCGTGTTCTCAGGTCTGATTGCTCCGTGTTCTCAGGTCTGATAGTTCTGTATTCTCAGGTCTGATAGCTCAGTGTTCTCTGGTCTGATAGCTCCATGTGCTCAGGTTTGAAAGCTCAGATTTTTCAGGTCTGATACCTCCATGTTCTCAGGTCTGATAGCTCCTTGATCTCAGGTCTAATAGCTCTGTGTTCTCACGTCTGATAGCTCCATGTTCTCAGGTCAGATAGCTCTGTATTCTCGGGTCTGATGGCTCCCTCCCTGTTTTTAGGTCTGATAGCACCATGTTCTCAGATCTCACAGCTTAGTGTTCTCAGGTCTGATAGCTCCATGTTCTCAGACCCGATAGCTCTGTATTCTCCGGTCTGATAGCTCCATGTGCTCAGGTTTGATAGCTTCATGTTATGTAGTCCGATAGCTCAGATTTCTCAGATCTGATAGCTTCCGTGTTCTCAGATCTGATAGCTTCCGTGTTCTCAGGTCTGATAGCTCCGGGTTCTCAGGTCTGATAGCTTCCGTGTTCTCAGATCTGATAGCTTCCGTGTTCTCAGATCTGATAGCTTCCGTGTTCTCAGATCTGATAGCTCCGGGTTCTCAGGTCTGATAGCTCCGGGTTCTCAGGTCTGATAGCTCCAGGTTCTCAGGTCTGATAGCTCCGGGTTCTCAGGTCTGATAGCTCCTTGTTGTTAGGTCTGATGGATCTGTATTCTCAGATCTGATAGCTTTGTGTTCTTGGTTCTGATAACTCTTTATTCTGATGTGTGATAGCTCCGTGTTCTCAGGTATGATGCATCTGATTGGATGATACATAGGATATATCTGATTGGATGATACATAGGATATATCTGATTGGATGATACATAGGATATATCTGATTGGATTATGCACAGGACGATGCATCTGATGGGACGATACATTTCTCAACTTAAAGGTCCACCCCCAAGGAGCTTATTAAAGCTAAAATTTGATCAAAGTGCTTTGTAAAAAAACATTGTCTTGAGATAGGAAGGTTTAGATCCCCATTTGTTGTCCTGGTGACATTCTGTGAGGATGTGACAACAGTTATGGGACAGGAAGGGAGGGGGACAAGTCCTAACCCTCCTTCATGCCACCCAGAACTGTTTTGCTGAAGTCTGGTTTTAAAGGTGAACTCCCGGAAAAGTAAAAGTCCCCCCTTGTAGCGGGGCTGCGCCTGCACTGTGAGGGTTATATGCTCATTAATTCTATGGGAAGGTAAAGCCACTCTTATCTACCCTGGCAGAAGGTTCTCCCCCATGTTCCGGCAGTGCAAAATCAGGCTCACTTCTGCAGAGAAACCAATCAGCTTCTAACTTCAGCATGTTCAATTAAGCTTTGGCAATAAAACCTGGAAGCTGATTGGTTTCTATGCAAAAGTGAGCCTGATTTTGTACTTTCCAGCTTAAGTAAATGAAACCCTCAGTGTCTTCATGTCCATTACATGGCTATGGTCCCTGCATCAGTCTTAATTACATCAAAAACATCTGACTGGAGTACCAGGGAGGAGAGGCTATGGGGTCCAGTCAAGGAGGACGTAAGAGACTGTGGGAGAGGAGGATCAGGTAAATAAAACCGCTTTAACCCATCCACCTACACATAAATGGGGGAAGGTTCATAGTATATTCTTTGTTGGCATACTCAACGAATGTGCTGGAATGTCATAAGTGAAGCCTTGATGTTTTTCCCATCTCTTGAGAGAATTATACCGTTATAGCTGGTATTGGTATCTCTCTGTGATTTCCCCTCTTTGTCTGATAACATAATTTGGGAGTATATTAGTGTAGCCCTGCCCCCAAGGGGGTGGCTTATTGCATGGGTATCCACTTCACTTCTTCGGCCCTGAGCCTGCTCCGACCCAACTGACACTTTTTGTTCTGTCATTCTGAATGATTGAGACCACAAGTATTGCAGTCATGAATCAGTTTACTGCTTTTGACTGTTGAAATAAACAAGAGTATACAAACAGAATCAGAGATAATTCAAATGTTGCCAAGGAAGTAGATCCTGAATTCCCAACCAAGGATTTAGGTTTAGTTCAGCACTCAGGATCTGGAACACAGGCCGCACATGCATATGCAAATAAATGCATATGTATGCTAGAGGATTGCGTTCAGCAACAATAAAGACACATTGAATTGTATTAGTGTACTTAGAGAGTGACCACAGATTAGAATCAGAGTCCATTCAGACTAGCGCGACTTGTCAGGCGACTTGGTCGCCTGACAAGTCGCGGTCGGTCGCTCGCCATTTCTCGACTTAGAAAAAGGGTCCTGTACTACTTTGGGGCGACCTGGAGGCGACTTGCATTGACTTCAATTATATGAAGTCCGTGCAAGTTGCGCCGAAGTCGCGGTGCACAGGTCGCCCCACAAAGTCGTGTCGCGCCAGTCTGAACGGGCTGTAACTACACTTAGTAACTTATTGTAGAATAAACAATATAACAACGCTAGATTACTATCAGAGTGCACTCTGTGTACTAAAGGGGCCCCCTTTATGCTGAATTGCAAGAGTCTCCAGGAGAGTGAGGCTTCACTAGTCTTCACCGGCAAAGAAATCCCAACAATCCATGGAAAGTAATTGTAATCCAATAAAGGTAATGCTGATGAACTATATTCTCCAAAGCAATCAATAATTGTAATCCACAGAGATGTAGGCAAACAGATCCTGATGGCCTTGTTGAAGCAAACAGTTTGGTAGTCCTGCCCTAACTCAGCCTAGGTCTGTGATTAATGCAGATGTAGATACCGGATGTCTTTCACCCAAACCAGGAACTCCGCTCTCCGCTGCGGCCAGGCCCTGCTCTGCTCAGCATCTCCTTCTGCCTGCCAGCAACCTTCCGCTCGGTCACCCTACTGAGACTTCTCCACACACTCACACCGCCCGCTTCAGCTCCGGTGTCCACCACTAGGCCTCGGCCTATTCTCCTGCGATCCGCAGCAGCTCTTCCCCTTCCTCCCAGTGCGCTGTGCTCGAGGCAAGAGAGCGAGAATAGATCCCGCCCCCCTTTATAAAGACACCCCCAGCAAGCTCCGCACGTCCCATTGCTCCCTGGGAGAAGAGTCTCTCTCTCAAAGCAGTCTACGATCCTGGCTCCTCCCGGACTATATCTCCCATAATTCCAAAGTCACTGTCTTTGCAGAACTTTAACCGCTTGCCGACCGCCGCAAGTAAATTTACTGCGGCGGTCAGCCCCTCACAGGCAAAGTGACGTTAATTAACGTCACTAGCCTGGGAGGGTCTGGGGAGCGAGCGCGCGCCGCCGGAGGTGCGCTCCCACTCCCGCGCGGTCACGGACCCCCCCGCGCGTGTGACCGGCGGACCCGATGTCCGCCGGTCACTCAGCGATCGTCGGGGGAGAGGGAGAAAGTCAGGCAGCTTGTGTAAACAAGCCACCTGTCATTCTCCTCGGTGTAAAAACACTGATCACACGGTTCTACTATGTAGAACCGTTGATCAGTGTCCTTACACCTCAAGTCACAGCCAATCACAGAAAGAATCACGCCCCTAGGGACACACACAGCCCCTCCCTCTCAAATAAAGTTAACCCCTTCGCTACCAGTGTATTTTTACAGTAACAGTGCATATTTATAGCACTGATTACTGTAGAAATGTCACTGGTAACCCCAAAAGTGTCAAAAATGTCAGTCAAGGGTCCGATCTGTCCGCCCCAATGTCACAATACCGCAAAAAAAATCGCAGATCGCCGCCATTACACGTTAAAAAAAAAAACAACAAAAATGACAAAAATCTTTCCCTTTGTTAGTAAACGCGATAACTTTTGCGCAAACCAATAAAAATACGTTTTTTGCGATTTTTTTTACCAAACATATGTAGCATAAAACAAATTGGCCGAAAATGTTAAAAAATTTTGATTTTTACATTTTTTTTGGGGAATTTCATATAAAAAAATGTGAAAAATATTGTTATTTTTGCAAAATTGACGTTCTTTTTTTGTTTATAGCGCAAAAAGTAAAAAGCGCACCGGTGATCAAATACCACCAAAAGAAAGCTCTGTTTGTGGGAAAAAAAGGACGTCAAATTTGTTTAGGTACAGCGTCGCACGACCACACAATTGTCCGTTAAAGTCACGCAGTGCCGAATCGCAAAATACCCCCTGGTCGTTTAGCAGCCAAATCCTCCGGGGCTTAAGTGGTTAATAACAAACAACAGTTTGAACAATGCCAGCCGTGCGACCCGGCTACATCAGGTTAACTGTTATGTATATTATTTAACTATGCACTGAGAAGGTTAGCATATTGCATGGTGAATGTACATACAGTATCTCACAAAAGTAAGTACACCCCTCACATTTCTGTAAATATTTTATTCTATCTTTTCATGTGACAACACTGAAGAAATTAGACTTTGCTACAATGTAAAGTAGTGAGTGTACAGCTTGTATAACAGTGTAAATTTGCTGTCCCCTCAAAATAACTCAACACACAGCCATTAATGTCTAAACCACTGGATACAAAAATGAGTATTTAGGGGGTCAGCCCCTTGAATGACTAAAGTCCATTACACTGTACTTCTATTGAGAAATTCCCACAGACTGTCATGCATCTTTCAGCCACAAGATGTCACTGTTGTTGCTTTAAGTGAAGGGATCTTTCTGGAAAGGAGGAGGAAACAGGAAGTTCCTGGGACGGTGTGGTGTTCGTCTCTCTATGGCTGTGCTGAGCTGAGAAAAGGGACTGCATGCTGTGGCCTTGAGAGGGCATATAGACTGTATAATCCCGGGACAGAGCAACAGGATCTTGCCAGAGGGGACAGAGCTGAACTGTGATACTACGGACAGCAGCTGAGAACCAGAGAAAGAGAGGAGAGAACATCCCATAGCACCTCAAGCAAGTTACAGAGCAAGGGGCCATACTGCAGTGACCTCCAAGTGACAGAACAAGATAAACTACCTGCAAAGAAACCCAGACCAGTGCATAAGAGACTGAAGCTACAGATAGCAAGGGACAGATCCAGAGACCTGACTACATCCACCATCACAGAGACTGAGATAAAGCAGCTGTACCTACAGAACTGTGAGTGTGCACCGGTGCTAACCTGTGGCAGGGCATAGAGCAGGTTTCTGTAGACAGAGCGTTGCAGCAACGTGTCCCGGTTAGCGGGAATCAGATAGGATCATATAGCAGAGTAGCCTGTACTTCTGTGTGTTCGTTGGCAGGAGCGCCATTTTATGTATCTGTTATTACTGTTAACATCATTCTCCGGCCATTATACTCTGTTGGTTAATAAAGCCGGTATCTGCTTCAGCCTCTCTGTCTGCTGTACCGTACTTGAATTCTGCATTGCGGCCCCCTACTCCTCTGACCGCTACAAGTGGCGCTGCGAGCAGGGTACGGTTACAGAGATGGAGGCGGCTGAAGGAAATGTGCATGATGCTAATGTGAGTACCTCAGGCAATGGTGGAACCCCTGCAAGGGCCCTCCCTATGGGCATGCTGTTTAACTTGCTGCCAAAATTTGATGGCAAGAACATGTCACTGTCAGACTGGGTGACAAGATTACAGAGCGCTGCAAGAATTTACAATGTCAGCCCAGAATTACAGGTAGAAATTGCTTTGGCTGCCCTGGAGGGTGAGGCCCGAAAGAATGTGTTTCTACAATCAGAAGCCACACGCAGCACCTTGCAAGAGATTGTGCGATTTCTGGAAGAAATATACGGTGAAACAGCTAGTGCGGGCCACCTCCGGGCGAAATTCTTCTACCGGGTTCAGCAAGAAAATGAAGGGGTCTCACAATATGCGATGGCTCTACAAGAAGTATGGGCTGAGGTACAGAAAAAGGAGGCAGACGGAGTATCTGGCATGGGATCTGCCGACCGAATATTGCGGGAACAGTTTATTCTGGGACTCTTCAGCTCTCCCCTGAGACAGGTTCTGCGGGAGCGAGTCAGGGTGGACCCTACTCTGAACTTTTGGCAAATATTGGCGGAGGCTGTGGCACGCAGTAAAGAAGAAAGTTATGCCTCCGGAGTTATACGGACCCAGACCGCCACACCGTTTGGGGTTGTGGGGAAGGAAGAGGTCCTAGTTAAAGTGGTACAAGACCTGCAAAGCTCCCTGAGTGCTATGCACGAAAAATTGACACAAATGGAAAGACGAATGGAGTCGAGCTATTCCTCTGGGGCTGCCTATCCGCCCCAACAACCGCCCTATCAGATTGCCCCACTGGTTCCTACACCACAGCATCCTTACCCGAGTTCACCGTCAAACCAAGTTCCTCAATATCTTCCAACAAGGCCAGCCAGGGCGCCTCCCGCACGCAGGCGGAGGGACTATGGTCCAGGGACACAGTGCTGGCGGTGCGGAGAAGAAGGACACTTCGCCAGAGAGTGTCAGAGTGATCTATCTAGACGCTCAGAGCCGGCGTTAAACTACTGGCCCCCGCAGTAGTGGGCGTACTGCGGGGAAGGTGGAGAGTCAAGACACCCAGCACAGCTCTGAACACCTGGTCGCAGGGTGCCCCGTCATACAAGCTGAATTTGAAGGAATCCCATTCAACTGCTTAGTAGATACCGGATCACAGGTGACGACCATGCCTGAGTCATACTTCAATCGTTTCTTCCAATCACTGGCTAAGCCAGAACGAGAGA
Organism: Pelophylax lessonae; assembly: GCF_965119305.1. Classification (NCBI taxonomy): domain Eukaryota; kingdom Metazoa; phylum Chordata; class Amphibia; order Anura; family Ranidae; genus Pelophylax; species Pelophylax lessonae. The sequence goes on along the minus strand of NC_138774.1, from coordinate 2,280,094 downwards.
CATTGGTCCGAGTTACAGCTGCGAACCATCAGCAAATTCCGGTCACGAGAGTCGTGTGGATGAACGTACGGCTGTGTGGACAGGAAGTGGGAAGAAAAGGCATTCTGCTGGTCCCCGAGACGTTCAAGGAGGATGTACCGGTGATAATGGGCATGAATATTCTACGAGAGTTGGATCAGATCATGTTCACTAAACGAGAACCTGGCTATTGGAAGCAAGCCACCCCACACAAACCCACGCAAAAAGCTTTCCAACGGTTGATCCGGTTCTGTGGGACACAGAAGAGTGTCCCAGTACACCAGTCCGTGGGAACTATCTGAGTGCCGGGAAAGGCTACCCTCAGTCTTCCTCCTGGTCGGGAGACTATACTGACACTGCCTGTGGGAACCTTCCGCAACCTTGAAGGTATGGAGGTGATCATCGAACCAGGGGGTCTAGGAGAACTAGGTCAGGATGCCCTAGTGGCCCGGACACTGGCAGTGGTCCAGAATGGACGAGTACCCATAAGAGCTGTGAATGTGGGACATCTGGAAGTCGCTTTGGCGCCTGGAGTAGAACTGGCCCGTGTGTACTTACATCGGGGAGAAGTGCTAAGTCGGGAAGAAGTGACTCTAGCTCCAACAGGCAATGCTGCATGGACACTGGCAGTTACTGCCAGACCCGAAGAGGCTCCGACCACAGAATGGAATGGGAGAACCATTATGGACCAAATGGAGATAGATGTGAAGAATCTCGGTCCAGACCGTTTGCGGGCGGTTGAAGCCATGCTGTGGGAGAATCAGGCTGCGTTTGCCCGCCATGCCGATGACTTTGGCTGCACAGATGCTATCACACATGAGATACCGACCGGGGACGCTGACCCAATCTGGGAGAGATATCGACAGATCCCGCCCAAGTTGTACCAGGAAGTGAAGACATTGTTGAAACAGATGATAGATTCAGGAGTGGTACGAGGTAGTCAAAGTCCTTGGGCAGCCCCAGTGGTGCTTGTCAAGAAGAAGGACGGCACTATTCGATTTTGTGTGGATTATCGGCGGTTGAATGCATGCACCACACGAGACTCATACCCTCTGCCACGCATCGAGGAGTCCCTGACAGCCCTAGGGCGGGCTAAATACTTCTCCACCCTGGATCTAGCAAGCGGGTACTGGCAAGTACCGGTGGCCGAGAAGGACCGGGCCAAGACTGCATTCATACTCCCCATGGGATTATTCGAATTTAACAGGATGCCATTCGGGCTATCTAATGCCCCGAGCACCTTCCAGCGGCTGATGGAGAAGTGTCTGGGAGACCTGAATTTTGAAGCAACCTTGATATACTTGGATGATATCATTGTATACTCCGCTACTTTTCAAGAACGCCTAGACCGACTAGGACAGGTACTCAAGCGGTTGCGATCCCATGGCCTGAAGATAAAGCCAAAGAAGTGTCATCTCTTCAAGAGGAAGATAGAGTACCTAGTCCATACGGTGTCCCAAGATGGGGTGCTGCCATCTCAAGACAAAATGGCTGCAATACAACAATGGCCAGCGCCCAGAACACTGCGGGAGTTGAAGGCTTTCCTCGGTCTGACCGGATATTACCGGCGATTCATCAAAGACTACGCAAAGATAGCGGGCCCTCTGAATGAGCTGCAGAGAGGAACAGCTGGGAGGCCCAAGGGTCAAAGTGTCCCCTGGGGACAGAAGCAGGAAGAGGCCTTCCAGGCCCTGAAAGAAACCCTGACATCGGCCCCATCTTGGCTTATGCTGACTTTGACAAACCATTCCTCTTATCGACTGATGGCAGCCTCTATGGACTTGGGGCGCTACAAGAAGGACGTGAAAGAGTTATCGCTTATGCCAGTCGGTCGTTGCGGGATACAAAGTGAAACCCTCATAACTATAGTTCCTTCCGGCTGGAGCTCCTTGCCCTGGTGTGGGCCATGACAGAAAAATTTGCGGGCTACCTGACAGGGACTAAGATCTTTGTACAGACCGAAAACAGCCCCCTGGCCCATCTGGATACTGCCAAACTGGGAGCCCTGGAGCAGCGTTGGGCAGCTCGCCTTGCCAAGTATGACTTCTCGATCCGCTACCGCTCTGCTACAGAGAACACTAATGCCGATGGTCTGTCGAGGGTTACTTTTGAGACTCCAGTAGGGGATCTGGATGAACAAAAAGAAGAGGATGAAACTCCAGACTTCCGCAGGTTTACACCTCCAGCAGTTGCAGCACAGACAAGTGGGGAGGCCCGAGTGCTACCCAAGGCATTAGGAAGAACCAATGAAGAATGGGACCCAATACAGGATGAAGATGTCGGACTGCGGCAGATGAAAGGTTGGGTGTCCCAGCAAAGAAAACCTGACAGAGAAGAAAGGACTGAGCTTGATGCCGAGATGAAGTCCATTCTACACCAATGGGATAGACTGGAAATTCATGGAGCTGTTTTGTACCGCAAGTGGCAGCAGCCTTCTGATATAGAGGCAAGGTGGCAGGTAGTAATACCCAGAAGCATGGCACGAGAGGTAGCCAAGGAGGCTCATGAATTTGGAGCTCACTTCGGGCCAGTTAAGACCTTCCAGTGGCTGCAACGCTATGTATATTGTCCACGACTGGAGGCCACGGTTGAGGAAGTCTGCCGGCAGTGTCGAATGTGTGAACTCACCAAAAGCACCGAACAGAGGGCACCCATGCAGCCCATACAGACCAAAGAACCGCTGGAAGTATTGATGATAGATTATCTTCTCATGGGACAATCCACCAGAGGTCCACAATACTGCCTGGTCATGATTGACCACTTCTCTAAATTTGCAGTGGTCACCCCAACTCGAGACCAGACGGCGGAGTCTGCAGCTCGGGCCATCTGTCAAGATTTCATCCGAGTCTACGGGTGTCCGAAGCGGATCCATTCAGATCAAGGAGCGTGCTTTCATGGGGCCTGCGAGCGCTTCAACCGGACCCTGCTTCAGATGTTGAGGACATTAGAGGAAGACAAAAGGATGCACTGGCCAGACTACCTCCATGAATTAGTCTGGGCTTACAATAATCGGGTTCACAACACAACCGGGTATACTCCGTACATGCTATTGTTCGCCAGAGCTGGCCGGGAAATTGTTGAACTGAATTTAGAACAACCACAGGACTTAATAGAACGATCGACCACCTCATGGGTGAAAGAACACCGTCAACGGCTCCAGACCATCCGCCGGTTAGCAGGTCAGCGTTTGCAAGAGAGAACTCATACTGACCGTCCTCCCCTCCAGGAGGTTCCGCTGCAACCTGGAGACCGGGTACTGGTGTGGGAGAAACGTCCCAGAGGCAAGTTGAGTGAGCGTTGGGAGGTACAACCTTACAAAGTGATCAGAAGAGTGTACCCCAATGGCCCGTTCTACGAAGTACGGGTGGAAAATGAGGAGTTTGCCTCAAGGATCCTACATAGGAATATGTTACGGCCATGTCGATCTGAAGATCCCTAACTTGCTGAAGAGACAACACTTCCTGTCCCGTCCTCAGAACTCATTATCTCCAATGAAAACAATGATGAAGACTGGTGGATTGTTCCTGACACTACGGAAGGTCCCCAGGCCACAGGGGATGAAGCTTATGCTACAGAACCACCACCGGCTCGCAATGAGGAGGAACCCAGGTTGGCAGCTCCCAATGAGGAAAGTCAGTCCCTCACAGATAGTCAAGACCTCCGGAGATCCAATAGGTCTACTGCAGGGGTTCCACCAAACAGGTACAATGCTGATCAGTTCATTTGGTCCACCTGTATGTGTTGTGGACAATGTTGTGCTGCTGTTAGAGATTGTAATAATCACTTTCTTCCCCATGGACTATATAGGATGGCCGAGGACGACCATCGTTAAGTGGGGAGGCATGTAGGGGATCAGCCCCTTGAATGACTAAAGTCCATCACACTGTACTTCTATTAAGAAATTCCCACAGACTGTCATGCATCTTTCAGCCACAAGATGTCACTGTTGTTGCTTTAAGTGAAGGGATCTTTCTGGAAAGGAGGAGGGAGCAGGAAGTTCCTGGGACGGTGTGGTGTTCGTCTCTCTCTATGGCTGTGCTGAGCTGAGAAAAGGGACTGCATGCTGTGGCCTTGAGAGGGCATATAGACTGTATAATCCCGGGACAGAGCAACAGGATCTTGCCAGAGGGGACAGAGCTGAACTGTGATACTACGGACAGCAGCTGAGAACCAGAGAAAGAGAGGAGAGAACATCCCATAGCACCTCAAGCAAGTTACAGAGCAAGGGGCCATACTGCAGTGACCTCCAAGTGACAGAACAAGATAAACTACCTGCAAAGAAACCCAGACCAGTGCATAAGAGACTGAAGCTACAGATAGCAAGGGACAGATCCAGAGACCTGACTACATCCACCATCACAGAGACTGAGATAAAGCAGCTGTACCTACAGAACTGTGAGTGTGCACCGGTGCTAACCTGTGGCAGGGCATAGAGCAGGTTTCTGTAGACAGAGCGTTGCAGCAACGTGTCCCGGTTAGCGGGAATCAGATAGGATCATATAGCAGAGTAGCCTGTACTTCTGTGTGTGCGTTGGCGGGAGCGCCATTTTATGTATCACGTTGCAGTTAACTTGGCTGTAAACCTATGTAATCTGTTATTACTGTTAACATCATTCTCCGGCCATTATACTCTGTTGGTTAATAAAGCCGGTATCTGCTTCAGCCTCATTGTCTGCTGTACCGTACTTGAATTCTGCATTGCGGTCCCCTACTCCTCTGACCGCTACAAGTACACCCCTAAGTGTCCAAATTAAGTCCAAAGTGTCAATATTTTGTGTGGCCGCCATTATTTTCCAGCACTGCCTTAACCCTCTTGGGCATGGAGTTCACCAGAGCTTCACAGGTTCCCACTGGAGTCCTCTTCCCCTCCTCCATGATGACATCACAGAGCTGGTGGATGTTAGAGACCTTGCACAGAGGATCCCCCACAGATGCTCAATAGGGTTTAGGTCTGGAGACATGCTTGGCCAGTCCATCACCTTTACCCTCAGCTTCTTTAGCAAGGCAGTGGCCGTCTTGGAGGTGTTTGGGGTCGTTATGTTGGAATACTGCCCTGCGGCCCAGTCTCTGAAGGGAGGGGATCATGCTCTGCTTCAGTATGTCACAGTACATGTTGGCATTCATGGTTCCCTCAATGAACTGTAGCTCCCCAGTGCCGGCAGCACTCATGTAGCCCCAGACCATTTATTACAAATTTACACTGTTATACAATGATGGGATTGGGGAGGGGGGTTTGGTATATATCATATATACTGTACAGTGGGATGCATTCTGTCCAATGGCAGGATTTGTTGTTTTTTTTTTTTTGGGGGGGGGGGTGGTAGTGTGTATTATATATATATAATAGAATGCATGCTGTCCAATGACAGGATCAGGAAGGGGAGCATAGTATATATTATATATACAGAGAGAAGCATGATCTCCAATGATGGGATTGGAAAGGGGAGGGGAGAGTATATATTATATATACTGTACAGTGGGATGCATTCTGTCCAATGACATGATTAGGAAGGGGGGAGGTATATTATGTATAAAGAGAGAAGCATACTCTTCAATGATAGGATTGGGAAGGGGAGGGGGGGGAGTATAGTATATATTATATACACAAAGGAAAGCAGGATCTCCAGTGATGGGATGGGGGGGTATATTATATATACAGAGAGAAGCATGCTCTCCAATAGTGGGATTGGGGGGGGGGGGGGCATAGTATATATTATATAAACAGAGAGAAGCATGCTCTTCAATAATGGGATGGGGGGGCATAGTATATATTATATATACAGAGAGAAGTATGCTCTTCAATAATGGGATGGGGGGGCATAGTATATATTATATATACAGAGAGAAGTATGCTCTTCAATAATGGGATGGGGGGGCATAGTATATATTATATAAACAGAGAGAAGCATGCTCTTCAATAATGGGATGGGGGGGCATAGTATATATTATATATACAGAGAGAAGTATGCTCTTCAATAATGGGATGGGGGGCATAGTATATATTATATATACAGAGAGAAGCATGCTCTTCAATGATGGGATTGGGGGGGGGCATAGTATATATTATATATACAGAGGGAAGCAGGATCTCCAGTGATGGGATGGGGGGTATATATTATATATACAGACAGAAGCATGCTCTTCAGTGATGGGATGGGGGGTATATATTATATATACAGAGAGAAGCATGCTCTCCAATAATGGGATTGGGGGGGGGGCATAGTATATATTATATATACAGAGAGAAGCATGCTCTCCAATGATAGTATTGGGAAGGGAGGGCATAGTATATATTATATATACAAAGGAAAGCATGCTCTCCAGTGCTGGGATGGGGGGGGGGGGGTATATTATATAAACAGAGGGAAGCATGCTCTCCAATGATGGGATTGGGAAGGGGAGGGGGGGAGCATAGTATATATTATATATACAGAGGGAAGCATGCTCTCCAATGATGGGATGGGGGGGGGTATATATTATATATACAGAGAGAAGCATGCTCTCCAATGATGGGATTGGTTAAGGGAGGGCATAGTATATATTATATATACAGAGGGAAGCATGCTCTCCAATGATGGGATTGGGAAGGGGAGGGGAGAGTATATATTATATATACAGAGGGAAGCATGCTCTCCAGTGATGGGGGATTGGAGGGGGGGGTAGTATCAGAACAGAAGATGCTGCAGGAAGCAGTTACCATGGTGACGGGAGAAGGAGGGATGTGAGAAGAAAGGACGGGAGTCTGGCAGGCAGAGGGAGGACAGAGAAGATTGGGACACGGTGGTAGCAGACGGCGGGCAGAATGTCGGAGTCCGGGGCCGGGGGCAGCTCTGTCTATGACACCAGCTCCCTGCTGCAGTACTGTAATGGTGAGGATGGCGGAGGATGGTGGTGGTGGGGGGGGGGAGGGAGGAGAGACAATGGGCCCTGTGAGGGTGGCACAGCCTGGTACCATCTGCGGGGTGGGGGAGGGGATGCTATACATCTATAGGAGCCGATTAACCCTTCCAGGCCTATGAGCTCTCTAATCTCCAGATTGCACCCTAGATGACGGCCTGTCCGGCCCCAGCGCCATGGACACCGATGACCGAATATCCAACCTGGAACAGAGGCTGCAGCTGCAGGAGGATGAGATGCAGGTCCTGCGGGCTGCGCTGAGCGACGCACTGAGGAGGCTGCGAGTCTGCGAGGAGAGGGGCGACCCCCTGCGGGGGAGACAAGGTGAGAGATCATCAATAAACACAAATACTCCCATTACTGAGCACCAATATCATTCCATCCACCGGGGGGCGCTCTGCTTCACAGCCATGGACCACCCCCCCTCTGACCACACCAACCAATCAGATTCCACAATTTGTTTTCCAACCAGTCCGGCCAAAATGACCGCTGAAACCTGATTGGTGCACAACACCCGCCATGTGTCAGATGTGTCCAATCCCACATGGGCTTTGGGGGGAGGGGCCAATATACTTCACTGAGATTGGGTAGAACAAAGAAACCCCGCCCACAAACACATGACCTCTCATAATAAAAACAAAGACATGCTGGGACTTGTAGTTCAGTAGAGAAAATCACTGCAATACAAGAGGGGCCATAACACATCTGACGTTCCATGTGATCGGGGGAGGGGGTGATCAATAACAAATGTCTGACATGCTGAAAAATCTATCCCCCCCACATACCGCCCTTCCCCCAATATTACCCCCACATACTGCCCTTCCCCCAATATTACCCCCACATACTGCCCTTCCCCCAATATTACCCCCACATACTGCCCTTCCCCCAATATTACCCCCACATACTGCCCTTCCCCCAATATTACCCATCACACTCCTCTCCTGTACATACCGCTCACTGTCATACCCTCCACACTCCTCTCCTGTACATACCGCTCACTGTCATACCCTCCACACTCCTCTCCTGTACATACCGCTCACTGTCATACCCTCCACACTCCTCTCCTGTACATACCGCTCACTGTCATACCCTCCACACTCCTCTCCTGTACATACTGCCCACTGTCATACCCTCCACACTCCTCTCCTGTACATACCACTCACTGTCATATCCTCCACACTCCTCTCCTGTACATACCACTCACTGTCATACCCTCCACACTCCTCTCCTGTACATACCGCTCACTGTCATACCCTCCACACTCCTCTCCTGTACATACCGCCCCCTGTCATACCCTCCACACTCCTCTCCTGTACATACTGCTCACTGTCATACCCTCCACACTCCTCTCCTGTACATACCGCCCACTGTCATACCCCCCACACTCCTCTCCTGTACATACCGCTCACTGTCATACCCTCCACACTCCTCTCCTGTACATACCGCTCACTGTCATACCCTCCACACTCCTCTCCTGTACATACCGCTCACTGTCATACCCCCCCACACTCCTCTCCTGTACATACTGCCCACTGTCATACCCTCCACACTCCTCTCCTGTACATACCACTCACTGTCATATCCTCCACACTCCTCTCCTGTACATACCGCTCACTGTCATATCCTCCACACTCCTCTCCTGTACATACCGCTCACTGTCATACCCTCCACACTCCTCTCCTGTACATACCGCCCACTGTCATATCCCCCACACTCCTCTCCTGTACATACCGCCCACTGTCATACCCTCCACACTCCTCTCCTGTACATACCGCCCACTGTCATACCTCCACACTCCTCTCCTGTACATACCGCCCACTGTCATATTCTACACACTCCTCTCCTGTACATACCGCTCACTGTCATACCCTCCACACTCCTCTCCTGTACATACTGCCCACTGTCATACCCTCCACACTCCTCTCCTGTACATACCGCCCACTGTCATACCCTCCACACTCCTCTCCTGTACATACTGCTCACTGTCATACCCTCCACACTCCTCTCCTGTACATACCGCTCACTGTCATACCCTCCACACTCCTCTCCTGTACATACCGCTCACTGTCATATCCTCCACACTCCTCTCCTGTACATACCGCCCACTCTCATACCCTCCACACTCCTCTCCTGTACATACTGCCCACTGTCATACCCTCCACACTCCTCTCCTGTACATACCGCTCACTGTCATACCCTCCACACTCCTCTCCTGTACATACCGCCCACTGTCATATCCTCCACACTCCTCTCCTGTACATACCGCTCACTGTCATACCCCCCACACTCCTCTCCTGTACATACCGCTCACTGTCATACCCTCCACACTCCTCTCCTGTACATACCGCCCACTGTCATACCCCCCACACTCCTCTCCTGTACATACTGCTTACTGTCATACTATCCACACTCCTCTCCTGTACATACTGCCCACTGTCATATCTTCCACACTCCTCTCCTGTACATACCGCTCACTGTCATACCCTCCACACTCCTCTCCTGTACATACTGCCCACTGTCATACCCTCCACACTCCTCTCCTGTACATACTGCTCACTGTCATAGCCTCCACACTCCTCTCCTGTATATACCGCCCACTGTCATACCCTCCACACTCCTCTCCTGTACATACCGCCCACTGTCATACCCTCCACACTCCTCTCCTGTACATACCGCCCACTGTCATACCCTCCACACTCCTCTCCTGTACATACTGCCCACTGTCATACCCTCCACACTCCTCTCCTGTACATACTGCCCACTGTCATACCCTCCACACTCCTCTCCTGTACATACCGCTCACTGTCATACCCTCCACACTCCTCTCCTGTACATACTGCTCACTGTCATACCCTCCACACTCCTCTCCTGTACATACTGCTCACTGTCATACCCTTCACACTCCTCTCCTGTACATACTGCCCACTGTCATACCCTCCACACTCCTCTCCTGTACATACTGCCCACTGTCATACCCTCCACACTCCTCTCCTGTACATACTGCCCACTGTCATACCCTCCACACTCCTCTCCTGTACATACTGCCCACTGTCATACCCTTCACACTCCTCTCCTGTACATACCGCTCACTGTCATACCCTCCACACTCCTCTCCTGTACATACTGCTCACTGTCATACCCTCCACACTCCTCTCCTGTACATACTGCTCACTGTCATACCCTCCACACTCCTCTCCTGTACATACCTCCCACTGTCATACCCTCCACACTCCTCTCCTGTACATACTGCCCACTGTCATACCCTCCACACTCCTCTCCTGTACATACCGCCCACTGTCATACCCTCCACACTCCTCTCCTGTACATACTGCTCACTGTCATACCCTCCACACTCCTCTCCTGTACATACCGCCCACTGTCATATCCTCCACACTCCTCTCCTGTACATACCGCCCACTGTCATACCCCCCCACACTCCTCTCCTGTACATACCGCTCACTGTCATATCCTCCACACTCCTCTCCTGTACATACCGCTCACTGTCATACCCTCCACACTCCCCTCCTGTACATACCGCTCACTGTCATACCCTCCACACTCCTCTCCTGTACATACTGCTCACTGTCATACCCTCCACACTCCTCTCCTGTACATACTGCCCACTGTCATACCCTCCACACTCCTCTCCTGTACATACTGCTCACTGTCATATCCTCCACACTCCTCTCCTGTACATACCGCTCACTGTCATACCCTCCACACTCCTCTCCTGTACATACCGCTCACTGTCATATCCTCCACACTCCCCTCCTCTACATACCGCCCACTGTCATACCCTCCACACTCCTCTCCTGTACATACTGTTCACTGTCATATCCTTCACACTCCTCTCCTGTACATACCGCCCACTGTCATATCCTCCACACTCCTCTCCTGTACATACCGCCCACTGTCATACCCTCCACACTCCTCTCCTGTACATACCGCCCACTGTCATACCCTCCACACTCCTCTCCTGTACATACTGCCCACTGTCATATCCCCCACACTCCTCTCCTGTACATACCGCCCACTGTCATACCCTCCACACTCCTCTCCTGTACATACCGCTCACTGTCATATCCTCCACACTCCTCTCCTGTACATACCGCTCACTGTCATACCCTCCACACTCCTCTCCTGTACATACTGCACACTGTCATATCCTCCACACTCCTCTCCTGTACATACCGCTCACTGTCATACCCTCCACACTCCTCTCCTGTACATACCGCTCACTGTCATATCCTCCACACTCCTCTCCTGTACATACCGCTCACTGTCATACCCTCCACACTCCTCTCCTGTACATACTGCACACTGTCATATCCTCCACACTCCTCTCCTGTACATACCGCTCACTGTCATACCCTCCACACTCCTCTCCTGTACATACCGCTCACTGTCATATCCCCCACACTCCTCTCCTGTACAGTGAGAGGAGTGTGGATATAACAGTGGGCGGTATAAAGAGGAGAGGAGTGTATGACAGTGAGCGGTATGTACAGGAGAGGAGTGTGGATATAACAGTGGGCGGTATAAAGAGGAGAGGAGTGTATGACAGTGAGCGGTATGTACAGGAGAGGAGTGTGGATATAACAGTGGGCGGTATAAAGAGGAGAGGAGTGTATGACAGTGAGCGGTATGTACAGGAGAGGAGTGTGGAGGATATGACAGTGGGCAGTATGTACAGGAGAGGAGTGTGGAGGGTATGACAGTGGGCAATATGTAGAGGAGAGGAGTATGGAGGATATAACAGTGGGCGGTATAAAGAGGAGAGGAGTGTATGACAGTAGGGGGTATGTAGAGGAGAGGAGTGTATGACAGTGGGGGGTATGTAGAGGAGAGGAGTGTATGACAGTAGGGGGTATGTAGAGGAGAGGAGTGTATGACAGTAGGGGGTATGTAGAGGAGAGGAGTGTATGACAGTAGGGGGTATATAGAGGAGAGGAGTGTATGACAGTAGGGGGTATGTAGAGGAGAGGAGTGTATGACAGTGGGGGGTATGTAGAGGAGAGGAGTGTATGACAGTAGGGGGTATGTAGAGGAGAGGAGTGTATGACAGTGGGGGGTATATAGAGGAGAGGAGTGTATGACAGTGGGGGGTATGTAGAGGAGAGGAGTGTATGACAGTAGGGGGTATGTAGAGGAGAGGAGTGTATGACAGTAGGGGGTATATAGAGGAGAGGAGTGTATGACAGTAGGGGGTATGTAGAGGAGAGGAGTGTATGACAGTAGGGGGTATGTAGATGGCGGGTGGAACCTCAGTTTCCTGTAGACTTTCCCTCCAGCTCTTTGCTCATTTTTCTGCACGCACTTTAGGTAGAGATCTGGAGGAAGCGTCAATGGACTGTAAGTGAGTTGATCAGCACAGGTTTGTTCCATCAATATCTGGAAGTTTTTCTTCTGGGGTGGCGGATGGGTCTTGTAGTTTATTCATTCATAGATTTCTGTGAATGAATGAAGCAGCTGTGGGGGATGGGCAGGTGTGCAGGGGGTTGGGCTAAATACGGGGGTAACATGGTGGGACATGTTGCAAAAGGTGGAGTGAAACGGTCCAGACGGATGCTGATTGTCAATAATCATCAATAGAACGGTGTAGAAGATGATGGAGGTGTAAAGTTTGTGAAAGTGAAACATTACAGAAGAAGCCCAGCTGTGACTTCCTCTATCCGTACCATGACCGGGGCACAGACATACCTTACATGGAAGGTACACATAGAGGAAAGCCAGCGTTCTGATTGGACCGTTACAGGACCTGGTGATCTAGGACTCATCTTCTGACATAGGAAGGAGTCAGGGAATACAGGGATTGGACAAATATCTCTAAAGAATCTGATACAATGTGTCTCTTTAGGGGCCCATGAATCTGAGACAATGTATCTTTTTAGGGGCCCATGGATCTGATACAATGTGTCTCTTTAGGGGCCCATGAATCTGAGACAATGTATCTTTTTAGGGGCCCATTGATCTGATACAATGTGTCTTTTTAGGGGCCCATGAATCTGATACAATGTGTCTTTTTAGGGGCCCATGGATCTGATACAATGTGTCTTTTTAGGGGCCCATGAATCTGATACAATGTGTTTCTTTAGGGGCCCATGAATCTGATACAATGTATCTTTTTAGGGGCCCATGGATCTGATACAATGTGTCTCTTTAGGGGCCCATTGATCTGATACAATGTGTCTCTTTAGGGGCCCATGGATCTGATATAATGTGTCTTTTTTTAGGGGCCCATGGATCTGATACAATGTCTTTTTAGGGGCCACTAAATGTGTTTCAATGTTTTTTTTTTTTTTAGGGGCCCATGAATCTAATACAGGGGTGTCCAAACTTTTTTCAAAGAGGGCCAGATTTGATGAAGTGAACATGCGTGAGGGCCGCCCATTTTGCCTGACATTCTTTGGACCATTAAAATTAAATGCAAATGAACTATTTTATGCAAAGTTTATTGCTAACGGCAGACTTTTCATTTCGTCTCATGGATGACAAATCTAAACAGCGTTATTCCGGTTATCATGGAGAGAGCGCTGGTCCTGTCATACTAGCGCCAAATTTATTTGTGTTTTTTAGTGCTCCCTTATCAGGCTAAAGCCTCGTACACACGATCGGATTATCGAACGATCTTGCGTCTGATTTTTGTTGCATGTTGGTCTCATATGGAAAGGGAAGAAGTTACTTTCATAGGAGAATTCTCGTACGACGGAATTCAGCTTCAGAAGCGATGTCATGTGTTGAATTGCTTTGTCTGTGTTCTTTCGTGTCTGAGCATGCCCAGTCTTGCTATTATGATTTTTTTCGGACGATAACTGTACTAATTAAAGGAAAATCGGACGTTGTGTTGACGTACGATAAAAATTTTACTGCCTGCACATCCAGATTTTGTCGTCCGAAAATTCGTTATCGGCTGTTGAAAGCACCATACTAACAATCCGAAAATCGGCAGATCGTTTGTCGAATGAAATTTTACTTCCGATTTTCGTATCGTGTGTACGGGCCTTAAGTCTGAGGCCATATTGAGCAAGGGATATAAAGCTGGTGGGGATGGGCGGTGGATGTTAACATTTAGTGTATTCACAAGTAACATGGGTGTGGAAAGATCCAGAGATCCCAGTGGTCCTGAGCAGCGCTCTGGGATTCACAGGGGCCACAACAATAGATTTTTCCAAATTATCTGTGGGGCCATATTAAAGCGGCCTAGGGGCCGCAAATGGCCCGCGGGCCGGACTTTGGACATGCCTGATGTAATACAATGTCTTTTTAGGGGCCCATTGATCTGATACAATGTGTCTCTTTAGGGGCCCATGAATCTGATGCAATGTGTCTCTTAGGGGCCCAATGAATCTGATACAATGTCTTTTTAGGGGTCCATGAATCTGATACAATGTGTCTTTTTAGGGGCCCATGAATCTGATACAATGTGTCTCTTTAGGGGCCCATGGATCTGATACAATGTGTCTCTTAGGGGCCCAATGAATCTGATACAATGTCTTTTTAGGAGCCCATGAATCTGATACAATGTGTCTTTTTAGGGGCCCATGAATCTGATACAATGTGTCTCTTTAGGGGCCCATGACTCTGATACAATGTGTCTCTTTAGGGGCCCATGACTCTGATATAATGTGTATTTTTTTTAGGGGCCCATGGATCTGATACAATGTGTCTCTTAAGGGGCCCATGGATCTGATACAATGTGTCTCTTAAGGGGCCCATGGATCTGATATAATGTGTCTTTTTTTAGGGGCCCATGGATCTGATACAATGTGTCTTTTTTAGGGGCCCATGTAGTAAAGCCTCCCCCGCGCTCATCACAGAATGGCCTCACCCCCCGCAGGAGGAGCGGCATGTCTACCTCACCTTCCTCCCCCAAAAAAGGGGGCACACCAGTGTTCTCCAAAAGGTAAGTACACCCCCATCCATGTCACATGACCTAACATAAAGATCCGTAACCCATCAGAACTCCACACAACTGGCAACAGAAACCTCAACATTTACTGGCCGCTCATTCCCATTGTATTGTAGTCTGAGCAAATCACCAGATGTGCATCCCTGAGGAAGGTCAGCACTGCGGATAGATGGCCATAGGTCAGCATAGACAGACAGAGAGAGGATAGCACTGCAGACAAACGGACACTGGTCAGTACAGCGGAGAACCTCACAGTATACAGAGGATAGGCTCCTCCCATAGTATACAGAGGATAGGCTCCTCCCATAGTATACAGAGGACAGGCTCCTCCCATAGTATACAGAGGACAGGCTCCTCCCATAGTATACAGAGGATAGGCTCCTCCCATAGTATACAGAGGATAGGCTCCTCCCATAGTATACAGAGGACAGGCTCCTCCCATAGTATACAGAGGATAGGCTCCTCCCATAGTATACAGAGGACAGGCTCCTCCCATAGTATACAGAGGACAGGCTCCTCCCATAGTATACAGAGGATAGGCTCTTCCCATAGTATACAGAGGATAGGCTCCTCCCATAGTATACAGAGGACAGGCTCCTCCCATAGTATACAGAGGATAGGCTCCTCCCATAGTATACAGAGGACAGGCTCCTCCCATAGTATACAGAGGATAGGCTCCTCCCATAGTATACAGAGGACAGGCTCCTCCCATAGTATACAGAGGACAGGCTCCTCCCATAGTATACAGAGGATAGGCTCCTCCCATAGTATACAGAGGATAGGCTCCTCCCATAGTATACAGAGGACAGGCTCCTCCCATAGTATACAGAGGATAGGCTCCTCCCATAGTATACAGAGGATAGGCTCCTCCCATAGTATACAGAGGATAGGCTCTTCCCATAGTATACAGAGGATAGGCTCCTCCCATAGTATACAGAGGACAGGCTCCTCCCATAGTATACAGAGGATAGGCTCCTCCCATAGTATACAGAGGATAGGCTCCTCCCATAGTATACAGAGGATAGGCTCCTCCCATAGTATACAGAGGATAGGCTCCTCCCATAGTATACAGAGGACAGGCTCCTCCCATAGTATACAGAGGATAGGCTCCTCCCATAGTATACAGAGGATAGGCTCCTCCCATAGTATACAGAGGACAGGCTCCTCCCATAGTATACAGAGGACAGGCTCCTCCCATAGTATACAGAGGATAGGCTCCTCCCATAGTATACAGAGGATAGGCTCCTCCCATAGTATACAGAGGACAGGCTCCTCCCATAGTATACAGAGGATAGGCTCCTCCCATAGTATACAGAGGATAGGCTCCTCCCATAGTATACAGAGGATAGGCTCTTCCCATAGTATACAGAGGATAGGCTCCTCCCATAGTATACAGAGGACAGGCTCCTCCCATAGTATACAGAGGATAGGCTCCTCCCATAGTATACAGAGGATAGGCTCTTCCCATAGTATACAGAGGATAGGTTCCTCCCATAGTATACAGAGGATAGGCTCCTCCCATAGTATACAGAGGACAGGCTCCTCCCATAGTATACAGAGGATAGGCTCCTCCCATAGTATACAGAGGATAGGCTCCTCCCATAGTATACAGAGGATAGGCTCTTCCCATAGTATACAGAGGATAGGCTCCTCCCATAGTATACAGAGGACAGGCTCCTCCCATAGTATACAGAGGATAGGCTCCTCCCATAGTATACAGAGGATAGGCTCTTCCCATAGTATACAGAGGATAGGTTCCTCCCATAGTATACAGAGGACAGGCTCCTCCCATAGTATACAGAGGATAGGCTCCTCCCATAGTATACAGAGGACAGGCTCCTCCCATAGTATACAGACAGACTTGTATAAAGTACTCGAAATTTCTACTTGAGTAAAAGTACAAGTGCTCGATCAAAAAATTACTTGAGTAGAAGTGGAAGTGCTCGCAGAAAAAGTTACTTAAGTAGAAGTACTAAAGTATTCAACATTTTTTTTACTTAAGTATTGCAAGTAGTTTTTTCAAAAAATTTGCTACTTAAGTACTAAAAGTAAAAAGTACCAGTAGTTTTGAAAAAAAAAATCCTACTCAAGTACTGAAAGTAGAAGTACAAGTACTGTGTTATGTAGTTATTAAAGAAATAAGTCAAAAGTTTGAACATCATATTGTTTTTATTATTTCAAATGATTTATTCAAATGATTAACCTGTGTTTGTTAGTAGTTTCTTGATGCACTTTAAGCGCTGTAGCACCATTTATTTGTTTGTTTCATATTTTCTTTTTATTGGAAAGATTTGGTATAGCAGCTTTTATTATACACAGCCTTTATTTTCGTATGCGCTGATTTACAAATGACATTATACACATTTTTTTGAGCTTTATGCAACCTGCCATCTACTGTTCTGGCACTGGTAATTTTTTTAAAAGTAACGAGTAACTATGCAGCACAAAAAAAAAATACTTGAGTAGAAGTATCGAAATCATCGAAAAAATGTAGTGAAGTAAAAGTAGAAGTAGGAGAAAAAAATTCTACTCTAGGAAAGTACAGATACCGCATTTCGGTACTTAAGTACAGTACTTAAGTAGTTCTACTTCGTTACTATACATCTCTGTATACAGAGGATAGGCTCCTCCCATAGTATACAGAGGATAGGCTCTTCCCATAGTATACAGAGGATAGGTTCCTCCCATAGTATACAGAGGACAGGCTCCTCCCATAGTATACAGAGGATAGGCTCCTCCCATAGTATACAGAGGACAGGCTCCTCCCATAGTATACAGAGGATAGGCTCCTCCCATAGTATACAGAGGATAGGCTCTTCCCATAGTATACAGGGGTTAGGCTCCTCCCAGAGTATACAGATGATACTCTCCTCCCATAATATACAGAGGATAGGCTCCTCCCATAGAATACAGTGCATAGGCTCCTCCCATAGTATACAGAGTATAGCCTCCTCCCACAGTATACTAAGGATAGGCTCCTCCCATAATATACAGAGGATAGGCTCCTCCCATAGTATACATAGGATATGTTCTTCCTATAGTATACAGAGGATAAGCTCCTCCCATAGTATACAGAGGATACGCTCCTCCCATAGTATACAGAGGATAGGCTCCTCCCATAGTATACAGAGGACAGGCTCCTCCCATACTATATAGAGGATAGGCTCCTCCCACAGTATACAGAGCGTAGGCTCCTCCCATAGTATAAAGAGGGTAGGCTCCTCCCATAGTATACAGAGTATAGGCTAATCCCATAGTATACAGAGGATAGGCTCCTCCCATAGTATACAGAGGATAGGCTCCTCCCAGAGTATACAGAGGATAGGCTCCTCCCATAGCATACAGAGGATAGGCTTCTCCCATAGTATACAGAGGATAGGCTCCTCCCATAGTATACAGAGTATAGGCTCCTCCCATAGTATACAGAGGATAGGTTCCTCCCATAGTATACAGAGTATAGGCTCCTCCCATAGTATACAGAGGAGAGAGGAGGGTTAGGTGGTCGCAGGGTATATAAGGAGAGGTAGGTAGTCACAGGGTATATGAGGAGGGGTAGGTGGTCGCAGGGTATATGAGGAGAGGTAGGTGGTCGCAGGGTATATGAGGAGAGGTAGGTGGTCGTAGGGTATATGAGGAGGGGTAGGTGGTCGCAGGGTATATGAGGAGAGGTAGGTGGTCGCAGGGTATATGAGGAGAGGTAGGTGGTCGCAGGGTATATGAGGAGGGGTAGGTGGTCGCAGGGTATATGAGGAGAGGTAGGTGGTCGCAGGGTATATGAGGAGGGGTAGGTGGTCGCAGGGTATATGAGGAGAGGTAGGTGGTCGCAGGGTATATGAGGAGGGGTAGGTGGTCGCAGGATATATGAGGAGAGGTAGGTGGTCGCAGGCTATATGAGGAGGGGTAAGTGGTCACAGGGTATATGAGGAAGGGTAGATGGCCGCAGGGTATATGAGGAGAGATAGGTAGTCGCAGGTTTTTTTTAGGAGAGGTAGGTGGCCACAGGGTATATGAGGGGGGTAGGTGGCCGCAGAGTATATGAGGGGGTAGGTAGGTGGTCACAGGGTATATGAGGGTGGCTAGGTAGGTGGTTGCAGGGTATATGATGGGGTAGGTAGGTAGTCAGAGGGTATATGAGGGCAGTAGGTAGATAGTCGCAGGGTATATGAGGGTGGGTAGGTAGGTAGTCACTGGGTATATAAGGGAGAGGGTTAGGTAGTGGCATGGTATATGAGGGGTAGGTAGGTAGGCACAGGGTATATGGGGGTAGGTAGGTAGTCGCAGGGTATATGAGGGGGGGGTAGGCAGGTGGTAGCAGGGTATATGGGGGTAGGTAGGTAGTTGCAGGCTATATGAGGAGAGGTAGGTGGTCGCAGGGTATATAAGGGGGTTAGGTAGGTAGCCGTAGGGTATATGGAGGTAGGTAGTCAGAGGGTATATGGGGAGTTAGGTAGGTAGTCGCAGGGCATATGAGGAGAGGTAGGTGGTCACAGGGTATATGAGGGTGGCTGGGTAGTTAGTTGCAGGGTAAATGAGGGCAGTAGGTAGGTAATTGCAGGGTATATGAGGGGCAGGTAGGTAGTTGCAGGGTATATGGGGAAGGTAGTTGCAGGGTATATGAGGGGGGTAGGTAGGTAGTCGCAGGGTATATGGGGGGTAGGTAGGTAGTTGCAGGGTATATGGGGGTAGGTAGTCGCAGGGTATATGGGGGGGTAGGTAGTCGCAGGGTATATAGGGGGTAGGCAGGTAATCTGGGGGGGGGGGGTAGGTAGATAGTCGCAGGGAATATGGAGGTAGGTATGTAGTCGCAGGGTATCTGGGGGTGTAGGTAGGTAGTCTTAGAGTATATGGGGAGGTAGGTAGTCGCAGAGTATATGGGGGATAGTTAGTCGCAGAGTATATGGGGGATAGGTAGCCGCAGGGTATATGGGGGTAGGTAGGTAGTCGCAGAGTAGATGGGGGGAGGTAGGTAGCCACAGGGTATATATGAGGGGTAGGTAGGTAGCCGCAGGGTCTATGGGGTAGGTAGGTAGTTGCAGAGTATATGGGGGGTAGGTAGTCGCAGGGTATAGGGGGTAGGTAGTCGCAGGGTATAGGGGGTAGGTAGGTAAGTAATCACAGAGTATATGGGGGATAGGTAGTCGCAGGGTATATGGGGGTAGGTAGTTGCAGGGTATATGGGGGGTAGGTAGGTAGTCGCAGAGTATATGGAGGGTAGGTAGTTGCAGGGTATATGGGGGGTTGGTGGGTAGTCGCAGAGTATATGGGGGGTAGGTAGTTGCAGGGTATATGGGGGGTAGGTAGCCGCAGGGTATATATGGGGTAGGTAGGTAGTTGCAGGGTATAAGCGGGGTAGGTAGGTAGTCGCAGGGTATATATGGAGGTAGGTAGGTAGGTTGTGGCAGGGTATACATGGGGTAGGTAGGTAGTCGCAGGGTATATGGGGGTAGGTAGGTAGTCACAGAGTATATGGGGGGTAGGTAGGTAGTCACAGAGTATATGGGGGTAGGTAGTCGCAGAGTATATTGGGGGTAGGTAGGTAGGTAGTCGCAGGGTATATAGGGGGTAGGTAGGTAGTCTCCGGGTATATGGGTGGTAAGTAGGTAGCCGCAGGCTATATGGGGGGTAGGTAGTCACAGGGTATATATGGGGTAGGTAGGTAGGTATTCACAGGGTATATGGGATAGGTAGGTAGTCGCAGGGTATATATAGGGTATGGAGCTAGGTAGTCGCAGGGTGTATGGGGGGTAGGTAGGTAGTCGCAGAATATATGGGGTAGGTAGTCACAGGGTATATATGGGGTAGGTAGGTAGGTAGTCACAGGGTATATGGGGGGGTAGGTAGTCGCAGGGTATATAGGGGGTAGGCAGGTAGTCGCAGGGTATCTGGGGGGGGGGGGTAGGTAGATAGTCGCAGGGAATATGGAGGTAGGTATGTAGTCGCAGGGTATCTGGGGGTGTAGGTAGGTAGTCGTAGAGTATATGGGGAGGTAGGTAGTCGCAGAGTATATGGGGGATAGTTAGTCGCAGAGTATATGGGGGATAGGTAGCCGCAGGGTATATGGGGGTAGGTAGGTAGTCGCAGAGTAGATGGGGGGAGGTAGGTAGCCGCATGGTATATATGAGGGGTAGGTAGGTAGCCGCAGGGTCTATGGGGTAGGTAGGTAGTTGCAGAGTATATGGGGGGTAGGTAGTCGCAGGGTATAGGGGGTAGGTAGTCGCAGGGTATAGGGGGTAGGTAGGTAAGTAATCACAGAGTATATGGGGGATAGGTAGTCGCAGGGTATATGGGGGGTAGGTAGTTGAAGGGTATATAGGGGGTAGGTAGGTAGTCGCAGGGTATATGGGGGGTAGGTAGGTAGTTGAAGGGTATATAGGGGGTAGGTAGGTAGTTGAAGGGTATATGGGGGTAGGTAGGTAGTCGCAGGGTATATGGGGGGTAGGTAGGTAGGTAGTTGAAGGGTATATAGGGGGTAGGTAGGTAGTTGAAGAGTATATGGGGGTAGGTAGGTAGGTAGTCGCAGGGTATATGGGGGGTAGGTAGGTAGGTAGTTGAAGGGTATATAGGGGGTAGGTAGGTAGTTGAAGGGTATATAGGGGGTAGGTAGGTAGTCGCAGGGTATATATATGGTGTAGGTAGGTAGGTAGTCGCAGGGTATATGAGAAGGGTGATGTCGCTCTCTGATCTCCTCCTGCAGTGTACGGCGCCCTCTATCTCCGGAGCGCCTCTCCTACATGAAGCGGGACGCCTCGGATGCCCGGAGCCGCCTGCTGCTGGCTGGCAGTGGGAGAAGGGATGGGTGAGTATACAGCTGGACTATAATCCCCATCCTCCTCCCTGTGTACACATGGGGTGGGGGTGGGGTTGTGTACTCAGGAGGGGGGGAGCCGCACACACAGATCTGTAAACACGGCAATGTCAGGATGGATGGGGGAGGGGGGGGACTGGGCCCTTCTTCATCTTCATCCTCATCCTCCCCTATCCTGGAGCGCAGTCAGGGATTATAGGGATTCCTCCTCTCCAGCATGCTCAGAGTGATCTCTGCATATCATAGGAGGGGCCGTCATCCCCATCCCTGGGAATCACTGACCAGGAACAAGCATGCAGCCAGTGAAGTCTGAACCCCCCCCATCCTGAGCTCTTCCTCACCGGGATCAGGATGAGAAGGCAGCAATGGTGACGCCCCCCAGGATCATACACAGGACAACCTAGCAGAAGCCAGAGGGCCCAGATAACACGTTTGGGCAGCTGTGCACCTGGCTGTCCCCTCACCTGGGGGATGTACTGGGGGCAGCTGGTGTCAGATGGGAGCAGAACAGACAACGCAGATAGGATGGGGGGAGGGGTAGGGATCTTGGTGCAGGGAAGGGGTAGGGGTCTTGGTGCAGGGAAGGGGTAGGGGTCTTGGTGCAGGGAGGGGGTAGGGATATTGGTGCAGGGAAGAGGGGTAGGGGTCTTGGTGCAGGGAAGGGGTAGGGATCTTGGTGCAGGGAAGGGGTCTTGGTGCAGGGAAGGGGTAGGGATCTTGGTGCAGGGAAGGGGTAGGGATCTTGGTGCAGGGAAGGGGTAGGGGTCTTGGTGAAGGGAAGGGGTAGGGATCTTGGTGCAGGGAGGGGGTAAGGGTCTTGGTGCAGGGAAGGGGTAGGGGTCTTGGTGCAGGGAAGGGGTAGGGATCTTGGTGCAGGGAAGGGGTAGTGGTCTTGGTGCAGGGAGGGGGTAGGGATCTTGGTGCAGGGAAGGGGTAGGGGTCTTGGTGCAGGGAGGGGGTAGGGATCTTGGTGCAGGGAAGGGGTAGGGGTCTTGGTGCAGGGAAGGGGTAGGGATCTTGGTGCAGGGAAGGGGTAGGGGTCTTGGTGTAGGGAAGGGGTAGGGGTCTTGGTGCAGGGAAGGGGTAGGGGTCTTGGTGCAGGGAAGGGGTAGGGATCTTGGTGCAGGGAAGAGGTAGGGGTCTTGGTGCAGGGAAGGGGTAGGGGTCTTGGTGCAGGGAAGGGGTAGGGATCTTGGTGTGGGGAAGGGGTAGGGATCTTGGTGCAGGAAAGGGGTAGGGGTCTTGGTGCAGGGAAGGGGTAGGGGTCTTGGTGCAGGGAAGGGGTCTTGGTGCAGGGAAGGGGTAGGGATCTTGGTGTAGGGAAGGGGTAGGGATCTTGGTGCAGGGAAGGGGTAAGGATCTTGGTGCAGGGAAGGGGTAGGGGTCTTGGTGCAGGGAAGGGATCTTGGTGCGGGGAAGGGGTAGGGATCTTGGTGCAGGGAAGGGGTAGGGGTCTTGGTGCAGGGAAGGGGTAGGGATCTTGGTGTAGGGAAGGGGTAGGGGTCTTGGTGCGGGGAAGGGGTAGGGATCTTGGTGTAGGGAAGGGGTAGGGGTCTTGGTGCAGGGAAGGGGTAGGGATCTTGGTGCAGGGAAGGGGTAGGGGTCTTGGTGCAGGGAGGGGGTAGGGATATTGGTGCAGGGAAGGGGTAGGGATCTTGGTGCAGGGAAGGGGTAGGGGTCTTGGTGTAGGGAAGGGGTAGGGGTCTTGGTGCAGGGAAGGGGTAGGGGTCTTGGTGCAGGGAAGGGGTAGGGATCTTGGTGCAGGGAAGAGGTAGGGGTCTTGGTGCAGGGAAGGGGTAGGGGTCTTGGTGCAGGGAAGGGGTAGGGATCTTGGTGTGGGGAAGGGGTAGGGATCTTGGTGCAGGAAAGGGGTAGGGGTCTTGGTGCAGGGAAGGGGTAGGGTTCTTGATGCAGGGAAGGGGTAGGGGTCTTGGTGCAGGGAAGGGGTAGGGGTCTTGGTGCAGGGAAGGGGTAGGGATCTTGGTGCAGGGAAGAGGTAGGGATCTTGGTGCAGGGAAGGGGTAGGGATCTTGGTGCAGGGAAGGGGTAGGGGTCTTGGTGCAGGGAAGGGATCTTGGTGCGGGGAAGGGGTAGGGATCTTGGTGCAGGGAAGGGGTAGGGGTCTTGGTGCAAGGAAGGGGTAGGGATCTTGGTGCAGGGAAGGGGTAGGGGTCTTGGTGCGGGGAAGGGGTAGGGATCTTGGTGCGGGGAAGGGGTCTTGGTGCAGGGAAGGGGTAGGGGTCTTGGTGCAGGGAGGGGGTAGGGATATTGGTGCAGGGAAGGGGTAGGGGTCTTGGTGCAGGGAAGGGGTAGGGGTATTGGTGCGGGGAAGGGGTAGGGATCTTGGTGCAGGGAAGGGGTAGGGGTCTTGGTGCAGGGAAGGGGTAGGGATCTTGGTGCAGGGAAGGGGTAGGGGTCTTGGTGCAGGGAAGGGGTAGGGGTCTTGGTGCGGGGAAGGGGTAGGGGTCTTGGTGCAGGGAAGGGGTAGGGATCTTGGTGCAGGGAAGGGGTAGGGGTCTTGGTGAAGGGAAGGGGTAGGGATCTTGGTGCGGGGAAGGGGTAGGGGTCTTGGTGCAGGGAAGGGGTAGGGATCTTGGTGCAGGGAAGGGGTAGGGATCTTGGTGCAGGGAAGGGGTAGGGATCTTGGTGCAGGGAAGGGGTAGGGGTCTTAGTGCAGGGAAGGGGTAGGGGTCTTGGTGCGGGGAAGGGGTAGGGATCTTGGTGCGGGGAAGGGGTAGGGATCTTGGTGCAGGGAAGGGGTAGGGGTCTTGGTGCGGGGAAGGGGTAGGGGTCTTGGTGCGGGGAAGGGGTAGGGGTCTTGGTGCAGGGAAGGGGTAGGGATCTTGGTGCAGGGAAGGGGTAGGGGTCTTGGTGCGGGGAAGGGGTAGGGGTCTTGGTGCGGGGAAGGGGTAGGGGTCTTGGTGCAGGGAAGGGGTAGGGATCTTGGTGCAGGGAAGGGGTAGGAGTCTTGGTGAAGGGAAGGGGTAGGGATCTTGGTGCAGGGAAGGGGTAGGGGTCTTGGTGCAGGGAAGGGGTAGGGATCTTGGTGCAGGGAAGGGGTAGGGGTCTTGGTGCAGGGAAGGGGTAGGGGTCTTGGTGCGGGGAAGGGGTAGGGATCTTGGTGCGGGGAAGGGGTAGGGATCTTGGTGTGGGGAAGGGGTAGGGATCTTGGTGCAGGGAAGGGGTAGGGGTGTTGGTGCGGGGAAGGGGTAGGGGTCTTGGTGCGGGGAAGGGGTAGGGGTCTTGGTGCAGGGAAGGGGTAGGGATCTTGGTGCGGGGAAGGGGTAGGGATCTTGGTGCGGGGAAGGGGTAGGGATCTTGGTGCAGGGAAGGGGTAGGGGTCTTGGTGCAGGGAAGGGGTAGGGATCTTGGTGCAGGGAAGGGGTAGGGATCTTGGTGCAGGGAAGGGGTAGGGATCTTGGTGCAGGGAAGGGGTAGTGGTCTTGGTGCAGGGAAGGGGTAGGGGTCTTGGTGCAGGGAAGGGGTAGGGATCTTGGTGCGGGGAAGGGGTAGGGATCTTGGTGCGGGGAAGGGGTAGTGGTCTTGGTGCAGGGAAGGGGTAGGGATCTTGGTGCAGGGAAGGGGTAGGGATCTTGGTGCAGGGAAGGGGTAGGGATCTTGGTGCAGGGAAGGGGTAGGGATCTTGGTGCAGGGAAGGGGTAGGGGTCTTGGTGCAGGGAAGGGGTAGGGGTCTTGGTGCAGGGAAGGGGTAGGGATCTTGGTGCGGGGAAGGGGTAGGGATCTTGGTGCAGGGAAGGGGTAGTGGTCTTGGTGCAGGGAAGGGGTAGGGATCTTGGTGCAGGGAAGGGGTAGGGATCTTGGTGCAGGGAAGGGGTAGGGATCTTGGTGCAGGGAAGGGGTAGGGGTCTTGGTGCAGGGAAGGGGTAGGGGTCTTGGTGCAGGGAAGGGGTAGGGATCTTGGTGCAGGGAAGGGGTAGGGATCTTGGTGCAGGGAAGGGGTAGGGATCTTGGTGCGGGGAAGGGGTAGGGGTCTTGGTGCGGGGAAGGGGTAGGGATCTTGGTGCAGGGAAGGGGTAGGGGTCTTGGTGCGGGGAAGGGGTAGGGATCTTGGTGCAGGGAAGGGGTAGGGGTCTTGTTGCAGGGAAGGGGTAGGGATCTTGGTGCGGGGAAGGGGTCTTGGTGCAGGGAAGGGGTAGGGATCTTGGTGCAGGGAAGGGGTAGGGGTCTTGGTGCAGGGAAGGGGTAGGGGTCTTGGTGCAGGGAAGGGGTAGGGGTCTTGGTGCAGAGAAGGGGTAGGGATCTTGGTGCAGGGAAGGGGTAGGGATCTTGGTGCGGGGAAGGGGTAGGGGTCTTGGTGCGGGGAAGGGGTAGGGATCTTGGTGCGGGGAAGGGGTAGGGGTCTTGGTGCAGGGAAGGAGTAGGGATCTTGGTGCAGGGAAGGGGTAGGGATCTTGGTGCAGGGAAGGGGTAGGGATCTTGGTGCAGGGAAGGGGTAGGGGTCTTGGTGCAGGGAAGGGGTAGGGGTCTTGGTGCAGGGAAGGGGTAGGGGTCTTGGTGCAGAGAAGGGGTAGGGATCTTGGTGCAGGGAAGGGGTAGGGATCTTGGTGCAGGGAAGGGGTAGGGGTCTTGTTGCAGGGAAGGGGTAGGGGTCTTGGTGCAGGGAAGGGGTAGGGATCTTGGTGCAGGGAAGGGGTAGTGGTCTTGGTGCAGGGAAGGGGTAGGGATCTTGGTGCAGGGAAGGGGTAGGGGTCTTGGTGCAGGGAAGGGGTAGGGGTCTTGGTGCAAGGAAGGGGTAGGGGTCTTGGTGTGGGGAAGGGGTAGGGATCTTGGTGCGGGGAAGGGGTAGGGGTCTTGGTGCAGGGAAGGGGTAGGGGTCTTGGTGTGGGGAAGGGGTAGGGATCTTGGTGCGGGGAAGGGGTAGGGGTCTTGGTGCAGGGAAGGGGTAGGGGTCTTGGTGTGGGGAAGGGGTAGGGATCTTGGTGCAGGGAAGGGGTAGGGGTCTTGGTGCAGGGAAGGGGTAGGGGTCTTGGTGCAGGGAAGGGGTAGGGATCTTGGTGCAGGGAAGGGGTAGGGATCTTGGTGCAGGGAAGGGGTAGGGGTCTTGGTGTGGGGAAGGGGTAGGGGTCTTGTTGCAGGGAAGGGGTAGGGATCTTGGTGCAGGGAAGGGGTAGGGATCTTGGTGCAGGGAAGGGGTAGGGGTCTTGGTGCAGGGAGGGGGTAGGGATCTTGGTGCAGGGAAGGGGTAGGGATCTTGGTGCGGGGAAGGGGTAGGGATCTTGGTGCAGGGAAGGGGTAGGGGTCTTGGTGCAGGGAAGGGGTAGGGATCTTGGTGCAGGGAAGGGGTAGGGGTCTTGGTGCAGGGAGGGGGTAGGGATCTTGGTGCAGGGAAGGGGTAGGGATCTTGGTGCGGGGAAGGGGTAGGGATCTTGGTGCAGGGAAGGGGTAGGGATATTGGTGCAGGGAAGGGGTAGGGATCTTGGTGCAGGGAAGGGGTAGGGGTCTTGGTGCAGGGAAGGGGTAGGGGTCTTGGTGCAGGGAAGGGGTAGGGATCTTGGTGCGGGGAAGGGGTAGGGATCTTGGTGCAGGGAAGGGGTAGGGATCTTGGTGCAGGGAAGGGGTAGGGATCTTGGTGCAGGGAAGGGGTAGTGGTCTTGGTGCAGGGAAGGGGTAGGGGTCTTGGTGCAGGGAAGGGGTAGGGATCTTGGTGCAGGGAAGGGGTAGGGATCTTGGTGCAGGGAAGGGGTAGGGATCTTGGTGCAGGGAAGGGGTAGGGGTCTTGTTGCAGGGAAGGGGTAGGGGTCTTAGTGCAGGGAGGGGGTAGGGATCTTGGTGCAGGGAAGGGGTAGGGGTCTTGGTGCAGGGAAGGGGTATGGGTCTTGGTGCAGGGAAGGGGTAGGGATCTTGGTGCAGGGAAGGGGTAGGGGTCTTGGTGCGGGGAAGGGGTAGGGGTCTTGGTGCGGGGAAGGGGTAGGGATCTTGGTGCGGGGAAGGGGTAGGGATCTTGGTGCAGGGAAGGGGTAGGGGTCTTGGTGCGGGGAAGGGGTAGGGATCTTGGTGCAGGGAAGGGGTAGGGGTCTTGTTGCAGGGAAGGGGTAGGGATCTTGGTGCGGGGAAGGGGTCTTGGTGCAGGGAAGGGGTAGGGATCTTGGTGCAGGGAAGGGGTAGGGGTCTTGGTGCAGGGAAGGGGTAGGGGTCTTGGTGCGGGGAAGGGGTAGGGGTCTTGGTGCGGGGAAGGGGTAGGGATCTTGGTGCAGGGAAGGGGTAGGGGTCTTGTTGCAGGGAAGGGGTAGGGATCTTGGTGCGGGGAAGGGGTCTTGGTGCAGGGAAGGGGTAGGGATCTTGGTGCAGGGAAGGGGTAGGGGTCTTGGTGCAGGGAAGGGGTAGGGGTCTTGGTGCAGGGAAGGGGTAGGGGTCTTGGTGCAGAGAAGGGGTAGGGATCTTGGTGCAGGGAAGGGGTAGGGATCTTGGTGCGGGGAAGGGGTAGGGGTCTTGGTGCGGGGAAGGGGTAGGGATCTTGGTGCGGGGAAGGGGTAGGGGTCTTGGTGCAGGGAAGGGGTAGGGATCTTGGTGCAGGGAAGGGGTAGGGATCTTGGTGCAGGGAAGGGGTAGGGATCTTGGTGCAGGGAAGGGGTAGGGGTCTTGGTGCAGGGAAGGGGTAGGGGTCTTGGTGCAGGGAAGGGGTAGGGGTCTTGGTGCAGAGAAGGGGTAGGGATCTTGGTGCAGGGAAGGGGTAGGGATCTTGGTGCAGGGAAGGGGTAGGGGTCTTAGTGCAGGGAAGGGGTAGGGGTCTTGGTGCAGGGAAGGGGTAGGGATCTTGGTGCAGGGAAGGGGTAGGGATCTTGGTGCGGGGAAGGGGTAGGGATCTTGGTGCAGGGAAGGGGTAGGGATCTTGGTGCAGGGAAGGGGTAGGGGTCTTGGTGCAGGGAAGGGGTAGGGGTCTTGTTGCAGGGAAGGGGTAGGGGTCTTGGTGCAGGGAAGTGGTAGGGATCTTGGTGCAGGGAAGGGGTAGGGATCTTGGTGCAGGGAAGGGGTAGGGGTCTTGTTGCAGGGAAGGGGTAGGGGTCTTGGTGCAGGGAAGGGGTAGGGATCTTGGTGCAGGGAAGGGGTAGTGGTCTTGGTGCAGGGAAGGGGTAGGGATCTTGGTGCAGGGAAGGGGTAGGGGTCTTGGTGCAGGGAAGGGGTAGGGGTCTTGGTGCAAGGAAGGGGTAGGGGTCTTGGTGTGGGGAAGGGGTAGGGATCTTGGTGTGGGGAAGGGGTAGGGATCTTGGTGCAGGGGAGGGGTAGGGATCTTGGTGCAGGGAAGGGGTAGGGATCTTGGTGCAGGGAAGGGGTAGGGGTCTTGTTGCAGGGAAGGGGTAGGGGTCTTGGTGCAGGGAAGGGGTAGGGATCTTGGTGCAGGGAAGGGGTAGGGGTCTTGGTGCAGGGAGGGGGTAGGGGTCTTGGTGCAGGGAAGGGGTAGGGGTCTTGGTGCAGGGAAGGGGTAGGGGTCTTGGTGCAGGGAAGGGGTAGGGATCTTGGTGCGGGGAAGGGGTAGGGATCTTGGTGCAGGGAAGGGGTAGGGATCTTGGTGCAGGGAAGGGGTAGGGATCTTGGTGCAGGGAAGGGGTAGTGGTCTTGGTGCAGGGAAGGGGTAGGGATCTTGGTGCAGGGAAGGGGTAGGGATCTTGGTGCAGGGAAGGGGTAGGGGTCTTGTTGCAGGGAAGGGGTAGGGATCTTGGTGCAGGGAAGGGGTAGGGATCTTGGTGCAGGGAAGGGGTAGGGGTCTTGTTGCAGGGAAGGGGTAGGGGTCTTAGTGCAGGGAGGGGGTAGGGATCTTGGTGCAGGGAAGGGGTAGGGGTCTTGGTGCAGGGAAGGGGTATGGGTCTTGGTGCAGGGAAGGGGTCTTGGTGCAGGGAAGGGGTAGGGATCTTGGTGCAGGGAAGGGGTAGGGATCTTGGTGCAGGGAAGGGGTAGTGGTCTTGGTGCAGGGAAGGGGTAGGGGTCTTGGTGCAGGGAAGGGGTAGGGATCTTGGTGCAGGGAAGGGGTAGGGATCTTGGTGCAGGGAAGGGGTAGGGGTCTTGTTGCAGGGAAGGGGTAGGGATCTTGGTGCAGGGAAGGGGTAGGGATCTTGGTGCAGGGAAGGGGTAGGGGTCTTGTTGCAGGGAAGGGGTAGGGGTCTTAGTGCAGGGAAGGGGTATGGGTCTTGGTGCAGGGAAGGGGTCTTGGTGCAGGGAAGGGGTAGGGATCTTGGTGCAGGGAAGGGGTAGTGGTCTTGGTGCAGGGAAGGGGTAGGGATATTGGTGCAGGGAAGGGGTAGGGGTCAGGGTAGGGATCTAAGTGAAGGGATCTGGGTGGGGGTAGGGATTTGGATGGGGATAGGGATCGGGTAGGGATCTGAGCGAAGGGATCTGGGTGGGGGTAGGGATGTCAGTAAGCAGGATGCGGTCAGGTCTCTCCCCCTCCCCCGGGGTGGGTGTGTCTCCAGAGATAAGGGTGGGACTGGCAGTTGGATGAGGAAGTTCTGAGCACTGCAGAGCGGACACCATGAAGAAGGGATCCAGGTACAGAGAGATGTCCGTAGGGATCGGGGGGACAGCTGTGCTGGGAGATGTCTGTAGGGATTGGGGTGAGGGCTGTGCTGGGAGATGTCTGTAGGGATCGGGGTGAGGGCTGTGCTGGGAGATGTCCATAAGGATCGGGGTGAGGGCTGGGCTGGGAGATGTCTGTAGGGATCGGGATGAGGGCTGGGCTGGGAGATGTCTGTAGGGATTGGGGTGAGGGATGGGCTGGGAGATGTCTGTAGGGATCGGGGTGGGGGCTGGGCTGGGAGATGTCTGTAGGGATCGGGGTGGGGGCTGTGCTGGGAGATGTCTGTAGGGATCGGGGTGGGGGCTGTGCTGGGAGATGTCTGTAGGGATCGGGGTGGGAGCTGTGCTGGGAGATGTCTGTAGGGATCGGGGTGGGGGCTGTGCTGGGAGATGTCTGTAGGGATCGGGGTGGTGGCTGTGCTGGGAGATGTCTGTAGGGATCGGGGTGGTGGCTGTGCTGGGAGATGTCTGTAGGGATCGGGGTGGTGGCTGTGCTGGGAGATGTCTGTAGGGATCGGGGTGGGGGCTGTGCTGGGAGATCTCTGTAGGGATCGGGGTGGGGGCTGTGCTGGGAGATGTCTGTAGGGATCGGGGTGGGGGCTGTGCTGGGAGATGTCTGTAGGGATGAGGGGGACGGATTGGGATGAGGGGTGCTCTGTAGGGATGAAGATAGGGGTGGGGGCGCTCTGTAGGGAAGAGGGGCGCTCTCTACAGATGGGGAGGGGCTCTCTGTAGGGATGAGGGGCGCTCTGTAGGGATGAGGATTGGGATGAGGGGCGCTCTGTAGGGATGGGGATTGGGATGAGGGGCGCTCTGTAGGGATGAGGGGCGCTCTGTAGGGGTGAGAGGCGCTTTGTAGGGATGAGGATTGGGATGAGGGGCGCTCTGTAGGGATGAGGATTGGGATGAGGGGCGCTCTGTAGGGATGAGGATTGGGATAAGGGGCGCTCTGTAGGGATGAGGATTGGGATGAGGGGCGCTCTGTAGGGATGAGGATTAAGGGTAGGGGCGCTCTGTAAGGATGCGGATTGGGATGAGGGGCGCTCTGTAGGGATTAGGATTGGGGTGAGGGGAGCTCTGTAGGGATGAGGATTGGGGTGAGGGGCGCTCTGTAGGGATGAGGATTGGGGTGAGGGGCACTCTGTAGGGATGAGGGGCGCTCTGTAGGGATGAGGATTGTGGTGAGGGGCGCTCTGTAGGGGTGAGGGGCGCTCTGTAGGGGTGAGGGGCGCTCTGTAGGGATGAGAGGCGCTTTGTAGGGATGAGGATTGGGATGAGGGGCGCTCTGTAGGGATGAGGATTGGGATGAGGGGCGCTCTGTAGGGATGAGGGGCGCTCTGTAGGGATGAGGGGCGCTCTGTAGGGATGAGGATTGGGGTGAGGGGCGCTCTGTAGGGATGAGGATTGGGGTGAGGGGCGCTCTGTAGGGATGAGGGTTGGGGTGAGGGGCGCTCTGTAGAGATGAGGATTGGGGTGAGGGGCGCTCTGTAGGGATGAGAGGCGCTCTGTAGGGATGAGGATTGTGGTGAGGGGCGCTCTGTAGGGATGAGGATTGGGGTGGGGGGCGCTCTGTAGGGATGAAGATAGGGGTGGGGGCGCTCTGTAGGGAAGAGGGGCGCTCTCTAGAGATGGGGAGGGGCTCTCTGCAGGGATGAGGGGCGCTCTGTAGGGATGAGGATTGGGGTGAGGGGCGCTCTGTAGGGATGAGGATTGTGGTGAGGAGGCGCTCTGTAGGGTTGAGGATAGGGGTGAGGGGCGCTCTGTAGGGATGCAGATTGGGGTGAGGGATGCTCTGTAGGGATGAGGATTGGGGTGAGGGGCACTCTGTAGGGATGAGGATTGGGGTGAGGGGCGCTCTGTAGGGATGAGGGGCGCTCTGTAGGGATGAGGATTGGGGTGGGGGGCGCTCTGTAGGGATGAAGATCGGGGTGGGGGCGCTCTGTAGGGAAGAGGGGAGCTCTCTAGAGATGGGGAGGGGCTCTCTGTAGGGATGAGGGGCGCTCTGTAGGGATGAGGATAGGGATGAGGGGCGCTCTGTAGGGATGAGGGGCGCTCTGTAGGGATGAGGGGCGCTCTGTAGGGATGAGGATTGGGATGAGGGGCGCTCTGTAGGGATGGGGATTGGGATGAGGGGCGCTCTGTAGGGATGAGGGGCGCTCTGTAGGGATGAGGGGCGCTCTGTAGGGATGAGGATTGGGGTGAGGGGCACTCTGTAGGGATGAGGATTGGGATGGGGCGCTCTGTAGGGATGAAGATAGGGGTGGGGGCGCTCTGTAGGGAAGAGGGGCGCTCTCTAGAGATGGGGAGGGGCTCTCTGTAGGGATGAGGGGCGCTCTGTAGGGATGAGGATTGGGATGAGGGGCGCTCTGTAGGGATGGGGATTGGGATGAGGGGGGCTCTGTAGGGATGAGGGGGGCTCTGTAGGGATGAGGGGCGCTCTGTAGGGGTGAGGGGTGCTTTGTAGGGATGAGGATTGGGGTGAGGGGCGCTCTGTAGGCATGAGGATAGGGATGGGGGATAGGGATGAGGGGATAGGGATGAGCTCTGTAGGGGTGAGAGGCGCTTTGTAGGGATGAGGATTGGGATGAGGGGCGCTCTGTAGGGATGAGGGGCGCTCTGTAATGGTGAGGGGCGCTCTGTAGGGATGCGGATTGGGGTGAGGGGCGCTCTGCATGGATGCGGATTGGGGTGAGGGGCGCTCTTTAGGGATGAGGATTGGGGTGAGGGGCGCTCTGTAGGGATTAGGATTGGGGTGGCTCTGTAGGGATGAGGATTGGGGTGAGGGGCGCTCTGTAGGGATTAGGATTGGGGTGGCTCTGTAGGGATGAGGATTGGGGTGGCTCTGTAGGGATGAGGGGCGCCCTGTAGGGATGAGGATTGGGGTGAGGGGCGCTCTGTAGGGGTGAGGATTGGGATGTGGGGCGCTCTGTAGGGATGAGGATTGGGGTGAGGGGCGCTCTGTAGGGATGAGGGGCGCTCTGTAGGGATGAGGATTGGGGTGATGGGCGCTCTGTAGGGATGAGGATTGGGGTGAGGGGCGCTCTGTAGGGATGAGGATTGGGATGAGGGGCGCTCTGTAGGGATGAGGATTAAGGGTAGGGGCGCGCTGTAGGGGTGAGGGGCGCTCTGTAGGGATGAGGATTGGGGTGAGGGGCGCTCTGTAGGGATGAGGATTGGGGTGAGGGGCGCTCTGTAGGCATGAGGATAGGGATGGGGGATAGGGATGAGGGGATAGGGATGAGCTCTGTAGGGGTGAAAGGCGCTTTGTAGGGATGAGGATTGGGATGAGGGGCGCTCTGTAGGGATGAGGGGCGCTCTGTAATGGTGAGGGGCGCTCTGTAGGGATGCGGATTGGGGTGAGGGGCGCTCTGTATGGATGCAGATTGGGGTGAGGGGCACTCTGTAGGGATTAGGGGCGCTCTTTAGGGATGAGGATTGGGGTGAGGGGCGCTCTGTAGGGATTAGGATTGGGGTGGCTCTGTAGGGATGAGGATTGGGGTGAGGGGCGCTCTGTAGGGATTAGGATTGGGGTGGCTCTGTAGGGATGAGGGGCGCTCTGTAGGGATGAGGATTGGGGTGAGGGGCGCTCTGTAGGGGTGAGGATTGGGATGTGGGGCGCTCTGTAGGGATGAGGATTGGGGTGAGGGGCGCTCTGTAGGGATGAGGGGTGCTCTGTAGGGATGAGGATTGGGGTGATGGGCGCTCTGTAGGGATGAGGATTGGGATGAGGGGCGCTCTGTAGGGATGAGGATTAAGGGTAGGGGCGCGCTGTAGGGGTGAGGGGCGCTCTGTAGGGATGAGGATTGGGGTGAGGGGCGCTCTGTAGGGATGAGGATTGGGATGAGGGGCGCTCTGTAGGGGTGAGGATAGGGATGAGGGGCGCTCTGTAGGGATGAGGGGTGCTCTGTAGGGATGAGGATTGGGATGAGGGGCGCTCTGTAGGGGTGAGGATAGGGATGAGGGGCGCTCTGTAGGGGTAAGGGGCGCTCTGTAGGGATGAGGATTGGGGTGAGGATAGGGGGTGAGGGGCGCTCTGTAGGGGGTGAGGGGCGCTCTGTAGGGGGAGGGGTGCTCTGTGTTCAGCTCACAATGACAATATCCTATTCTCTCTCTTTGCAGTAAGACCAAGCAGGTCGTCTTCTTCCCCGGTGAGTGATGTCATACAGTGCGTGTGATTAGTAAATGAGGGGCGCTAATTACTGGCGGCAGGGGAGGTGAGACTCCCGGGGGGGGGGGGGGGGGAAATCTCTTCCTCATTAGGAGACCTCGGGAGAGGAAAATGTCTCTGTCTGTCCTGATTTGTGATCATCACACTGTACACACAGACCATGTCCCCCCCTATACTGTATATCGTATGTCCCCCCCTATACTGTATATCGTATGTCCCCCCCCTATACTGTATATCGTATGTCCCCCCCTATACTGTATATCGTATGTCCCCCCCTATACTGTATATCGTATGTCCCCCCCTATACTGTATATCGTATGTCCCCCCCTATACTGTATATCGTATGTCCCCCCCCTATACTGTATATCGTATGTCCCCCCCCTATACTGTATATCGTATGTCCCCCCCTATACTGTATATCGTATGTCCCCCCCTATACTGTATATCGTATGTCCCCCCCCTATACTGTATATCGTATGTCCCCCCCCTATACTGTATGTCCCCCCTATACTGTATATCGTATGTCCCCCCCCCCCCCTGTACTGTATATTGTATGTCCTGCTCCTCAGCTCTGATCATAGAGTGCCACCAATAGATGGAAAAAGATAGTGGATACATTGTAATTGGCTGTCAGGAAAGAAGAGATGGACTCCATCACTCCTCCTCTACTCCTCCCCTATCCCTCCATCGCTCCTCCCCTATCCCTCCATCCCTCCAGTGCTTCAGACCCTTGCTAGTGGGGTGGGGTTTGTTGTTGTTGTTGAATACCTGCATTCCATTGTTCTATTGTTCCTGTCTGCCTTGAGTAAGCTTATTATGGGATGTGTATGTTTGTGTGGATTGGCTAAGGGGGAGGGGTTGTCAGATTGTATATCTCTGTGTGCATGTGTTTTGAATAAACAGTTTGATTCTGGTTTGACTCCAAAACTTGTACTGTTGAGTTCTTGGGGTGACTATAGTTCACTAATATATATTATATATATATATATATATATATACACACACTATATTCACGGATCCCATGTTCCAGAGCTTAGGAAGCAGCTTCTTGGCAGTCGCAGCGTCTGGATTCCTTCACATTGGTGGCAGCGGTGGGATTCTTCCTGCAGTCTGGGACATCCAAACCTCCACCGGGATCCAAGATTAGGATAGCAGACTTTGGTCGACCCAACGGAGATATGGACCTGGCATCAGAGTTCGAGGGGGTGCTGCGGATCGCCCTTTCAGTATACCCCAGGACGGTATCTGCGGATCAATACCTGGAGCTCAGGCAGAACATTTGGGTTGGGCTCTGACTTGGAGCCCTCCAGCTTGCTGGTATATACCAGGGAAAGTGCTTTCCAACCCCAGGGGAACGGGCCGGTGATCAACGGAGGTTGCGGATGGCATTCCTGGGAGAGCGGCCCCAGGAGCATTAAGTATCTGAGTTGGACAGGTTGGTCCAGCAGGAGATAGAGCTGGACAGTCAGTATCGGGCTCTGCAATGGCACGCAGAGCAGAAATATTTAGGAGAGATATCAGAATGCTCTCCGGAGGGATAGGACTTTGGTGGCCCTGGATTGCTGTGGGAGAGCCTTACAGATGTGTTTGTGTTTGGGGATGAAGGGGAACCTACCCTTGAGGACCTGCGAGAATACAGAGAGGCTATGCTCCGTCTCACAGGGGTCTCAGAGCTTGAACCTGATTTAGAACACTTGCTAAGGAAAGAACAGCATCTGGAAAGGGCATACAGGAAACTGCTAGGACACGTTTAGCAGCATGCCTATGAGTCGGCAGTGGAAACTCCGGAGATTGCTGTTCCCAAAGCTGAAGTGCTGACAACAGGGCAGAACTTTGCTAGCCCCTGCCCAGCACCAGTAACGTCTTCTGGACTCCACAGACAGGAGATGGTGAATCCTGATCCCCAGACACCACCAGAGAACGGGGATATAATAGACTTTTCTGTTGAGGAGGACAACTCGGTGAGCCTCCTGCAGAACAGCTGACTTTAGAGCATGGCGCTGTGGACCCCTACATACAACAACTGGCTCTGAAGGATTTGTGCAAGGCCACTGATGTTTCACTTTACTACCCAGTGGAACAGCTGGCAGCTGGGCAGAACTCTACTGGCCTCTGCCCACAACAATCCACTCCGCAGGATCTCCAGGGTGAGAATGCAATCGGCACCTCACAACTGCAGCTTGAGCCGATATCAGTGGATGGGACTGCGGTATTCACTGACCGCAATCCAGCAGAAGAGATGGCAACAGGGCAGAGTGCTGCTGGCCTCTGCCCCCAACCAATAGA
This sequence comes from Pelophylax lessonae, assembly GCF_965119305.1. Taxonomy (NCBI): domain Eukaryota; kingdom Metazoa; phylum Chordata; class Amphibia; order Anura; family Ranidae; genus Pelophylax; species Pelophylax lessonae. The sequence goes on along the minus strand of NC_138774.1, from coordinate 2,243,482 downwards.
AGATGGATTCCCTGTGGTAGTGGATGGGACTTCGGTTTCCACTTACACAACCCCAGAAAAGGTCTGGCATTGGGACAGGAGGATGTCAGCCTTGTACAAGCACTGGCGGATTTTCATAGAGAAAAAGGGTATGAGACTACTGTCTCCACCTGGATACCCCAGTCGGCCCAGATCCCCAACAGCACGATGGAATGAGCCCAGCCACCCTGTCTTCTCTCCAGCGGCTAAATGGACTCCAGGGAGAAGGACCAGTCCATACTTCTCCCCAGCAGGGGTTATACTCTGCAAGAGAGGCAGAGGTTGGCTGGGTGAGTAACGATCTGTTCCGGACAATTTGTTTGGGGTACTGTGTGGGTGCAGACATTGGGGGACTGGAACTACGGACTAACTTCAAAGTCAACCCGTTTGGGGTCTCCTTCTGTGTTAGTTTCCTGCCCATAGGGGAGATATGTGACGTAAGTCACTTTGGTTGGGGGGCTTGTGGAACCCAGGTTGCTTTTGGGAGGTTGGGAGACTACTTGTCCAGCTTCCCCAGTTCCTCCTATGTGTAAATCACCCTGTGTCTATTAGGGGCACAGGGTGACCAAGAACCCCAGTCGAGTCTGCACTAATCAGACTCGCTGCACAACCACACTGGACTCAGCCTTTCGTGTTACCCCGGTTATCCTGGGTTCTATATGTGTGGTTTGTGTTGAAAAAGTGAAGGGCCTCTTTCACTTGGGACAATAATATTTCTGAAAGGTGTCCCTCAGGGAATATATGAAGATATATTGCAGATTGCTAGGATATTGCAAAAGTGCTTCAGACCCTTGCTAGTGGGGTGGGGTTTGTTGTTGTTGTTGAATACCTGCATTCCATTGTTCTATTGTTCCTGTCTGCCTTGAGTAAGCTTATTATGGGATGTGTATGTTTGTGTGGATTGGCTAAGGGGGAGGGATTGTCAGATTGTATATCTCTGTGTGCATGTGTTTTGAATAAACAGTTTGATTCTTGTTTGATTCCAAAACTTGTACTGTCGAGTTCTTGGGGTAACTATAGCCAGATTCATGGATCACGTGTTCTAGAGCTTAGGAAGCAGCTTCTTGGCGGAGATACCCAGTCGCGGTGTCCGGATTCTGTCACACTCCTCCCCTATCCCTCCATTACTCCTCCCCTAATCTCCATTACTCCTGTATTACTCTTCCATTACTCCTCCACTATCCCTCCATTACTCCTCCTACTCCTCCCATATCCCTCCGTTACTCCTCCGTTACTCCTCCGCCATCCCTCCGTTACTCCGCCGCCATCCCTCCTTTACTCCTCCGCCATCCCTCCGTTACTCCTCCGCCATCCCTCCGTTACACTCCTCTACTCCTCCCCCTATCCCTCCATTACTCCTCCCCCTATCCCTCCATTACTCCTCCTCTATCCCTCCGTTACACTCCTTTATTCCTCCCTCCTATCCCTCCATTACTCCCATATCCCTCTGTTACTCCTCCCATATCCCTCCGTTACTCCTCTGCCATCCCTCCGTTACTCCTCTGCCATCCCTCCGTTACTCCTCTGCCATCCCTCCGTTACTCCTCTGCCATCCCTCCGTTACTCCTCTGCCATCCCTCCGTTACTCCTCTGCCATCCCTCCGTTACTCCTCCGCCATCCCTCTGTTACTCCTCCGCCATCCCTCCGTTACTCCTCCGCCATCCCTCCGTTACACTCCTCTACTCCTCCATTACTCCTCCCCCTATCCCTTCGTTACACTCCTCTACTCCTCCCCCTATCCCTCCATTACTCCTCCCCTTATCCCTCCATTACTCCTGTATTACTCTTCCATTACTCCTCCACTATCCCTCCATTACTCCTGTATTATTCCTCCTCTACTCCTCCCCTATTCCCTTCAGTACCCTTATATTACTTTTTCATTACCCCTCCATAACCCCTCTATTACTTCTCCACTACTCTTCAACTATCCTTCCATTACTCCTCCATTATCCCTATATTACTCCTTGTGACAGACCTAACCAGGACAGGACTGGGAGAAGCCTCTTACCCACTGACTATGAGCCCTGGCATTTAGGTGAACACTATTTGGTGGGGTGTATGCTGGGGGGACCCTTGGAGTAATGTTACTTTGCATTCAAGTTCATGTCTCCCCAAGACACACAGACTGTGGGACTTCCATGTTTAGGCCCCAGCTGCTCCGTTGCCAATAATGACTGCTCCACACTGTGAGACTCATGGATGTTAAAATCATCAGCAAGTCGCCTGTGCTCCAATGTGTTTGTTGTAAGCCTGTCTCTCCCATTGTTAATTGGGACATGGTTTATCCTCTAATGACTTAGACACGTGTATCTCTCCCATCTCTCCCATTTTTGTATGCCTCCTAGGGGGGCAGTCCCGTTGTGTGCCTCCTAGGGGGGCAGGCCCGTTTGTGTGTGCCTCCTATGGGGGTGCAGTCCCAGTGTTAAATGAGTTAATGAAATCACCTTTTGTTTCTGTTTGCCTGAGCTTCTCCTGTAGATGACGACATAAATCTTGTCTTGTTATGGAACTATTGTGCGATATTATTAGGTTTTATGCTTATAAGCATGTGTATTATTCAGGGTTGTAGGTGCCGAATAGTCCGGCCACCTAGGCTGGTTTAAGTGAAAAGCTAATTAGCTCATATTAATTATATCGCTGTCACTGCTATTAGTTGCTAGAGGTGGATCTGCATATAGTATATGTTGGTTGTTCCTTTTTGTTCTAGTAATTATATCGCTGTATACGGTTTCATTTGCATACGATAATGTGATCAGCCTCACCTGAATGTGTAGTGTTATCATTTCTGTGTCATGTTTTTAATAAACAGTTTCAGTTTGCATCTGAACAAGTTCCGTCTAATATCTTGGGTGCAATATGCCGCTATAATATCTGACTCCTGGTTACAGACTGGAGGAAGCTTTATTTTGATGGAAGCACCTGAACGGAGTGCTGGACGGTTCGGTCACATTTGGTGGCAGAGGTGGGATCATATTCCTCTAACAATACAAACTGTAAACAGAGATATAATTAACATGGATAAACAACAACCAACACAAACTATGCTAATCTACTTCTAACAATGATTAGCTGACAGCGATATAATTACCATGGGCTAATTACCTAATCACCCAAACCAGCCTAGGTGGAGGGAACACAATAATAGCAGACAGACAGAAACAATAGGGAACTTGGTTAACAATGGGAGAAAAGCACATGACACACAACACCGATTATATCAGGATACAGCAGAATCAGGTTACTTTGAGCTGATGATAATACCACTGTTTTGAGTCTCGCAGTGTGGAGCAGTTATTGTTTGTAATGGGGCATCTAGGACCTTAACATGGATCCTGGGCCTAGATTCCCAGAGTCTGTGTGTTTTGGGGAGACATGAACTTGAATCAAAATCAAGACCACTCCAAGGGTCCCCCAGGCACCCACCTCCCAAAGAGTAGTGTTCCCTTAAAAGCCAGGGCCCGTAGTCAGTGGGTAGGAGGCCACCCTGCAGTCCCCTCCAAAAGCCCCTGTCCTGGTTGGGTCTGTCACACTTCTCATTTTATCCAAAGTCAACTAACAGGTTCTCAGACCTTCACCTGGTCTGGACATGTTACTCCCCCACTATCCCTCTACTACCCCCCCCCTCCATTACCCCTCCACATTGCCTCCATTACCCCTCCTACCTACCATTCCCTCCATTACCCCTCCTACCTACCATTCCCTCCATTACCCCCTCCGTCTTACCACTCCCTCCATTACACCCTCCGTCTTACCACTCCCTCCATTACCCGCTCCGTCTTACCACTCCCTCCATTACCCGCTCCGTCTTACCATTCCCTCCATTACCCGCTCCGTCTTACCACTCCCTCCATTACCCGCTCCGTCTTACCACTCCCTCCATTACCCGCTCCGTCTTACCACTCCCTCCATTACCCGCTCCGTCTTACCACTCCCTCCATTACCCGCTCCGTCTTACCACTCCCTCCATTACCCGCTCTGTCTTACCACTCCCTCCATTACCCGCTCTGTCTTACCACTCCCTCCATTACCCGCTCCGTCTTACCACTCCCTCCATTACCCGCTCCGTCTTACCATTCCCTCCATTACCCGCTCCGTCTTACCATTCCCTCCATTACCCCTCCATTGCCCATATATTACTCAGCCACTACTTCTCTACTACCCTTTCTTTACCCTTCCGGTGTTCTTTTATTACCCTCCGTTATTCCTTAATTAATTCTTAGGGTTGTGGCCACTCTTTTGGCTGACAGTTTTCCATGCAGCTCCTTCGATCTTTCAACCAAGGGAGGGATCTGTCCATAATATACAGTGGGATTAAGAAACATTCATCCAATCTGTCCATATACAGCGGGATTAGTGAACATTCTTCCAATATACATTGGTATTGGGGCACATGTGAAAGGGGCAGTCGGCTCCGGTTAGATTTTTAAGCACAATTGCTCCAGTTTCCCCACTGAGAGGCTGTGAATCCCCTCTCCTGGGAATAGATCAGTATTCACTCAATGTGAATGTAGAAGCAAGATTCACTGGCTGCCTCATCTACAGTACAAGCAGGTTACAGAGCAGGCCGGTGTTCATCTCACCTGAGCTGTCTTCACCCCTTTCCCATAATTCTCTTGTCTGAACGGCTGTTTTTAGCCCTCGCTCCCCAGTGGCTGCTGATTCATAATTTAGTTCTCTGCGTGTTCTACTGCCTCCTCATCCCTATTATTCCGGGAACAAATACAAGACGTCAACGTACAAGCTGTGCCGGCTTCATGAATCTTTCATGTCGGGTACACAGCCATCCGGAATAATAGATACAGAGTTCCAACCCACCATGTCTGAGGGAGATCTTCTACCTGAGAACCAGAGATCCATCCTGCCATATCTACACAGGACCCTTCTACCAAAGATCCCCCCCCCCCCATATCTACAGAAGACCCTTCTACCAGAGATCCATCCCATCATATCTACAGAGGACCCTTCTACCAAAGATCCCCCCCCCCGATATCTACAGAGGACCCTTCTACCAAAGATCCCCCCCCCATATCTAAAGAGGACCCTTCTACCAAAGATTCCCCCCCCATATCTACAGAAGACACTTCTACCAGAGATCCATCCCATCATATCTACAGAGGACCCTTCTACCAAAGATCCCCCCCCCCCCCATATCTAAAGAGGACCCGTCTACCAAAGATTCCCCCCCCCCCATATCTACAGAAGACACTTCTACCAGAGATCCATCCCATCATATCTACAGAGGACCCTTCTACCAAAGATCCATCCCATCATATCTACAGAGGACCCTTCTACCAAAGATCCCCCCCCCATATCTACAGAAGACACTTCTACCAGAGATCCCCCCCCCCGCCCCACCCCTCACGATATCTAGTTAGGACCCTTCTACCTGAAATCCACCCCACCATGTCTGAGGAAGACTACCCACCAGAGATCCCTAGCACCATATCTACAGAGGACCCTTCTACCAGAGATCCCTCCCCACCATATCTACAGAGGACCCTTCTACCAGAGATCCATCCCGTCATATCTACAGAGGACCCTTTTATCAAAGATCCCCCCCCCCCCATCATATCTACAGAGGACCCTTCTACCAGAGATCCATCCCGTCATATCTACAGAGGACCCTTTTATCAAAGATCCCCCCCCCCCATCATATCTACAGAGGACCCTTCTACCAGAGAATCAAATATCCCTCCCACCATGTCCACAGAGGACCCCTGTACCAGATATCCCTCCCACCATGTCCACAGTGGACCCCTGTACCAGATATCCCTCCCACCATGTCCACAGTGGACCCCTGTACCAGATATCTCTCCCACTATGTCCACAGAAGACTGCTGTACCAGAGATCCCTCCCATCATGTCTGAGGAAGTCCTACTGGAGAACCAGAGATCCATGCCGCCATAGCTACAGAGGACCCTTCTATCCGAGTTCCCCTCCAACTGTATCTACAGAGGACCCTTCTACCAGAGATCCATCCCATCATATCCACAGAGGACCCCTCTACCACCTTTCCCTTCCACCATGTCTGGGGAAGACCTTCCACTGGAGAACCAGGGATCTATCCTGCCATATCTACAGAGGACCCCTGTACAAATGATCCAACCCACCATGTCTGAGGAAGGCCTGGTACTGGAGAACCAGAAATCCATCCCACCATATACTACAGAGGACCCTTCTACTAGAGATCCACCCCACCATGTCTGAGGAATACCTTCTACTAGAGATCCACCCCACCATGTCTGAGGAATACCTTCTACCCAAGAAGAACATCTTTGTGATGTGACCTCTGCAATAAAAGCTTTGAACTGCAGTTGAAAATCCATGGTGTGCTGGCGAGTATGGCATTGATCTGTGCATTGATTGGTTCTATCCAGTGTCCAGCTGGTAGTCACTACAGCACCCACTACAGATGAGCCTAGTGATCTAAAATTATGTGCTTTGGGAATTTAGACAAGATTTCCTCCCACCATGTCAACAGATGACCCCCTGTACCAGAGATCCCTCTCACCATGTATACAGATGACCCCTTGTACCAGAGATCCCTCTCACCGTGTATATAGATGACGCCTGCACCAGAGTTCCTTCTCACTATATCTACAGATGACCCCTGTACCAGGGATCCAACCCACCTTGTCCACAGATGACCCCTGTACCAGAGATCTCTCCCACCATGTCCACAGATGACCCCCTGTACCAGAGATCTCTCCCACCATGTCCACAGATGACCCCCTGTACCAGAGATCTCTCCCACCTTGTCCACAGATTACCTTCTACCAGAGCTCCACCCCACCATGTACAATTCTTCTGACCCTTCTGGAAACGAGGCTCTCTAGAAGGTTCTAGCCTGGAGCACAGTCCTGCCCTAAACAATCCATCCAAATTCTGTACAATCAACCCCTCAGTCTATACAATCAACCCCTCAGTCTATACAATTAACCCCTCAGTCTGTACAATCAACCCCTCAGTCTGTACAATCTGACAAACCAAGTCTGAACCCACATCCGAGTCTGCATGGTGCCCTCAGAACGTTGGCTGTATCCAGTGATCTCATCTGGTCCCAACAGTCCTCAGGGCCCCTCACACCTCCGTGCCGCAAGTTTTTTGTGTTTCTTGTCAGAAAGGTTTTTCAAGATATTATCTGGATGCTGGGGGTCATCTCTGCTATCTGAGAGTTAAAGCATGTACACCTCTCTCTCAATATGGGGCCTCAGACTGGACATATGGCACTCCCCGTTAGGTGAACGGTGTATATAATGGCGCTCCATATTGGGTGCACAGTGTATATTATGGCACTCCATGTTGGGTGAATGATATATAATATGGCACTCCATGTTGGATGAATGGTGTATAGGATGGCACTCCATGTTGGGTGAATGGTGTATATAACGGCACTCCATGTTGGGTAGATGATATATATTATGGCACTCCCTGTTGGGTGAATGGTGTATACTTTGGCACTCCATGTTGGGTGAATGATATATAATATGGCACTCCATGTTGGATGAATGGTGTATATAACGGCACTCCATGTTGGGTAGATGATATATATTATGGCACTCCCTGTTGGGTGAATGGTGTATGCTTTGGCACTCCATGTTGGGTGAATGGTGTATAATATGGCACTCCCTGTTGGGTGAATGTTGTATATGATGGCACTTCATGTTGGGTGAATGATATATAATATGGCACTCCATGTTGGGTGAATGGTGTATATGATGGCACTCCATGTTGGGTGAATGGTGTATATCATGGCACTCCATGTTGGGTGAATGGTGTATATTATATTATGGAGCTCCCTCCCTGTTGGGTAATTGGTGTACACTCACCGGCCTCTTTATTAGGTATCCCTGTTGTAGGGACTCGCATCAAATGTAGAGCTTTAAGGACCACGCCCCTCGCTGTTTCTGCTTTTTAAGGGCTAGGTTTGCCCATTTTTATTAAAAGAAAGTTCAGCAACCAAAACTTGAATTTCCCTCGCAGGCGTTTTCCGCATTCCATTGCTCATCAACCTAAACGACATTCAGCCTTTTTGGCTCCTACTTGTAGCGCTGCTGCTCCGGCCTTACACTTCAGGCCCTTATCTGTCTCCTACAGACGGTTGGCTCACCAACAGGGTGCACACAGATAGCAGTGCTGCACTAACAGGGTGCACACAGATAGCAGCCTCGTGCTGCACTAACTCCCACGTAGAGCCCTTCTGACTCCTGGGCCAGACCACCTGTCTGCCGGGGTGGAGCCCAGAACCATGGTCAGGTCATTATTAAAAGGACAGCACACACCTGACCAATTAGTATTCTGGCTATACTGAATAGCTGGACCAGGATTAAAGATTTCATCCCACCCGGATCACTTAGAAATCTCCAGGCTCCAGGTCCAAAACTGGACTTTATAAAACAGAGGAAACTGGCTTCATTTACAAGCTCCCTGGAGCCTCTCAACCTGCCTGGTTGAGAATTCTGGGTCACAATGACTTTCTAGACCCTGGCAGGGCAATGCAATGCTCTGCCACACTGTTTAATTGCTTGGAAACACAAATTGCTAATCAGCCAATCATAAGGCAGCAACTCAATGCATTTAAGCATCTAGATGTGGTGAAGACGACTTGTTGAAGTTCAAATGGAGCATCCAGAAAGGGGATTGAAGTGACTTTGAACATGTCATGGTTGTTGGTGGCAGACGGGCTGGTCTGAGTATTTCTGGGATTCTCACACACCACCATCTCTCGGGATTACAGAGATTGGTTGGAAAAATAGATAAATATCCAGTGAGCGGCAGTTGTGAGGAGGAAAATGCCTTGTTGAGGTCAGAGGAGAATGGGCAGATGGGTAAGAGATGTTAGAAGGGCAACAGTAACTCAAATAACTACTCATTACAACCAAGGTATGTAGACTACAATCTCTGAATACACAACCCATTGAACCTTGAAGCAGATGGGCTTCAGCAGCAGAAGACCACACCAGGTGCCAATCCTGTCAGCTAAGAACAGGAAACTGAGGCTACAGTTCACACAGGATCACCAAAATTGGTCAATAGAAGATTGGAAAAACGTTGCCTGGTCTGAGTCTTGATTTCAGCTGCGACATTCAGATGGTGGGGTCAGAATTTGGTGTCATGGATCCATCCTGCCTTGTATAACCGGTTCAGGCTGGTGGTGTAATGGAGTGGGGGATATTTTCTTGGCACACTTTGGGCCCCTTATGCCTCGTTTCCACTGAGCGGTACGGTTCAGTTTGGTACGGTGCGCAATTTTCGCTGTTTCCATTGTCAAAAGTTGCGAATGGTACCCTAATTCTGAACCGTACCACTTTTTTGGGACTCTTTCATTGGGGTACCAAGCACATTAGTACCGTACCAACAGGGTGGAGCTACACTGTCGAGGTGCTGTTTTTGCTGAGGTAATGTTGACGGTCGAAACGCAAGCCTGATCAAGGTGTACTGTTCTGAACTGTACCGAACCGTACCGCTCAGTGGAAATGAGGCATTCGTACCAATTGAGCATTGTTTAAATGCCACCCCCTACCTGAGTATTGTTGCTGGCCATGTCCATCACTTTATGACTACAGTGTCCCCATCTTCTGATGGCTCCTCCCAGCAGGATAATGCACCATGTCACAAAGCTCCAATCATCTCACCACTGGTTTCTTCACCATGACAATGAGGTCCCTGTCCTCCAATGGCCTCCACACTCGCCACATCTCATCCAATAGAGCACCTTTGGGATGTGGTGGAATGGGAAATTGACATCATGGATGTGCAGCCAACAAATCTGCAGCAACTGCGTGATGTTATCATGTTAATATGGCCCAAAATCTCTGAAGAATCTATGCTACAGAGAATTGGGGCAGTTTTGAAGGCAAGAGGGGGTCCAACCCGGGACTAGCTAATAAAGTGGCTGGTGAGTGTATATTACAGTGCTCCCTGTTGGGTGAACGGTGTATATTACAGTGCTCCCTGTTGGGTGAACGGTGTATATTACAGTGCTCCATGTTGGGTGAACGGTGTATATTACAGTGCTCCCTGTTGGGTGAACGGTGTATATTACAGTGCTCCATGTTGGGTGAACGGTGTATATTACAGTGCTCCCTGTTGGGTGAACGGTGTATATTACAGTGCTCCATGTTGGGTGAACGGTGTATATTACAGTGCTCCATGTTGGGTGAACGGTGTATATTACAGTGCTCCCCGTTGGGTGAACGGTGTATATTGCGGTGCTCCATGTTGGGTGAACGGTGTATATTACAGTGCTCCCCGTTGGGTGAACGGTGTATATTGCGGTGCTCCCCGTTGGGTGAACGGTGTATATTGCGGTGCTCCCCGTTGGGTGAACGGTGTATATTACGGTGCTCCCCGTTGGGTGAACGGTGTATATTACGGTGCTCCATGTTGGGTGAACGGTGTATATTACGGTGCTCCATGTTGGGTGAACGGTGTATATTACGGTGCTCCATGTTGGGTGAACGGTGTATATTACGGTGCTCCCCGTTGGGTGAACGGCGTATATTGCGGTGCTCCCCGTTGGGTGAACGGTGTATATTGCGGTGCTTCGTGTTCGGAGAACGGTGTATATTACAGTGCTCCCCGTTGGGTGAATGGTGTATATTTGTGCTCCCCATTGGGTGAACGGTGTATATTATGGCACTCTCTATTGTGTGAACAGTGTATATTATGACACCAATCATTCTATGCAGTGATATCTGACTTCTTTCCTTCTCTCTCCATACAGAAGAGGGACTGGTGAAGTTGTATTTAAGGGGTCGCTCCGTTCCCCTATATGTTCCGGATTCGCTGGTGGCCTCCTACAATATAGAAGCAAAAGGAGAACTTCCAACAAGAGAGCTGCAGCTGGAATGGGTGTATCCTTCCTTGTAATACCTCTTCTGAATCTTCTATCTCAGTCTGACCATTGCCCTGTGCCATCCTTGTGACAGAATGCTTGGCACCCTGCTTAGGTGCTTTAGCCAAACGGTGTCTTCTGCTCTCCAAACCCTTCCAGCAGACAACTGAGTTGGGAGTGGTGATGCAGGGGGGGTATTGACCAGATGGGACAGCCCCCATGGGTGTGTATATGCTAATGTCTTTGTCTTTGGACTAAGTCTATATGCCTAGCTACTCCTGCGGATGGGAAGACAATACCCAACAGTGATGACTTGGAGGAGGCGGCGACTGTCGGAGGACGTAAGAGAAACAGGTTTTTGTACACTTTAAAAATAGGCCAGTCATCCCATGAACAATAAAACCAAATATTTATCCAAAACATTACACAATGGTTAGATAAGGAGATAGAGTTGACACAAGGCTAATCCAATTGTTTAGAAACCTCCAAGAGTTAGCCAAGTTAGCCAACAGACAAAAACAATAGGTGACTCGACTAACAATGGGAATTCACATCTAGGATGCAAATAACATAAACCGTGATTCCCACCCCACCTGAGACTGGCTAGCAACAGTCTGAGACAAACTCCTAAAATGTTCCATTAGTCTGAAAAGGTGGAATTAATAGATCTTCTTGAGGGATATTGCTGATCAATATTTCTATCCCAAGTGAAGGAGCCTCTCCAATCCAGTCTGCAGGAGGACCACCATATTCCCTCTGAACATTAACCTGTACAAGAATATTATTATACCTTTCCATCCACTCCAGAAGGGAAGCTTTATTGTCCTTTTATTCTGAGAAATAACCCAAGCCTTGCTCTAAGCGTCCATTACGTTGTTAGCAGATCCTTCTCCAAAGGTGGACATCTACATGGGCCATAACCAGTGGGGAGGAGGCTTGCCCCTATTCCTCTCCAAAAGCCCCTGGCCTGGTTGGGTCTGTCACAGTCCTTTCAACCACGTCCACATGCCTGTCCATAGTCCTTAACAGGAGGTGTGCACAGATACGGGTACCGGGGTCGGGACTGCCGCAGTAACCTCTACATCCTGCCGTCAGGAGAGTTGCTGTACTTTACAGCTGCGGTCTGTGTCTTGTATGACCCCGTGGCTGGCACCCAACGCCACTACCGAGGACACACGGATGACATCAAAAGGTAGGCACTTCAAACCTCTCACCAAGGTCACTTCCACACAATGTCCATCTAATTACCAATAAGTGTAAAATAACGTCTATCCGTCTTTCGCAGCCTGGCTGTCCACCCAGACTCCGTCACCATTGCCAGCGGGCAAGTAGCTGGCAACTCCCATGATGGCAAGGTAAGTCACAGGCGCTCTTGATGTTGGCTTTCCACCTATGAGACCTCTCCATGAATCTGCATTTCTCGGTGGATACATACAATATACGTGTCTTCCAGTTCTTTCACCTATAGCAGTCTTATAGTAGCGGGTTGTACTATTATATTTAGCATTCCTTGTATTCTTCCCGCAGGCTCTGCCTCCTCATGTCCGCATCTGGCACTCAGTCAGCCTCTGCACCCTTCATGTCATTGGAGTTGGCCATTTTGACCGAGCAGTGACTTGTCTTGGCTTCTCGAAGACGGTGAGTGTTCCCGCCATAGAGCCAAACCCCCCTTCTTAAAACATGTGACTGGCGAGCATCTCTTCTCCTCACAGGATGGTGGCAGCCATTTGTGTGCTTGTGATGAGTCTGGGGACCACGTCTTGTCTGTGTGGCAGTGGCAGCGTGAGCAGAAGGTGACCGAGGTAAAGGTAAGTACTCATTAACCTTCATAAGAACTAATCAATCATAGTAATTTGAAATGCCACCAAAACACCGATACTTTTCATTCCCAGTGCTCCACAGAGCCAGTGCTGGCCGCCATCTTCCATCCCACTGAACCCAACCTGATTATCACCTGCGGCAAGTCCCAGCTGTATTACTGGAGCCTTGAAGGGGTCACGGGAGCAGGGGCAGCTGGAGGAACCGCCCTGTTGAGCAAGAGGCAGGGTGTATTCGAGGTAAGAAGTTGGAAGATTGTCACTGTGGAATAGAAGAGGAACACAAACAAGAAAATGTGCTGGAAAACCAAATATCCAATGGCCACTGGCAATTAATGCCACCTATTGAGGCTCTAATATTCCCCTTTAAATGAAGTGAAAGCCTTGTGATTTATAGAAAAAATACGACCCACCTGCTCAGTATATTGTATTCAGGTGTCGCTGTACTGCGCCCATCCATCACGCAACCTTCTGTCAATGAGCCTGGGAACTCTGATTACAATGCATGATGGGAATTCCCACATACAGATGATGTATCCAGTGCTGTATTTTGGCCTAGGCCAACAAGGCCCAGGCCTAGGGCAGCACTTTGCAGGGGGGCAGCAAAAAAGCCACCCCCCTCCACCTGAGACTCTTTTGAGCCGCCTCTCAATCACATCTCTCTGTCTCTCTCTGTCTCTCTCTGTCTCTCTCTGTCTCTCTCTGTCTCTCTCTGTCTCTCTCTGTCTCTCTCTGTCTCTCTCTGTCTCTCTCTGTCTCTGTGTCTCTGTCTCTCTCTCTGTGTCTCTGTCTCTCTCTCTGTGTCTCTGTCTCTCTCTCTGTGTCTCTGTCTCTCTCTCTGTGTCTCTGTCTCTCTCTCTGTGTCTCTGTCTCTCTCTCTGTGTCTCTGTCTCTCTGTGTCTCTGTCTCTGTCTCTCTGTGTCTCTGTCTCTGTCTCTCTGTGTCTCTGTCTCTCTCTCATGCTGGGACTTGGAGTCCTTCAATTTTGGAGGGAGTCACATCCCTTTTATAAAGGAAGGAGTGGGGCAAATTTACATAGGAGTCGGAAGGGGGGCACCCAATTTTAGTCTTGCCTAGGGCAGCACAAAACCAAAATACACCACTGGATGTATCACGAACCTCCTCCAATCAGATTCATCCCTGTTGTGAAAGTCTGAATGTGATTGGTAAAGAATTCAGACACAGGAAGTACACCCCCAATGACCATCTGTGGAGCTGTATGCAGCCTGGTAGAAATGAATTACAGAGTAAAGCAGAATGGGGGCCATCATTGCTGATAAATTTCTGAAAATGCTAGTTCCCTGGCTGTCTTGCCTAATACAAAGTAGCATGAAGGCCAGGAAAGTGATGTCAGAATGTACAAACCAGTGACTCTAAAAGAACTGATGCCAATGGATGACAGCCTGGGAACTAGTATATTCAGAAAATAGGAGATGGCAGCCTTGGTTCTTCCTCCGTTCTGTATTCAGCTGCAGTGTTTGCTGGAATTCTTCCTCTGTGATTCCCATAGGAGATGGACACAGGAAACAGCCAATGAATGACCAGCGCCAGATTGTGACACTAATGGTGACATTTCCCTCCACAGAAATACGAGAAACCACGTTTTGTCCTGTGTGTGGCATTTGCAGAGAATGGGGATGTGGTCACTGGAGACTCCAATGGGAACTTGTACGTGTGGGGTAAAGGTGAGGACAGATGGATACCAATCACATGTGGGGGGGAGGGGGAGGGAGGACAGATGGATACCAATCACATAGGGGGTAAGGACAGATGGACACCAATCACATGTGGGGGGGAAAAAGGAAGGACAGATGGATACCAATCACATAGGGGGTAAGGACAGATGGACACCAATCACATGTGGGGGGGGGGGGGGGGGAGTGAGGACAGATGGACTCCAATCACGGTGGGGGTTATGATGAAGACTGATGAACACCAATCACATAGGGGGTAAAGGTAAGGACAGATGAACACCAATCACATAGGGGGGGGGAAAGTGAGGACAGATGGAGACCAATCATGTGGGGGGGGGGGGGTAAAGGTGAGGACAGATGAACACGAATCACATGTGAGGGGTAAAGGTGAGATGAGGGCCAACCACGTGGGGGGTAGAGTTGAGGACAGATGGACACCAATCGCATGGGGGGGGGGGGGGGGTAAAGGTAAGGACAAGTAGACATGAATTGCATGTTGAGGGGTAAAGTTAAGGACAGGCACACACCAATCACTTGTGGGGGGTAAAGGTGGGGACAGACAAATGCCAGACATACTTGAAAGGTAAGCTGACACACCTGTCTCTTGCAGGCAGTCACCGGATCTCTCATGCCGTGTGCGGTGCCCATGATGGCGGTATTTTTGCTCTCTGTGTATGTAGGGATGGCACTCTTCTTTCTGGAGGTGGCAAAGACGGCAGAATCATTCTATGGGATCGAGAATACAAGAAAGTGCAGGAGACCCGGGTACGGTGGGACAGTGGTGGGGGTCTGGGCGCTGTGGGACAGGGGTGGGGGTTCTGGGGTCTGTGCGCTATGGAACAAGGGTGGGGATTCTGGGTTCTGGGCGCTATGGGACAGGGGTGGGGATTCTGGGGTCTGGGCTCTATGGGACAGGGGTGGGGGTTCTGGAGTCTGGGCGCTATGGGACAGGGGTGGGGATTCTAGGGTCTGGGTGCTATGGGACAGGGGTAGGGGTTCTGGAGTCTGGGCGCTGTGGGACAGGGGTGGGGGTTCTGGGGTCTGGGTGCTGTGGGACAGGGGTGGGGGTTCTGGAGTCTGGGCAATGTGGGACAGGGGTGGGGGTTCTGGGCGCTGTGGGACAGGGGTGGGGGTTGTGGAGTCTGGGCGCTGTGGGACTGGGGTGGGGGTTGTGGAGTCTGAGCGCTGTGGGACAGGGGTGGGGGTTGTGGAGTCTGGGCGCTGTGGGACAGGGGTGGGGGTTCTGGAGTCCAAGGAAAGGATTAATATTTGTTCTATGTGCTTTCCTACTTCAGATTCCAGAATGTTTTGGGCCAGTCAGGACAATTACAGAAGGCCGAGGGAGTGACACGTTGTATGTGGGGACCACAAAGAACTGTGTGATGAGCGGCAGTCTGCAGAGCGGCCTGAATTGTCTGATACAGGTAGTGCGTCTATGGTGTGTGTAATACAAGACTGGCAATTCATCATCATTCTGGGGCAGAGCTCAAAACAAGCAAGAGGCTGGGACTTCAGAATCCCTCAGACCCCCAGATCATACACCTGGGCAGACCATAGACCTGAGATGGACATCCCAATCCCTCAGACCACCGGATCATATACCTGGGCAGACCATAAATTTGATATGGACCTCACAATCCCTCAGACCAGCAGATCATACACCCGGGCAGACCATAGACCTGAGATGGACCTTATAATCCCTCACATGGCCGGATCACACACCTGGGGAGACCATAGACCTAAGATGGACGTCACAATCCTTCAGACCCCTAGATCCTACACATGGACAGACCATAGACCTGAGATGGACCTCATAATTCCTTACACACCCAGATCATACACCTAGGAAGACCATAGGTCTGAGATGGACCTCCCCAATCCCTTAGACCAGTGGTCCTCAACCCTGGTCCTCAGGGCCCACTAACAGGCCAGATTTCCAAGATAACTGAAATGCATCCCAGGTGATATCATTTGCTGCTCAGTGATTGCAGTACTCTAGACTGCATCTCCCCAAGGTAATACCTAAAATCTGGCCTGTTAGTGGGCCCTGTAGGCCAGGGTTGAGGACCACTGCCTTAGACCACCAGGTCATTATTTTTATTATTATACAGGATTTATATAGCCGCAACAGTTTGTGCAGCGCTTTACAACATGAGAGCAGACAGTACAGTTACAATACAACTAAATACAATCTAAAAGGGAGGGTCAATTAATACAAGAGGTAATAACTATGGTGAGTGAGCTGATGGAGAAAATAAAAGTGGAGTTGTTTGGTGGAGACAGAATAGACTTATCTGAAGAGAGAAGATTTTTTTCAGGGATTGCCCTGATCCTGAGAGCTTACAATCCTAAGAGGGAGAGTCAAATTATAAAAAAGGTAATCATTTTGGGGGATGGGGCTGATGAAGTAAATAAAAGAACATTTGTTAGATGGGGGTAGGATAGGCTTCTTTGAAGAGAAAAGTTTGCAGGGATTGCCTAAAAGTAGACAGAGTAGGAGATCGTTGGACAGATTGAGGTAGGAATTCCAAAGGATGGAGGCGGCCTGAGAGAAGACCTGGAGGCGGCCTGAGAGAAGACCTGGAGGCGGCCTGAGAGAAGACCTGGAGGCGGCTATGGGAGAAGGTGACGAGAGCTAGAGAGCAGGAGGTCTTGGGAGGAACAAAGAACGGTTAGGTTGCTATTTTGAGACCAGGTTAGTGCCCTGGCTGGGGGCTGAGTTGTGGATGACTTCGTATTTTTAATTGAATTTGTTGGGTGAGTGGCAGCCAATGGAGGGATTGGCAGAGAGGGGTAGCAGACGCTGAGTGGTTTGTAAGGTGGATGAGTCTGGCAGCAACATTCATGATAGACAGAAGGGGGAGGAGCCTATTTTAATATAATCCAATGAGGAGGGAGTTTCAGTAGTTGAGGTGAGAGACGACCAGGGAGTGAATTGGAAGCATTGTGGTGTCGTTGGTTAGGTCGGGGCGTATTCTGGAGATGTTGAGACAGGACGGTGTTCTGACGAAAACTCCAACTTGCTGAATTCTCCGACGTTCTTTCCGGTGAGCGTACACCCGGAATAATCAAAGATTTCCACCACTTGGTGTTTTCACACAACACCGGCAGCCTATACATCCCGGTAGATGCTATAATTAGTGCAGATTGTTAGTCCGCCCGTTAATTGTGGCTGCCCTGGAGGCTGCCATGTTTTTGGTTACTAGCGGGTGGACTAACAATAGCATCAACTAATTATAGCATCTACCGGAGTGTAAAGGCTGCCGGTGGTGGAAATCTCCATTATTCCGGGTGTACGCTCACCGGCAGTAACGTCGATGGAGTTTTCGGCAGAACACCGGCTGAAAGCTGTGTCATTGATCTTGACAGAGAAGTCGGGGGAAGAGGCATGTGGGGGAGGGAAATTATGAGCTCAATTTTAGCTAAATTGAGTTTGAGGAAGTGGTGTGACATCCAGACTGTTAGTTAATCAGTGATGTGTGAGGAGACTGATGGAGTGAGCGGGGGGGGGGGGGGGTGGAGAGATGGATTTGGATGTCCTTAGCGTAGAAATAGTATTGGAAGCCATGGGAGGCAATCAGATGAGGTGTAGATGGAGAATAGGAGAGGTCCAAAAAAAAAGAGGAGAGGAGGAAGTAGAATTGTAAGCAGGGCAGCCATCAAACTGTGGGGCCCCTTACAGAGCTTTAGGCCTGGCCCCCAACATTTCCCAGGGCCCCCCCACGGAATCTGTCCACCAGACATAACCGTGAGTCCTTCAGGTAAATCTAGGAAATGGGTGTCCTGTAGGTGGCGCTGCCTCAAACATGTGTAATCCTCATAGGAGAAAAAAATAAGCCAATAAAATAATAAAGGGTGCTGTCCCTTTAAACAATTCATACATTAAAGCAGAAGTGATATGTAATGGAACCGCCGACCCACACTGTACTTGTGGTCTTCCGTCAGTATACGGCTTCCTCCAGTCTGAACATATATAGAGATTCCAGCCGCCCTACATACAAAAACTATCCTGAACGTAGCTTGTATGTATCTGAAAGCAACAATTCTTTATTGAAAAACAGGCACAAACAGATATACACTCAGGGGACAATTCCCCCCCCCCCTCCCCCTCTTTGCATAATGACACACTGGGCGGGGAACTACATTCAGTAACCTGACACACAGGTGTATTCAAATTTCCAACAGTAGACAGTCTTTAGGAAGGGCTGCTGGAGAAATCCCCCTCCCCTCTAGAAGCTAATACACATCCACATATACATCCCATAATAAGTTTATCTTAAGGCAGACAGAACAATAACAAACCCCACCTAACATCAACCTATCCAGCAGAGGTCTATGAGACACCATTTCCAATATTCTAACAGTCTGAAAGGTGAAATTTTTCATCTTCATATATTTCTTTGAGGAATATTGTTCTTAAATATTACTGTCATAAGTTCAACGCAAACCACACATAAAGAACCCAGGATAACCAGGGTAACACCAAATGCTGAGTCCAGTGTGGTTGTACTGTGAGTCTGATTAGTGCGGACCAGACTGGGGTTCTTGGTCACCCTGTGCCCCTAATGAACACAGGGTGACTTAAACATAAGAGGGGCCGGGGAAGCTGGTCAAGGAGTTTCCCGACCTCTCTAAAGTAAGCTGGGTTCCACAAGCCCTCCAACCAAAGTGACTCCCGTCACATCTCTCCCCTTTCCGAAGTCGACTAACGCAGGAGACCCCAAACGAGTTGACTTTCAAAGTTCGTCCATAGTTCCCATCCTCCAATGTCTGCACCCACCCAGTACCCCAAACAAATTGTCCAGAACACATCGTTACTCACCCAGCCAACCTCTGCCTCTCTCTAGAACATACCCCCCGCTGTGGATAAGTGTTGGACTGGCCCTTCTCCCAGGAGTCCTTTCAGCCACTGGAGAGAAGACAGGGTGGCTGGGCTCACTTTGTCAGGCTGTTGGGGATCTGGGCCGACTGCCCCAGCATCCCTGGGGTATACAATTGAAGACTGTAGTCCCATCCACTTTCTCAGGAAACCCATCCTTTGTTAGTTGAGGGCAGAGGCCAGCAGCACTCTGCCCTGTTGCCAGCTCTTCTGCTGGGTTGGTGTCCTCATTCTGGGGCGCCGTCTGCTGCTGGGGAGTGACCTCCACCTTCTCACCCTGGGCCTCTGGAACTGCTGCAGGTGTGGGGCAGATGTCTTGGACCCTCTGTCCAGTTGTCAGCTCTTCTGCTGTAGAAGTTTCTTGTAATTCCACAGATGCTGCTGGCAGGAAATCCCAGGTCCCTGTCAGTGGTGGTGTAGCAAGGCCGGCTGCCTCTTCTCTCAAAGAGGCTGAAGCTGCTGTTGGTGTTGGGCAGAGCTCAGTGATATTAGGCCCTGATGCCATTGTTACGCAGGGAAGTAAACTGAAAAGTCAGTGGCCTTGCACACATCTTCCTGGGCCACCAATTGTTGCAGGCAGAGGTTAGCAGTGCTAGGCCTGGATGCTCGCTCTTCTGCTGTAAGCTCACTGAGACGTTCCTCCTCAGCAGAAAAGTCTATTAAATCCTCAGTCTCTGGAATTGCTGAAAGTCCAGGGCCACAGGCTGGTGGCACTTGGGCCCAGTGCCAACACTTTGGCGGGTGATTTATCACCCATATCATCCTCCGATGAAAAGTCAGGTAAATCTGTACTCTGTGGCTGGTGCTGGGTAGGGGGACCGACCGTCTCCACTCTCAGTGCTGTTGGCTGCTGCTGGGACGAGGGACCTACAATCTCCTCTCCCAGTACCGCTGGCTGTGGCTGGTGCTGGGTAGTGGGACCGACCGTCTCCACTCTCAGTGCTGTTGGCTGCTGCTGGGACGAGGGACCTACAATCTCCTCTCCCAGTACCGCTGGCTGTGGCTGGTGCTGGGTAGTGGGACTTACTGTCTCCACTCCCAGTGCTGTTGGCTGCTGCTGGGATGAGAGACCTACAATCTCCTCTCCCGGTAACACTGGCTGGTGCTGAGCAGAGTCTAGCAGCCGTCTGTCTCCAGCTCCCATTCCTGAATGGCCAGAAACTCCATATCTTCCAGTGCCCAGAGCACTTCCGAGATGTTCAGGATCTTTTCTCTGGAATCCATAATTTCCTCTAATCGCCACTCCAAATCCCTCCCAAAGTTAGGGTCCTCTGACCATTTCTCTAATGACAGCCCTAGGCCGCCGTAGCCAAAGCCTTCCGTTGGAGTTGTCGTCCGCTGTCCATGGGTACACTTGGGTTACATACCAGTGCAGAGCTCTGTAGCTCTCGTCCAATCGTATCTCCTCCTGGACCAGCCTGCTTAACTCAACTTTCCATTCCTTGTGCGTTCCTTGTGCGGTTTTATTCTCCCAAAACCAGCACCCACAATCCATACTGCGACCAGAACCTTTCCTGGATGGAGGGGAGGATTTTTCCCTAGTGTCGCTGCTCATGGGCTAGCGTTTCCTTCCAGATTTCAAGCGGATAACATCCTACCATCCTAGCAGGACATGCTCTGACATTGGTCCCCTGTGCTGTATCTGCATCTCTTGCAACCTCCTTCCGAATTCCACTTCCATGGCGGTTGATATCTGTACCTCTCCTCTTCTGCTATCCGGACCTTGGATCCCAGTAGATGTTTGGATGTCCCTGTTATTGCCTTTTTGTTTCACTTGACCCTCCCTTCTAGATTGTAAGCTCGAACGAGCAGGGCCCTCTAGTTCCTCCTGTTTTGAACTGTATTGTAACTGTATTGTCTTCCTTCACATTGTAAAGCGCTGCGCAAACTGTTGGCGCTATATAAATCCTGTATGTCCCAGACTGCAGGAAGCATCCCACCGCTGCCAACCAGTGTAACGGGACCGCTGACCCACACTGTACTTGTGTGCTTCCTCCAGTCTGAACATGGATGGAGATTCCAGCCGCCCTCATACAAAATCTATCCTGAACTTAGCTTGTATGTGTCTGAAAGCAACTAACTCTTTAGGCCCCGTTCACACAGGGGCGATCCGACTTCGGGGGGGCGACCTCCGAGGTCGCGGTGCGAGCAGCGCGCCGCGACCTCGGAGCGGCCGCCACGGACTTCATAACATTGAAGTCTATGGCGGTCGCCTCCGGGTCCCCCCAAAGAAGCTCCGGACCCTTTTCTAAGTCGGAGCGACTTGTGTCGCTCCTATTAGAACGGGTCCGCAGCTTCCCTATGGAAGGCGACCTGTGAGGCGACCAGGGTCGCCTCACAGGTCGCCTTAGTGTGAAACGGGGACTTATTGAATCGCAGGCACAAACAGATATACACTCAGGGGACAATTCCCTCCCCCCCCCCCCCCCCATCTTTGCATAATGACACACTGGACGGGGAACTACATTCAGTAACATGACACACAGGTGTATTCAACTTTCCAACAGTAGACAGTCTTTAGGAAGGGCTGCTGGAGAACTCCCCCCCCCCCCCCTCCCCTCTAGAAGCTAATCCACATACACATATACATCCCATAATAAGTTTATCTTAAGGCAGACAGAACAATGGGATACACGCACTTAACAATAACAAACCTCACCTCAACCTATCCAGCAGAGGTCTATGAGACACCATATCCAATATTCTAACAGTCTGAAAGGTGAAATTGTTCATCTTATTATATTTTTTTGAGGAATATTCTTCTTAATATTACTGTCTTAAGTTCAACACAAACCACACATATAGAACCCAGGATAGCCGGGGTAATACAAACCACACATATAGAACCCAGGATATCCGGGGTCACACATATAGAACCCAGGATATCCGGGGTAACACAAACCCCACATATAGAACCCAGGATAGCCGGGGTCACACAAACCACACATATAGAACCCAGGATAGCCGGGGTCACACAAACCCCACATATAGAACCCAGGATAGCCGGGGTAACACGAAAGGCTGAGTCCGGTGTGTTGTACAGCGAGTCCAATTAGTGCAGACCCGACTGAGGTTCTTGGTCACCCTGCGCCCCTAATAGACACAGAGTGACTTACACATAAGAGGGGCCGGGGAAGCTGGACAAGGAGTTTCCCGACCTCTCTAAAGTAATCTGGGTTCCACAAGCCCCCCAACCAAAGTGACTCCCGTCAGATATATTCCAAACATACCGTAATCCAGTAGTGGTCAAATATAAAAAAACGCCAACACACCATTATCAGAACCAATACCGATTATTGGGGAGTCCTTCAGTGCACACTTTTTTGTTTTAACACTTACAGCGTAAGGCTCCTTTCACACGCTTCGCTGCCTGCTGCGGTCCGTTCTTTGCTCAGCGGGGATCGATCCGCCGATCCCCGCTGAGCAGGCGGATGACAGCTCCGTCTCCGCACTGTGTGCGAAGAGGGAGGTGTCGGAGGCCCCATGCATCTCTATGGGGGAATCGGATGAGAATGGACCGCCTGTCTGCTCTCATCCGATCCCCTGGACGGATGGAAAATAGGTTTCCATCCGTCCGGATTTCAAGGACAGGATCGGATGCGGATGGCAGCGGGTGTCAGCGGACATGACACCGCTGGCATCCGCTGTCCCATAGGGATGCATGGAGGATCCGATCAGATCCGCCTGAAAAACTGACAGGGATCGGTTCTGATCGGAGCGCTCGTGTGAAAGGAGCCTTATATATGAGAATGAAAAGCGCATTCCAAGTCATCTGTGCTTTCATCATTTAACAGTAAAGAATTATATTTTGCCCAAAAATATCCAATCCAGCAGCTGTACGCACTCCGCCCCCCTCACACGTGTACATATGACGTACAGACACACATGTATGCAGACACACAGGGACACGCATGTGCAGACAGACTTGTACAGACACACACAGACATGTACGAGCGCACACACACACACAGACAGACACATGCAGACAGACCTGTACAGACAGACATGTACAGACACGCACGCATGTACATACACACACGTACACATACATACACACAGACATGTACACACAAACGGAGACACACATGTACACACAGACACACACATGTACGGACACACATACACACAGAGATACACGGACATGTACGTACATACATACATATACACAGAAACACATACGTACTCACAGAAACAGACCTGTATACAGACATTACACACATACACACAGAACATGCCCACACACACATAGACATGTACACATATATATATAATATGCACGCACGTATACAGACATTACATATACACAGATTTATATACATATATTCACATACAGACCTGTATACAGATATATGTACACAACCCCCCCTTGTAGAACAGCTCTTACATATAAGGTGGTCCTCCCAGCACATGTACACAACCCCCCCCCCCCCCCCCCCTTGTAGAACAGCTCTTACATGTAAGGTGGTCCTCTCAGCACATGTGTCTGACACAGAGAGGCGCTGCAGTCCAGGATAGAGTAGAGGCCGCACATATGAGGATTGCACATACAGAAAGTGGCCAGAGGTGGCAGCAAAGAGCCCGATGTGAGCTCAATGACAGCAGCAGCTCAGACTCGCACTCAGAAAGTCAGCGCAGCCATGGAGCACCTCTGCACCCGCCCCCTTTTCCCATCCTCCCCAGGCAGCCGGGACCCTGCAGACGCTCGGGCCCCTTACAAGTGTATGCACTGTACCCCCCTGATGGTGGCCATGATTGTAAGTGACACTGAAGGTGCAGTGCGATGGGTAGAATGAGAACCAGGGAAGAGCACAGTCATGGAGGCAAAGGAGTAAAGTTTTGTTTTTGTATTGAGGAGGAGGAGGGGGAGGTAAAACATATCAAAGGCAGCAGAGAGGTCCAGAAATAAAAGTACAGAGTAGTGTCCATTGGATTTTGCGGTTAGTAGGTTGTTTGTGAGTTTTAGGAGAGCAGTTTCTTTGGGGTGTTGAGGGTGAAATCACACACCTGGGCTGATTATAAACCTGAGATGGACCTAACAATCCCTCAGACCACCAAACCACACACCCGGGCAGACCACAGACTTGAGATGGCCCTCACAATCCCTCACACACCTGGGTAGACCTGAGATGGACCTCCTAATCCCTTAAACCACCAGATCACACACCTGGGCAGACCGCAGACCTGAGATGGACCTAAAAATTCCCTCAGGCCACCAAATCGCACACCTGGGCAGACCAGACTTGAGATGG
This sequence comes from Pelophylax lessonae, assembly GCF_965119305.1. Taxonomy (NCBI): domain Eukaryota; kingdom Metazoa; phylum Chordata; class Amphibia; order Anura; family Ranidae; genus Pelophylax; species Pelophylax lessonae. The sequence goes on along the minus strand of NC_138774.1, from coordinate 2,218,986 downwards.
ACCTCACAATCCCTCAGACCACCAGTTCATATACCTGGGCAGACCATAGACCTAAGATGGACCTCACAATCCCTCACATGCTCAGATCATACACCTGGGCAGTCAATAGACCTGAGATAGACAGCGCATTCACCTCAGACCACCAGATCATACACCTGGGCAGACCACAGACCTGAGATGGACCTCCCAACCCCTCAGACCACCAGATCATATACCTGGGCAGACCACAGACCTGAGCTGGACCTCACAATCCCTCACACACCTGGACAAACTGTAGACCTGAGATGGAGGTCAGAAGGTCTAATACATTTTTCCATAAACTTGCATAATAGTGATGGGATGTGCGGGACAAATATGGTGCAGCTGTGCATAGTAACCAATCAGCTTCCAAGTTTTTTTTTTTTTTTTTGCAAAGTTTAATTGAAGTTGAAGTCAGAAGTTGATTGGCTACCATGCGCAGCTGCACCAGATTTTGCACTCCCCAGTTTTAGTAAATGAACCCCCACGGTGCCTGACCATTCAGATATTCTGGGTCCTCAGACGGGTTTATTTTATTGGCTCTAATACTCGCTATCCATCATGTAGTGCGATAAGTGGAGGACTGAATTTCTGGGACATGACTCAGGATTTTCTCCTCTGCTCTCTTTTAGGGTCACACGGATGAACTTTGGGGTCTTTGCTGCCACCCGTCTCTCGATTTCTTCCTGACCTGTGGCCATGACAAGCTGGTTCATCTCTGGAATAGCAAAGAGCATCAACCAGTCTGGACCACCACACTGGAGGTGAGACCCCGGGATCGGGACCCTAAAGGCCGGAATGTGTACAGGCCAGGGGTAGTCTGTATGTAGTGTAAATGTACTTCTCCCCTGCTGTATTTAGCCAGTGCTGGCAAATAGGTCTCTGGTCTGCTCCAATACTCTGCGAGATTACACTGCGAGCAACCAGAAACCTCGTCCAACAGAGCATGGGGGCAGAATCTAGTGAACAATCCCAGAACGGGGCAGTACTCCTGTATGGGGGGTGTCTAGGACATGATCCTGGTATTGGGGCTGTACTCCTGTATGGGGGGTGTCTAGGACATGATCCTGGTATTGGGGCTGTACTCCCTGTATGGGGGGTGTCTAGGACATGATCCTGGTATTGGGGCTGTACTCCTGTATGGGGGGTGTCTAGGACATGATCCTGGTAGCGGGCAGTACTGCTGTATGGGGGCAGAATCTAGTGAACAATCCCAGAACGGGGCAGTACTTCTGTATGGGAGGAGGGTGACTAGGACATGGTCCTGGTAGGGGGCAGTACTGCTGTATAGGGGGTGTCTAGGACATGATCCTGGTATAGGGGCAGTACTCCTGTATGGGGGGGGGGGGGTGTATAGGACATGATCCTGGTATAGGGGCAGTACTGCTGTATGGGGGGGGGGGGGGGGGGTGTCTAGGACACGATCCTGGTATTGGGGCAGTACTCCTGTATGGGGGGTGTCTAGGACATGATCCTGGTATTGGGGCAGTACTGCTGTATGGGGGGTGTCTAGGACATGATCCTGGTATAGGGACAGTACTGCTGTATGGGGGGGGGGGGGGGGTGTCTAGGACACGATCCTTGTATTGGGGCAGTACTCCTGTATGGGGGGTGTCTAGGACATGATCCTGGTATTGGGGCAGTACTCCTGTATGGGGGGTGTCTAGGACATGATCCTGGTAGCGGGCAGTACTGCTGTATTGGGGGCAGAATCTAGTGAACAATCCCAGAACGGGGCAGTACTCCTGTATGGGAGGAGGGTGACTAGGACATGGTCCTGGTAGGGGGCAGTACTGCTGTATAGGGGGTGTCTAGGACATGGTCCTGGTAGGGGGCAGTACTGCTGTATAGGGGGTGTCTTGGACATGATCCTGTATAGGGGCAGTACTCCTGTATGGGGGGGGGGGGTGTATAGGACATGATCCTGGGATAGGGGGGGGCAGTACTGCTGTATGGGGGTTGTCTAGGACATGGTCCTGGGTAGGGGACTGCTGTATGGGGGGTGTCTAGGACATGATCCTGGTATTGGGGCAGTACTGCTGTATGGGGGGTGTCTAGGACATGATCCTGGTATAGGGGGAAGTACTGCTGTATGGGGGTTGTCTAGGACATGATCCTGGTATAGGGGCAGTACTGCTGTATGGGGGGGGGGGGGGGGGGGTGTCTAGGACACGATCCTGGTATTGGGGCAGTACTCCTGTATGGGGGGTGTCTAGGACATGATCCTGGTATTGGGGCAGTACTGCTGTATGGGGGGTGTCTAGGACATGATCCTGGTATAGGGACAGTACTGCTGTATGGGGGGGGGGGGGGGTGTCTAGGACACGATCCTGGTATTGGGGCAGTACTCCTGTATGGGGGGTGTCTAGGACATGATCCTGGTATTGGGGCAGTACTCCTGTATGGGGGGTGTCTAGGACATGATCCTGGTATTGGGGCAGTACTGCTGTATGGGGGGTGTCTAGAACATGGTCCTGGTAGGGGACAGTACTGCTGTATGGGAGGGGTGGTGTCTAGGACATGGTCCTGGTATGGGGGTAGCACTCCTGTACATATTGGGGGGGGGGGGGGTGATGGTGCCGGAATTGGAGCAATTAGTCCAATCTGGTTGTGGGATTCGGAGGGGGAGGAGCACCATTATACCATGGGTATGGACAGGAAGTTATCTGGCCCACCATTCGTATCCTCAGGCTCCTCTATGCCAAGGTCACACCGCTCATTGGAGATGCTCCTAAGAACTCTCACATTTTAATTTCCTCTAGGGGGCCAACTAATCGAATTTTAAATTGGTGGAACCAATAGTTGTCTGTTTAAAAATGGGGTTTTGTTTTGGCTGTAATTCGTCTGGTACCTCGATCAATACTGCATGACAGGAGTAGGCTGCACTCTGCATACTTTATATAACATTTACTCTCCATGTGCCCCCCCCCCCCCCATAGGACCCTGTAAGAGTGGCCGCCTTCCACCCATCCGGCAGTGTCGTAGCTGTGGGGACCTGTACTGGAAGGTAAGGAACCATATATACAAGGATAGGCCTTCACTGTACCCCATTATTAGTCATGGTCCCCCTCTGTACCCCATTATTAGTCATAGTCCCCCTCTGTACCCCATTCTTAGTCATGGTCCCCCTTTGTACCCCATTCTTAGTCATGGTCCCTCCCCTGTACCCCGTTCTTAGTCATGGTCCCCCCCTCTGTACCCCGTTCTTAGTCATGGTCCCCCCCTCTGTACCCCGTTCTTAGTCATGGTCCCCCCCTCTGTACCCCATTCTTAGTCATGGTCCCCCCTCTGTACCCCGTTCTTAGTCATGGTCCCCCCTCTGTACCCCGTTCTTAGTCATGGTCCCCCCTCTGTACCCCGTTCTTAGTCATGGTCCCCCCTCTGTACCCCGTTCTTAGTCATGGTCCCCCCCTCTGTACCCCATTCTTAGTCATGGTGGTCCTCTGTTCTAGGCGATGGCCCTCCCCCTGGTAATAATTGATGGTCATTATATGGTCCGGTCTGTATAACACTCCAGTCTTCTGTCTTGCAGGTTCCTGGTGTTGGACGCTCAGTCCCATGTCATAGTGACCAGTATCTCAGACGCTGGCGAGCAAATCAGTTGTATCTCCTACAGTCCCGGTATGGTCCTTGTCTCCTGTCACATGCCCCCCCCCCCCCCCCCCCATGTAATGATTGCTCTATGATGCTCATGGTCCTCATGTCTCTGTCACAGATGGTCAGTATTTGGCTGTTGGGTCGCACGACAACTTCACTTATCTCTACGAAGTGGCAGAGGAAGGGCGAGAGTACCGGCGTGTGGGCAAGTGTATGGTGAGTGACCTCTGCAGACTACTGGTGGGGTGTATGGACTGTGTACAGGAGGGAGGGGGGGGGGGGTGTATGGACTGTGTACAGGAGGGAGGGGGGGGGTGTATGGACTGTGTACAGGAGGGAGGGGGGGTGTATGGACTGTGTACAGGAGGGAGGGGGGGGGGTGTATGGACTGTGTACAGGAGGGGGGGGGGGTGTATGGACTGTGTACAGGAGGGAGGGGGGGGGTGTATGGACTGTGTACAGGAGGGGGGGGGTGTATGGACTGTGTACAGGAGGGGGGGGGGGGTGTATGGACTGTGTACAGGAGGGGGGGTGTATGGACTGTGTACAGGAGGGGGGGGGGTGTATGGACTGTGTACAGGAGGGGGGGGTGTATGGACTGTGTACAGGAGAGGGGGGGGGTGTATGGACTGTGTACTGTGTACAGGAGGGGGGGGGTGTATGGACTGTGTACAGGAGGGAGGGGGGGGGTGTATGGACTGTGTACAGGAGGGGGGGTGTATGGACTGTGTACGGGGGGGGGGTGTATGGACTGTGTACAGGAGGGGGGTCTGGACTGTGTACAGGAGGGGGGGGGGGTGTATGGACTGTGTACGGGGGGGGGTGTATGGACTGTGTACGGGGGGGGGGTGTATGGACTGTGTACAGGAGGGGGGGTCTGGACTGTGTACAGGAAGGCGGGGGGGGGTGTATGGACTGTGTACAGGAGGGGGGGGGGGTCTGGACTGTGTACAGGAGGGGGGGGTCTGGACTGTGTACAGGAAGGGGGGGGGTCTGGACTGTGTACAGGGGGGGGTCTGGACTGTGTACAGGGGGGGTTTGTGTAGGGACTGTGTACAGGAGGGGGGATGTGAAGACTGTACAGGAGGGTGGGGTGGATGTGAAGACGGTGCACAGGAGGGTGGGGGGTAGTAGACTGTGTACAGGAGCGGAAGTGTGAATGGACTGTATATCATACATTAGGGGTGTGTTTTGAGCGGTATACCGGGGGGGGGGGGGTGTATGGACTGTATATCATACACAAGGGGGGGTATGTGGAGCGATATACAAGAGGGGGGGTTATGTGGAGCGATATATACAGGAGGGGGGATGGTGGAGTGGTATCTGGGGGGGATGTGGAGCAGTATACAGGGGGGTGTATATGGAGCGGTATACAGGAGGGGGGATATAGATCGGTATACAGGGTGTGTGTATATGGGGAGTGTATATTTAGCAGTATACAGGAGGGCGGGATAGGGATCGGTATACAGGGGGGGGGGGGGTGTATATGGAGCGCTATATAGGGGGTGTAAATTTAGCTGTATACAGGAGGGGGAATATGGCTCGGTATACAGGGGGGGTTTATATGGGGAGTGTATATTTAGCAGTATACAGGAGGGGGGGGGATAGGGATCGGTATACAGGGGGGGGGTGTATATGGAGCGCTATATGGGGGGTGTATATTTAGCAGTATACAGGAGGGGGGGATAGGGATCGGTATACAGGGGGGGTGTATATGGAGCGCTATATGGGGGGTGTATATTTAGCAGTATACAGGAGGGGGATAGGGATCGGTATACAGGGGGGGTTTATATGGAGCAGTATACAGGGGGGTGTATATGGAGCGCTATATGGGGGGTGTATATTTAGCTGTATACAGGAGGGGGGATATGGAGCGGTATACGGGGGGTGTATGAGTATCTCAGTATACAGCCCGATCCTTTGTATTTCCAGGGTCACTCCAGCTACATCACACACCTGGATTGGGCCTCAGACAGTTCCAGCTTCATGACCAACAGTGGAGACTACGAAGTCCTGTACTGTGAGTCCCAGAGAGTCTGTATTGATGTACATGGAGGATAACCGTATACCCATCAACTTCTCTACAACCAGCCTGGCGGGTTTCCCTGAACCATCCGACCTGCATTCTATCAGTGTATTGTGATGGTGGGGAGTCTCCTCGCTGGAGGAATACATTCACTCAGCAGGAGGAATTCCCATCCACCAGTGTAGATGGGGGGGAATCAGGGTTTTTTTTTTTTTTCGATCAACACTAGCAAAGTCCTCCAGCAGTGCAGAGTATTTCAGGAGAGTTATAGAGGAGGGAGCAGAGTCCTCCAGCAGTGCAAGTATTCTTCTGCTCCTGTACAAGCCATGGCTGGTGATCTCTCTGCTCCTGTACAAGCCATGGCTGGTGATCTCTCTGCTCCTGTACAAGCCATGGCTGGTGACCTCTCTGCCCCTGTACAAGCCATGGCTGGTGATGTCTCTGCCCCTGTACAAGCCATGGCTGGTGATCTCTCTGCTCCTGTACAAGCCATGGCTGGTGACCTCTCTGCCCCTGTACAAGCCATGGCTGGTGATGTCTCTGCCCCTGTACAAGCCATGGCTGGTGATCTCTCTGCTCCTGTACAAGCCATGGCTGGTGACCTCTCTGCCCCTGTACAAGCCATGGCTGGTGATCTCTCTGCTCCTGTACAAGCCATGGCTGGTGATCTCTCTGCTCCTGTACAAGCCATGGCTGGTGACCTCTCTGCCCCTGTACAAGCCATGGCTGGTGATGTCTCTGCCCCTGTACAAGCCATGGCTGGTGATGTCTCTGCTCCTGTACAAGCCATGGCTGGTGACCTCTCTGCTCCTGTACAAGCCATGGCTGGTGGTCTCTCTTCTCCTGTACAAGCCATGGCTGGTGGTCTCTCTTCTCCTGTACAAGCCATGGCTGGTGATCTCTCTGCTCCTGTACAAGCCATGGCTGGTGACCTCTCTGCTCCTGTACAAGCCATGGCTGGTGATCTCTCTGCTCCTGTACAAGCCATGGCTGGTGATCTCTCTGCTCCTGTACAAGCCATGGCTGGTGACCTCTCTGCTCCTGTACAAGTCATGGCTGGTGATTTCTCTGCTCCTGTACAAGTCATGGCTGGTGATTTCTCTGCTCCTGTACAAGCCATGGCTGGTGATTTCTCTGCTCCTGTACAAGCCATGGCTGGTGATCTCTCTGCTCCTGTACAAGTCATGGCTGGTGATTTCTCTGCTCCTGTACAAGCCATAGCTGGTGATCTCTCTGCTCCTGTACAAGCCATGGCTGGTGACCTCTCTGCCCCTGTACAAGCCATGGCTGGTGGTCTCTCTTCCTGTACAAGCCATGGCTGGTGATCTCTCTGCTCCTGTACAAGTCATGGCTGGTGATCTCTCTGCTCCTGTACAAGTCATGGCTGGTGATCTCTCTGCTCCTGTACAAGCCATGGCTGGTGATCTCTCTGCTCCTGTACAAGCCATGGCTGGTGACCTCTCTGCCCCTGTACAAGCCATGACTGGTGACCTCTCTGCTCCTGTACAAGCCATGGCTGGTGATCTCTCTGCTCCTGTACAAGCCATGGCTGGTGATCTCTCTGCCCCTGTACAAGCCATGGCTGGTGATGTCTCTGCTCCTGTACAAGCCATGGCTGGTGACCTCTCTGCTCCTGTACAAGCCATGGCTGGTGATCTCTCTGCTCCTGTACAAGCCATGGCTGGTGACCTCTCTGCCCCTGTACAAGCCATGACTGGTGACCTCTCTGCCCCTGTACAAGCCATGGCTGGTGACCTCTCTGCCCCTGTACAAGCCATGGCTGGTGACCTCTCTGCCCCTGTACAAGCCATGGCTGGTGATCTCTCTGCTCCTGTACAAGCCATGGCTGGTGACCTCTCTGCTCCTGTACAAGCCATGGCTGGTGACCTCTCTGCTCCTGTACAAGCCATGGCTGGTGACCTCTCTGCTCCTGTACAAGCCATGGCTGGTGATCTCTCTGCTCCTGTACAAGCCATGGCTGGTGATCTCTCTGCTCCTGTACAAGCCATGGCTGGTGATCTCTCTGCTCCTGTACAAGCCATGGCTGGTGATCTCTCTGCTCCTGTACAAGCCATGGCTGGTGATCTCTCTGCTCCTGTACAAGCCATGGCTGGTGATCTCTCTGCTCCTGTACAAGCCATGGCTGGTGATCTCTCTGCTCCTGTACAAGCCATGGCTGGTGATCTCTCTGCTCCTGTACAAGCCATGGCTGGTGATCTCTCTGCTCCTGTACAAGCCATGGCTGGTGATTTCTCTGCTCCTGTACAAGCCATGGCTGGTGACCTCTCTGCTCCTGTACAAGCCATGGCTGGTGACCTCTCTGCCCCTGGTTAGGATGAAGGTGCCGAGTCCATTCGGGAGCGAATGGTGGCCAGGATCAAGGTCCTGAATAAAGAGAAAGACCAGCTCTACAAACTGAGAGCGGAGTTGAAATGTCTGCGAAAGCAGTATGAGGGCTTGTATATTCTGAACCATGGATTCGGAAATCCAATTGGCTAAGGTCCGGATGGAACACCAGGAAACCATTGTGGCCATGATGGAAGGCAGAGATGGGCCTTTCAAGGAGAAGTTTTGTAATGACCAGAGATTTTCAAGGATGGCAAAGATGGGGGTGGAGCAGGAGATCCCAAGTTCTGCCCCCCTGCCCTCTCAGGGTGAGGTAAGCAGCCCATTGCTGTCTCAGGGCTCAGGAGGCATGCTGAGAGTGATCCAGGCAATGGAGTCTTCAATGCGGGGGGGGGGGGGGGATCAGCTGGTGTTTGGTTAGGAGAACTTACCTGACAATGTGCCTGATAAGGTAAAGCCTACCAAGTCCCAAGTAATGGATAAAACTATTTTTGTGCCATTTAGCACCATGACCAAAGCTGAGGGTTTGCCCAATGACACCCAGGCTGGTAACTTTATATCCAGCAATACCTTGCCTGCTGATGTTTCCTCTCAGGAAAAACTGCATTTAAGAAATTACATTTCAGCTGAGGGACTACAAATGCCAGCAGAACCCATTAACCCTCCTTTTACTGAGCCCAAAGCTTTTGTTCCAGTCACAGCTGCTGTGCAGGACTCTACAGTACAGCATCAGGAGACATGTGGTACTGTAGCAGAAACTGTGACTATACCTGATGTTTGTGGGTCTGATAGCAATTGTTCCAGTACAGGTGTGATGGACCATCCCACTAATGTGTGTAATGGACAATCGAACCCATACAGGTATAATGGACAATCCTGCTGGCTCAGTACAAGCAGTTAATAATAATAATAGTAATATACCAACTAAAGCTACATCAGTGTGGGGCTTTTGCCCTGATAAGCCTTCTTTTGCTCAGGTGATAGGCTGTGCTCATGCCAATATTATCAAGCCAGTGCTACAGCCAAAGAGGAACTCCGCTTCCAAGCAAGGTTTTCCACCACAAGCTGCCACTTTGAGCAACCCTGGATCTGGTATTGGGTCTCTGGCTTCTGCTGGGGGTCCAAGGTGTAATGTAGGCATTCTTAAATGGGAATCCCTCCAGCAGGGCATGTGGTGGTAGACATGATTTTGAAGATGGGTTTTGGGGCAAAAGACCTTTATGCCCTAATACACGTAGCTGGGAGTACACAATTGGCTTCACCAGGCCAGAGGGTCTTAACTTGTTCTGGGAACGATATGAGGCTCTGTGCAGGTCAAGACCCGAATGGGAAGGTCTGGCACCAGTTGCTGTTTCACAAAGGTTAACTGTAAAAAAGAGAACTATCATCCTCACTAATGAAAGTGTTCCTGCTCGAGACTTATAGGTCTGGTTAAAGAATTATGGTGAGGTTTTGACAAGGCCAGATAAAATCCTTAATGAACGTGGGATCTGGACTCGGGGTTGGTTGGCAACGGTCAGGTTAGCCAGGGTTGGGAATGTTGTGTCACCTGCCCTCCTCGGCTTTCATAGGGAGGCATAGGATGACTATTTTCAACCCTGGTCAGCCAAAGCTGTCACCGCTGTGGAAAAAAGGGGCATTTTAGCTCCTCCTGTTCAGCATAAATATATTCAGTGTGTTGAGGACAGGGTCATGTGGCCAGGGACGGCACCCAGATGACAAGGTGTAACCTGTGCCTTGGCCACCCCTACAGCTAATGTCCTAAGGCCTGGCACAATATAGAGAAAGAGGGAATAGATGAACTGTTGAGGCTGGACAGGTTGGAGGATGAGGCCCCTGGTGTACCATCCTCCTCTGCGGGGACTGACCCCCATGGCTCCCCTAGTTCTGTTCAGGATCCCTCCCCAGTTCCTGTGTCTGTAAGTATTCTTTCTGTGGCTGTGTACCCGCTACTCTTGTTTCAGAACCTTCCAAGTCTGTGCCCACTAAGTCAGTTATCCCCCATGAGTCTTCCCCTCCTAAGTCTGACATAAAGGAAGCCCCCCCCCCCCCCCCACCAGGAGTGGTAGAGGGTACAAAAAAGGGTCCTGCTGCTTCTTCTGTAAAGAAGTCTTCTGTGAAGACTTCAAAGAAAAAAGCAAGAGATGAAAGCATCTCTGAATCTGACCTGCAGTACCTGGAGGAGAGAAGAGTTGTGAGGCGGAAGAGACAGGCGGTGAGGACGGAACAGGGACAGGATGCCCCAGTGACTGTCTCCAACCATTCTAGGGCTTCTGCTTTGGATATCTCCTCATCTGGGGATTCTTCAGAGCAAAGGTCAGATTCTGAAATGGAGTTGGAGGAGGCCTCAAGAAAGAGAGAGGCTTCTGGTGATGAGCAGCAGAGGGGAGCTAAGAAGCAATCCACCCAATAACCCAAATGGCGGTTCCCCCTCCGTTTAAAAGTGGTGACAATAAATGTCGCCAGTATTAAGTCAGTAAGAACTCGTTCTATGGCCTTCTTTTTGTTCAGCCAATTAGATGCTGAAATTTTATTTTTGCAGGAGACTAGGCTCACCTCCTTGGCAGATATTCATATGGCCAAGAGAGAGTGGAGGTATGGTCCATCTTACTGGTCTCTTGCGGCCGAGCCTTACGGCGGGGTGGCGGTGTTGTTTAAAACCGGCATGGTAACTGTCCGGCAGGTTATTGAGGTGGAGATTGGGAGATGTATGGTCTTAGACGTCCTTGTGGGAGGGCAGGACCTGCGCCTAATTAATATTTATGGGCCGCACACAAAGTGGGACAGGAAATGCCTTTTTACAAGGATCAAGCCATTTCTTTTTACATCCCGGCAAATGGTTTTTGGAGGTGACTTTAATACTGTGACTAGGCCCAAGGACAGGAAGGACTTCAATGACCGGCTGGGATATGATAGCGTTTTTTTAAATAGTATGGTTAGGGATGCTGGTCTTGTGGATGTGCACATTAAGCACCTTCCGGATGACACAGGGTTCACCTTTCATCGAGGTAAGTCAGAGTAGGATAGATAGGTTTTTTTTTAAGGAGGCCTCTGCTTTCTCACCCCCAGTGGTGCAGGCAGTGGAGTTCTCTGATCACTGTATGCTATCTGTGGTCTTGAATGCTTCAGACTTCCCTCAGAGGGGCAAAGGCATCTGGAGATTAAATTCGACTCTCCTTGAGGAAGAACATGTTAGACAATCCTTTGAGGAATTCTTTCAGGCACAGGTGACCATCCTGGACTTTTGTAGCAGCAAGGCTGAGTGGTGGGAGCTGACCAAAAAGAGGATTGCTGGATTCTTCAGGGGCCTAGCCAATAAAAAACAGTTTAATAGATACATGACCTACCAACGTTTGCGGAGGAAGCTGGATATTCTTGTCTCGAGAGGAGGAGATCCTGGGGCAATCTCTGAAGTGAAAATCCTCCTCAGGAAGTGTCAATATGACCGGCATACCTCTTTGGTTCTGGAGCGGGACTATGGGAAATACCACTCGCCTGACCCTTACCAGAACTGCAAACAGGGTGTAGCTGTTAAGATGGTCGTTGGCCTTAAGGATAGTACAGGTTCCTTGACAAAGTCCAGGTCAGGGATCCTGGAGGTCGTGAGGTCTTTTTATGCTGAACTTCTTGGGAGGAAAAAGCTTGACCGAGACAAGATGGAAAGCTTTTTGGACTCTACTCCAGGTCTAAATGGTGGAGATGTCCCTTTGATGAATTTGACAGAGGAGATCAGTTGATGAGGGCAATTGAACAGCTTGCCATCAAGAAGTCACCTGGACCGGATGGTCTGACGGCTGAGTTTTACAAAGCCATTAAGTCTATTCTGGCCTCACATTTGGTAGAGGTTTTTAACAGTTGTCTTGCTGAGGGGGTGCTTCCCCCTTCCATGAGACACTCAGCTGTGATTCTTCTTTCAAAAGGTAAAGATCCTTCGATGATTGAGAATTGGCACCCCATCAGCCTTCTCAATGTCGAAAGAAAGGTGCTGGCGAAGATACTTTTCTGGCGCCTATCGGCAGTAGCAGAGTCTATCCTTTCTCGCCATCAGCACTGTTCGATCCAGGGTAGGAGCCTCTTCACAGCGTTTTTAGCTTTTCGAGAGGCCTTGGAGCAGTGCAGGGCTGCAGGCTGGGGAAAGTATTTACTGGCATTGGATCAGGCAAAGGCTTTCGATCGTGTCAATCATGAGTACCTGTGGTTGCTCTTTAGGAAGTATGGTCTGCCGGGTGGTTTTGTTGATTGGTTAAAAGTTTTGTATAAGGGGGCAGAATGCTTCCCTCTTGATAATAGTTGGATTGGATTGGACAGTCCTTTATGGTTGGCTCTGGGGTGCGCCAGGGTTGTCCCCTGAGTCCCCTGCTTTGTGTTTGCAATTGACACTTTCATCAGGAGGCTAGAGAGCAGCATGTTGTGTGGAGTACCAGTAGGAATCCCAGATGAGCCGCCTTTTTGAGGACTGTTGCATATGGGGATGATGTGTCAGTGATTGTCACTGGGGTAGATGAAGCGGAGGAGGTGGTCTCTCTGACATCACGGTACTCTGAAGCATCAGGCTCCATGATCAACCAGGAAAAGAGTGAAGTTTTCTGGATGGGAAAGGAAGGTGAGGGGTTTGATCTCCTGGACACCTTTCCAGTGCCCCAGGTAAAAATTAAGATACTAGGCATTGAATTTGGACCTGGCGATTATGGCCTCAAACTGTTCTTGTGGGTGCTGTGGGGGAACAGACTGAACCTCATCAAGAGGAATGTCACCTATCTGTCCAGGAGGGAGGGTGGCTTAGGTATGGTCAACCCCGTTCTTTTTTCTTTTCACTGCTATTTCTCAAGTTTAACATTGGTAGTATGCTTGCAGTGGAACCTCCTGGATGGGCAGGCAGGTTTAGATCTTGGTTTAGGCTTTTTCTACGACTTTGGGAAGAAGGTGGCCAAGTGAAGAATCTCAGGGGTCATCGTGGTCAGCTTCCAGGCTATGTCACTCCCAGTATGAAGTTGCAGTGGCGATTGTCGACTGAAGATCTCAGATCCGCTCCGAGGAAAGTCCTTATGAGCTGAGTCTTGAGCGAAGTCTTTCATGACCCACTGGCCTTAAGGGATTGCCCAGGCACAGTTTGAGGGAAGGGTTAACACTGATTAGTTTGGCTAGAGTCCCTCTTAAACTTAGGGATCTGGCCTGGTTGTGCTTCCATGGAAGGCTCTATGTTCGGGGCAATTTGAAATTCCGCAGTGGGATGGATCGTGGTTGTCCTCGGGAGGAATGTACAGGTGAGGAGGAGACTATGGACCATTTTCTGCTTCATTGCCCTTTTAACATAGAGGTATACAAACAGGTGGGGCGGGCCCTCGGTGTTCCTTTCCTCTCCAGGCTGGGTTATGCTGAGTGGGTGTACGGAGCATTCAATACTGGTGGGGGCTTTTGTTTGGATACACTTTTTTTAGTTAGCTTAGTAGTCCGTTATTACACATGGAACGCACGGTGTCAGGTCACCCTTCGGCGTAAAATCCTTCCTGTTCAGGTGGTGGTGTGTGACATTCTGCATGAGGTGGGGAAGATTCGGGTGTTTGAGAGAGACAAGTGGGGTCAGAGGGCTTGGCTGAAGGCGTGGAGGGGTTTCAAGCCTCCCTGACTGCCAGGAGTCTCTTTCCCGGGTGTGGCTTTCTGTCTCTTATCACCCTAGATTTTTTCTTAATGCTCAGTTTTTGATAAATGGCTGCATACATAGGTGATGGGTTGTGCCTCTTAGGCCCTCTCTGCTGCTTTATGTAAATAGTTTTGGTATCCGACTATGTATATATTGTATATATTCTGCACATAAATGTGTATTCCTATTTTTTCTGTTGGCATATTGTACTATAGTTCTGTTTTTTACTTTTGTATAAAATTTGATGCTTGATTCTTTTCAATATAAGATCAGCAGAATCCTCCAGCAGTGCAGAGTATTTCAGGAGAGGAGAGTTATAGAGGAAGGAGCAGAGTCCTCCAGCAGTGCAGAGTATTTCAGGAGAGGAGAGTTGTAGAGGAAGGAGCAGAGTCCTCCAGCAGTGCAGAGTATTTCAGGAGAGGAGAGTTATAGAGGAAGGAGCAGAGTCCTCCAGCAGTGCAGAGTATTTCAGGTGAGGAGAGTTATAGAGGAAGGAGCAGAGTCCTCCAGCAGTGCAGAGTATTTCAGGAGAGAAGAGTTGTAGAGGAAGGAGCAGAGTCCTCCAGCAGGTAGAAGTGTGCTGATCCCATAGGAGGTGTTGGGTAATGGGATACAATATTTATAGATGATGATGTTGATCTTTTCTTCTCTGCTCAGGGGATCCGGACTCGGCAAAGCAGATTGTGAGTGCGGAGAGTGTGCGGAACGCGGAGTGGGAGAACGCTTCCTGTACTCTCAGCTTCCATGTGCTGGGTAAGTGAAGTGTGGGAAGACGTGGCCAGACCAGAGCTCTCTGTCTGACAGTACACAGCTGAGCTCTCTGCTACAGGATAACAAATTACTTAGAGCAGTGGTCCTCAACTCCGGTCCTCGGGGCTTTAGTCCACTAAAGCCCCGTACACATGCAACGATTATCGGCCGACCGATCGCGTCCGTCTTTTGTCCAGAGTGGTGTTTTGTTGGTTGGAATGTGCCTAGACGCGAATTTTCTCCCCAACAAAATTCTACTTCAGAAGTGATGTCATGTGTTGGATTGCTTTCTTTGTGTTCTTTCTTCTCTGAGCATGCCCAGTCTTGCTCATCAGATTTTTCCCTGTCGAAATCTGTACTGACTGCACAAAAATCAGCCGTTGTGTTGACGGCCAACAAAAATTTTATAGCCTGCATACCAGATTTTTTTCGGCCGAAAAGTCGGAGTCGGTTGTCGGAATCATCATACTAACAAGCCGAAAATCGGCAGATCGGTCGTCGGACGAAAATTCTCTGCCAATTTTCGACGCGTGTGTACGGGGCTTAACAGGCCAGGTTTTCAAGATAACTAAATTATCACAGGTGATATCATTTGCTGCTCAGTGATTGCAGTATTCTAGTCTGCATCTACCCAAGGTAATACTTAGAATCTGGCCTGTTAGTGGGCCCCGAGGACCGGAGTTGAGGACCACTGACTTAGAGAATGCAGGTCAATGATGGTGGCACTATGGTCTTCTTGGTCCCTGGGGGGAGGGAACCTGATAATGGCACATTGGAGTCTTTGTGATCTCTGTGTGTGTGTGTGTGTGTGTGTGTGTGTAAGGGGTCCAGCTGCAGGACTTTGTAGACCCAAAAAAAAAAAAAAGCCTTTCTTCTGATTGGATGGCGTGTCCTGGATAGCAGATCTGGGTTATCGATGCCCTACACTGAGGTAGATATCAGACCCAGCTATACTGTAGATGTCCTACAATGAGATAGATATCAGACCTGGCTACAAATGTCCTACAATGAGATCAATGTCAGAACCGGCTACAGATGTCCTACAATCAGATGGATATCAGACCTGGCTATAGATCTTCTACAATGAGATGCATAATATCAGACCCGGGCTACAGATGTCCTGCAAAGAGAGAGACCAGACCTGGGCTACAGATGTCCTACAATGAGATGGATATCAGACCCGGGCTACAGATGTCCTACAATGAGATGGATATCAGACCCGGCTACAGATGTCCTACAATGAGATGGATATCAGACCCGGCTATAGATGTCCTACAATGAGATGGGGTCAGACCCGGCTATAGATGTCCTACAATGAGATGGGGTCAGACCCGGGCTACAGATGTCCTACAAAGAGAGAGATCAGACCCGGGCTATAGATGTCCTACAATGAGATGGATATCAGACCTGGGCTACAGATGTCCTACAATGAGATGGATATCAGACCCGGCTACAGATGTCCTACAATGAGATGGATATCAGACCCGGCTATAGATGTCCTACAATGAGATGGATATCAGACCCGGCTATAGATGTCCTACAATGAGATGGGGTCAGACCCGGCTATAGATGTCCTACAATGAGATGGGGTCAGACCCGGCTATAGATGTCCTACAATGAGATGGGGTCAGACCCGGCTATAGATGTCCTACAATGAGATGGGGTCAGACCCGGCTATAGATGTCCTACAATGAGATGGATATCAGACCCGGCTATAGATGTCCTACAATGAGATGGATATCAGACCCGGCTATAGATGTCCTACAATGAGATGGATATCAGACCCGGCTATAGATGTCCTACAATGAGATGGATATCAGACCCGGCTATAGATGTCCTACAATTAGATCAGACCCGGGCTATAGATGTCTAACAATGACATGGATATCAGACTCTGGTTATAGATTTCCTACAAAGAGAGAGATCAGACCCGGGCTACAGATGTCCTACAATCAGATGGATAACAGACTCGGGTTATGGATATCCTACAATGAGATGGATATCAGACCTGGGCACTCTGTATTGACTCACCGTGTCGTAATTCTGGGGGTTCACTTCCTATTTCCATCGGTATCATTGATAGGTGAAGGTGGAGTGATAGGAGTGTGTGTGGGGTATTGATTAGATGACGATCAGATCACATTTTTTGAGCCATCTGTGCAGAAATCCATAAATTCCAAAAGGTTCACAACCTGTGGTCCCTGACACCGACTTCTGACCCCAGATAGTGATGATTTGGGGTGTCCGTACAGAGATGGTGATGATTTTGGGGTGTCAGTGGCAGGCTGGGGTAAGCCTACAAGGGAAGCCAATGAAATCCTGAAGACCAATTGTGATGACCAGTCAGCTGTGCCCAGCCCTGGCCGTTTCTGAGCAAGACAGATCTACTGGCCAGCAGGGGGTGACAAACTACAAAAGGTTTTCCAGTTAAGTTCTAACGCATCCAAACAATAACCCAATGTGGCCGGAGCCAATCCCGAGTGATTGCCAAAAAAAAAAACGGAGGGCCTGGAATGCAACCAGTAGGCTTCCCTGCTAAAGTGGAACTCCGGGCAAAATCAATGACGTTTATGAATAGAAATGTTTGTATTACCAAACCCTTCTAAGGGGGATTGGTGAATGTGGGCTTTGGGGGGACTTTATTGGTATCATACTCATAGTATATACAGTGCTTTGTGAAAGTATTCGGCCCCCTTGAACTTTTCGACCTTTTGCCACATTTCAGGCTTCAAACATAAAGATATAAAACTGTAATTTTTTTGTGAAGAATCAACAACAAGTGGGACACAATCATGAAGTGGAACGAAATTTATTGGATATTTCAAACTTTTTTAACAAATAAAAAAGCTGAAAAATTGGGCGTGCAAAATTATTCAGCCCCCTTGAGTTAATACTTTGTAGCGCCACCTTTTGCTGCGATTACAGCTGTAAGTCTCTTGGGGTATGTCTCTATCAGTTTTGCACATCAAGAGACTGAAATTTTTGCCCATTCCTCCTTGCAAAACAGCTCGAGCTCAGTGAGGTTGGATGGAGAGCGTTTGTGAACAGCAGTTTTCAGTTCTTTCCACAGATTCTCGATTGGATTCAGGTCTGGACTTTGACTTGGCCATTCTAACACCTGGATATGTTTATTTGTGAACCATTCCATTGTAGATTTTGCTTTAGGTTTTGGATCATTGTCTTGATGGAAGACAAATCTCCGTCCCAGTCTCAGGTCTTTTGCAGACTCCATCAGGTTTTCTTCCAGAATGGTCCTGTATTTGGCTCCATCCATCTTCCCATCAATTTTAACCATCTTCCCTGTCCCTGCTGAAGAAAAGCAGGCCCAAACCATGATGCTGCCACCACCATGTTTGACAGTGGGGATGGTGTGTTCAGGGTGATGAGCTGTGTTGCTTTTACGCCAAACATAACGTTTTACATCGCTGCCAAAAAGTTTGATTTTGGTTTCATCTGAGCAGAGCCCCTTCTTCCACATGTTTGGTGTCTCCTAGGTGGCTTGTGGCAAACTTTAAACGACACTTTTTATGGATATCTTTAAGAAATGGCTTTCTTCTTGCCACTCTTCCATAAAGGGCAGATTTGTGCAGTATACGACTGATTGTTGTCCTATGGACAGAGTCTCCCACCTCAGCTGTAGATCTCTGCAGTTCATCCAGAGTGATCATGGGCCTCTTGGCTGCATCTCTGATCAGTCTTCTCCTTGTATGAGCTGAAAGTTTAGAGGGACGGCCAGGTCTTCGTAGATTTGCAGTGGTCTGATACTCCTTCCATTTCAATATTATCGCTTGCACAGTGCTCCTTGGGATGTTTAAAGATTGGGAAATCTTTTTGTATCCAAATCCGGCTTTAAACTTCTCCATAACAGTATCTCGGACCTGCCTGGTGTGTTCCTTGTTCTTCATGATGCTCTCTGCGCTTTAAACGGACCTCTGAGACTATCACAGTGCAGGTGCATTTATACGGAGACTTGATTACACACAGGTGGATTCTATTTATCATCATTAGTCATTTAGGTCAACATTGGATCATTCAGAGATCCTCACTGAACTTCTGGAGAGAGTTTGCTGCACTGAAAGTAAAGGGGCTGAATAATTTTGCACGCCCAATTTTTCAGTTTTTTATTTGTTAACAAAGTTTGAAATATCCAATAAATTTTGTTCCACTTCATGATTGTGTCCCACTTGTTGTTGATTCTTCACAAAAAATTACAGTTTTATATCTTTATGTTTGAAGCCTGAAATGTGGCAAAAGGTTGAAAAGTTCTAGGGGGCCGAATACTTTCGCAAGGCACTGTAATTACATAGATTTGTTACCTTAACGTCCTGCCACCATTGCCTCCCTGCTCCTCTACCGCCATTGCAGCATGTAGCTGTATTTATGCCCCAACCCAAACACGTCACCTCCGGTGGGAGGTGACGTATTTCCGGGTCCGGTCTCCAAGTGCGCATGCGCCGTTCGGCGCACGCACACTGCTATGTATGGGAACTCCACATGTCGTGGGTTCCCAGCAGCCGCAAGTGAGGGCGGAAGCATCAAAGGTATGTCTCCGCCCCTTGCTCAGAGACCGCAGCACTCGCCGGAGAAAGATCCACAGCACCACCCAGTGGCCAAATCGGAGCACCGCATGTATAGGGCACAACACCAAAGCTCATTAGGATCCAATATAGGACATACCTGAAATCAAAACGCATTACGAAGATTTTAATAAATCCATATATAGATGTTATCCATACTTAGATTTAATGTCAAAAGCATTTAGATCATTATATTACAAAGTTATTTCATAATTTGTTAATTTTATGAACAACTACGTTACAAATACATTACATAATTTCAAATCTATTTTTTCGTACAACCATTGTTCTCTTTTTCAAAAACAAAAACCACCATATTGTTGAACTTATCCCTTAGACCAGTGGTCCTCAACCCTGGTCCTCAGGGCCCACTAACAGGCCAGGTTTGCAAGATAACTGAAATACATACCAGGTGATATAATTTGCTGCTCAGTGATTAAAGTATTCTAGTCTGCATCTCCCCAAGGTAATACTTAAAATCTGGCCTGTTAGTGGGCCCTGAGGACCGGAGTTGAGGACCACTGCCTTAGACTGTATATCTTTTGGACCTCAAGGGCTGCTCGGCTTGGATTAAGTTTTAAGTATACTTTCTCCATTTCAATCAATAAACTCGATCCATATATTCCTGTGTTCTTGCTTATTATGTCCTCACACCTTAAAGAAAAGGCCTGTATGTCAGGACCTCATTGATGCCGAGAGATTCAGTGGCATTGAGAGATTCTATCCAATAGGTCTCTCTTTGAAGCACTCGTTTGTCCCAGTTGCCTCCCCTAGGATCTGGGGGTATTACTTCCAACACATAAAAGCTGACAACTGAGTTATTGTATCTATGGTGTAATGCTATGTGTTGAGATACTGTTGTTTTGTATTTTACCACCTTCCTAGTAGTATAAGTGGTCGCCAATTCTTTGATTAAATTGGCGTACCGTCTTTCCCACATAAAAGGCATGGCAGGTGCACTGCATAAAATACACAATGCTCTGTGTGGTACAATCCGCAGAGTAATTTGCCCTGTGCCATCTGCCGTTCGGGAGGGACACACCTCTTCCCTCCTTAACCCATGGGCAGCGGGCACAGTGCCTACATCTATAGGTCCCCTTTGGTTGTGTATGGAGTTGGCCTTTTGGTTTATAATGGCTACTGACCAAACTATCTCGGATAGAGGGGGTTCGCCTGTAAACTACTTCTGGATGAGGTTTAAGATACTTGGCCAATGTATAGTCATCTGTTAATAGATGCCAATGTTTGGCCATGATGTTACGTAATGTTTTTTCGTGCATGGAATATTAAGTAATGAATTTCACTGTTTTCGTTTCTTTTTTAATTGTTGTGTTATAGATTAGCTCAGCTCCAGGGCGTGCTTTAGCTTTTATTGAAAGCTTTTCTTAAAAGAGTTTTGGTGTAACCTCTCTCCAGAAGTCTGTTTCGTAAACCATTCGCTTGAAGCTGAAAATTAGCATCAGATGAACAGTTTCTTCGAAGACGGAGAAACTGTGCATAGGGCATGCTTTTCACTAGGGGGGCAGGATGGGCACTTGCTGCGCACAAAATGGTATTCGCTGCGCTTGGCTTTCTATACAGGTCTGTTTCTAATTCTCCTGTAGGGAGAATGTTGATCTGGATATCCAAGAAAGATAAACCTTTTGTACTGATGGTATGAGTGAATTTGAGGTTAAATTCATTTGTATTGAGAGTTTTCAGGAAATTTTCTAATTCCTATCTTGGACCTGTCCAAATAATTAGTAAATCGTCTATATAACGATGCCAACCTAAAATATAAGGAAGCCATTGACATGTTTGTACAATGTTGCCATAACCTTTTTTTATTTGGCTTGTTGGTTGTTCCAATTTCCTACTTTTTTATATGTTCTTTTGTAAAATCTTTAATAAAAACTATTGAACATTAAAATATTAAGAAAGCCAAGATTCCATATAATCACTGGAGAGTACCTGTCTCTCCCAGCCACCCAAATAGAGGTTGGCATATGATTATATGTTTATAATATAGAGCACAATCATATTAACTATGTTTATGAATAGAAGGTGAGCCCTGTGAGCACCCCCACAAATGTTCTAGGGTTTGTCTCTGTCCTGTAAATGTCACTTTACCTGGTCAGCTTGGCCTGTATACGAAGAGACCTCTATATAAAGGAATGAGAATTAGCAGGGGGTGTAATGCCCCGTATTGTATAATATAATAATAATAATATACATATAATGCCCAGAATACAGGATGATACAACCCTCTCCCTTTCTACTAACATGCGTTTCTTCTCCAGGGGTGTGGCCAGACGGAGCGGATGGGACAGATATAAATGCTGTCAACAAGTCACATGACCGGAAGCTGGTGGCCACAGGAGATGACTTTGGAGGAGTGCGTTTGTTCAGCTACCCCTGTGTGATCCCCAGGGTAAGAGTCACTCTTCATATGTGAGGATATTTCTGTTTGGTTCCCTGGGGTAAGAGGGGCTCGTCATATGTGAGGATGTCTGTTTGGTTCCCTGGGGTAAGAGGGGCTCTTCATATGTGAGGATATGTCTGTGTGTTGCTGTAGGTGGTCACTATGTAGGTAGGTAGTTCCTCATCCAGTATAGTTACATTGTCCTAGCCAACATACATGGACAGTGGATAAATACTCAGACACTGATCAGCCATAAAATGATGACCACCAACCTAATATTGGGTAGGTCCCCCTTTCCTGGCCAGTCCAAACATGGCCTCCACTAGACCTCTGAAGGTACGCTCAGATCTCTGGCACCAAGTCATCACTAACAGATCCTTTAAGTCCTGTAAGTTGTGAGGTGGGGCCTCCATGAATTGGACTCGTTTTTCCAACACATCCCACAGATGCTTGATTTGGATTGAGATCTGTTGAATTTGGAAGCCAAATCCAACACCTCAACCTTACATAGTTGCATAGTGAGGTTGAAAAAAGACATCAGTCCATCCAGTTCAACCTATGATGTGTGTGTGTGTGTGTGTGTGTGTGTGTGTGTGTGTGTTTGTTTGCTGTTAACCGTACATTGTATACCCCTGTATGTCGTACATTGTATACCCCTGTATGTCGTACATTGTATACCCCTGTATGTCGTACATTGTATACCCCCTGTATGTTGTACATTGTATACCCCCTGTATGTCGTACATTGTATACCCCCTGTATGTCGTACATTGTATACCCCCTGTATGTCGTACATTGTATACCCCCTGTATGTCGTACATTGTATACCCCCTGTATGTCGTACATTGTATACCCCCTGTATGTCGTACATTGTATACCCCCTGTATGTCGTACATTGTATACCCCCTGTATGTCGTACATTGTATACCCCTGTATGTTGTACATTGTATACCCCCTGTATGTTGTACATTGTATACCCCCTGTATGTTGTACATTGTATACCCCCTGTATGTTGTACATTGTATACCCCCTGTATGTTGTACATTGTATACCCCCTGTATGTCGTACATTGTATACCCCCTGTATGTCGTACATTGTATACCCCCTGTATGTTGTACATTGTATTACCCCCTGTATGTTGTACATTGTATTACCCCCTGTATGTTGTACATTGTATTACCCCTGTATGTTGTACATTGTATACCCCCTGTATGTTGTACATTGTATACCCCCTGTATGTTAGTACATTGTATACCCCTGTATGTTAGTACATTGTATACCCCTGTATGTTAGTACATTGTATACCCCTGTATGTTAGTACATTGTATACCCCTGTATGTTGTGGTCTTTAAGGTGCCCATCTAATAGTTTTTTGAAACTATCGATGCTCCCTGCTGATACCACTGTTTGCGGAAGAGAATTCCACATCCTTACTGCTCTGACAGTAAAGAACCCCCTACATACTTTAAGGTTAAACCGCCTTTCCTCTAGTTTTAGTGAGTGGCCACGTGTCTTATTGTATTCCCTTTCTCTAAAAAGTTTGTTCCTTATGCTAGGGTCACCAGTACAGTATTTGTACATTGATATCATATCCCCCCTCAATCGTCTCTTCTCCAGAGAGAATAGGTTCAGTGCTTGTAGTCTTTCCTCATAGCTGATGTCCTCCATTCCCCTAATTATTTTTGTTGCCCTTCTCTGGACTCTCTCCAGTTCCAGCACATCCTTCCTGAGGACCGGTGCCCAGAACTGGACAGCATACTCCAGATGTGGCCGGACCAGAGTCTTGTAGAGCGGAAGAATAATCTCTTTATTTCTGGAGTGAATCCCCTTTTTTATACTTCCCAGTATTCTGTTGGCTTTGCTTGCGGCGGCTTGGCATTGCATGCCACTGCCAAGCCTGTTGTCTACCAGTACCCCCAGGTCTTTTTCCATCCTAGACTCACCCAGAGGTTCCCCCCCCTAGTGAGTAGCTTGCTTTCTGGTTTCTGACACCCAAGTGCATTACTTTACATTTTTCAACATTAAACCTCATCTGCCATGTAGTTGCCCACCCCGTTATTTTGTTCAGGTCCGCTTGTAAGGTTTCCACATCCTGCATAGAAGATATTGGCATGCTTAGTTTAGTATCATCCGCAAATACTGAGATTGTACTCGATATCCCCTCCTCTAGATCATTTATGAATAAATTAAACAGGATTGGTTCCAGGACAGAACCTTGGGGGACCCCACTTTCCACACCCGCCCAATCCGAGTACTCCCCATTAATCACCACCCTCTGTACTCTCCCCTGGAGCCAGTTCTCTATCCAGGTACTCACCCTATGGTCCATACCTACCTTCCTTAGTTTGTACAGTAAGCGTTTGTGGGGAACGGTGTCAAAGGCCTTTGCAAAGTCCAGATACACCACATCCACAGGCCTTCCTTTATCCAGATACACCACATCCACAGGTCTTCCTTTATCCAGATACACCACATCCACAGACCTTCCTTTATCCAGATACACCACATCCACAGGTCTTCCTTTATCCAGATACACCACATCCACAGGTCTTCCTTTATCCAGATACACCACATCCACAGACCTTCCTTTATCCAGATACACCACATCCACAGACCTTCCTTTTTCCAGATACACCACATCCACAGACCTTCCTTTATCCAGATACACCACATCCACAGACCTTCCTTTATCCAGATACACCACATCCACAGACCTTCCTTTATCCAGATACACCACATCCACAGGTCTTCCTTTATCCAGATACACCACATCCACAGCCTTCATTTATCCAGATACACCACATCCACAGACCTTCCTTTATCCAGATACACCACATCCACAGACCTTCCTTTATCCAGATACACCACATCCACAGACCTTCCTTTATCCAGATACACCACATCCACAGGCCTTCCTTTATCCAGGTACACCACATCCACAGGCTTACCTTTATCTAGGTGGCAGCTCACTTCATCGTAGAAGGTTAATAGATTGGTTTGGCACGAACGATTTTTCATGAATCCATGCTGATTACTACTAATAATACCGTTTTCATTACTAAAGTCTTGTATGTGGTCACTTATCATCCCCTCCAAAATCTTGCAGACTACAGATGTTAGGCTGACCGGCCTATAGTTACCCGGGATATATCTCGGCCCCTTTTTAAGTACCACGTTGGCTTTTTTCCAATCAGCTGGCACCATACCCGTCTGTATATCCTTAAAGATCAAGAATAATGGTCTGGCAATCACCTGGCTGAGCTCTTTAAGAACCCTCGGGTGCAAGCCATCCGGTTCCAGTGATTTATTTATGTTAAGTTTCTCTAGTTTAGTTCCAAGTCTATCTTCTGTTAGCCATGGCGGCACTTCCTGAGGTGTATTATTTAGTTTGGCCTTGTTCAGTCTTCTCTCCTCTCTTCCATCAATGTGCCTTCCCTCCCGACCTCCATCAACCTCAGACTACGCAGGGGGCCCTTTACTGTTAGGGCTACAAGATTGTGGAATTCTCGACCACAAATGGTAGTAACTGCGGGAAGTATGGCTACTTTTAAAAGACTCTTAGACGTACATCTCAAGGATCAGAACATTCAGGGATATGTGAGATGATTACAGCCACACACACCTACACAGGGGGAACTCCGCCCACACACACCTACACAGGGGGAACTGGATGGATTATTGTCTTTATTCAACCTCAACTACTACTATGTTACTATCAATGAGCCTACTTGGTTCTGGTCATTATGGGGGGTGATTGGTTCTTTTTATCATTTTGGGGGTGGTCATTTATTGTAGAAGGTGATTGGTTCCAGTCCTTATTGGGGGAGGTGGTTTGGTTACGGTCACTATGGGGGGGGGGGGGGGTAATGATTGGTTCTAGGAAATATGGGGGAGGCGATTGTTTCTGGGCAATATGGGGGGGGGATGATTGGTTCTGGTCACTACGGAGGGAGGTTATTGGTTCCAGTCATTATTGGGGTTGATTGGTTGCGGTCAATATGGGGGAGGGTGGGATAATTGGTTGCGGTCACTATGGGGGGATGATTGGTTGGGGGAATGGGATGATTGGTTGCGGTGACTATGGGGGGGAGATGATTGGTTGCGGTGACTATGGGGGGGGGTGATTTGTTGTGGTGATTATGGGGGGGGGGAGATGATTGGTTGCGGTGACTATGGGGGGGGGGGGGATGGGATGAATGGTTGCGGTGATTATGGGGGGGAAGGGGGAAGTTGATTGGTTGCGGTGACACTGACCCTTGTCTGCATTGTCTCGGTCCAGGCTCCCAGTCACCGGTATGGTGGACACAGCAGTCATGTGACCCGCGTCTCCTTCCTGCACAACGACAGCACTCTGATCTCTGTTGGCGGAAAGGACAGCACCATCCTGCAATGGACGGTCATGTGACCCGGTACCGCCGGCAGCCTCCTGCACAGCACCTCCAGCTGTCTTCCCTGTAGCTCCGCCCGCCCCGCCTTCTCCCCTCACCTGTTCCTGTAGCGGGATTTTGATATGCACCGTTCTTGCTTCCAGCTGATTGGTTGACACACTCGAGGCACCTCCCATTTCCTGTGGACAGACGGAAAGCATGTTACCACGGACAATCTCCACTCCAGACCCCGCCTCCAGATGGCGGGGGAGCACCTCGTCCTAGACATAGAACCGCACACAGGACTGACTGCAAATGTCCTGCAATAAAAAATGTCCGAGATCCCAGACTCCGCTCTATCATTCACTTCCGTCACAGAGGGGCCCCCGGCATGGCAGCAGCTTGGGGCCCCCAAGCCTTTTATAGAATATGGATGAGGATTATAATGGGTACAGAGAAGCTCCTCCCCCTTCATTGTCTGTACTGGTCCCATCCAAATGCCTACAATACCCCCCTGGTGAGGGGGCAGCCAGGCGCACGGCTATCACCAACTGCACTATACCCTGGTGAGGGGGCAGCCAGGCGCACGGCTATCACCAATTGGAGGTTGCAGCTGGGCCATATAATAAATGACAATGCCATGTCCCTGGCTGCACTGAGCTGAGAGATGGGGGTTGGGGGGCACAGGTATGTATTATTAGGGGTGGAGCCTCTGACAATGGAAGCTGATTGGCTCCCATGCAGAGCTGCAGCAGATTTTCCACTCTCCAGTGTTCAGAAATCTCCCCTCCGGGGTGACAGGAAGGGAGGAAAACGTGACAATGGGGGAGGGGAGAAACAACAATCAGAATAGGGGAACTTCATGACAGACGTCACATGTGATAAATGTCCCCCTCCCCCGATGTCACCAAACCTGTCCTCACCACAGGACCGTCCCATCATCACACCCTCAAAAAGAGGAACTTCACACCCCCTCCCCCACCCTTCCCATACCTGTTCCCTCCTCTTCGTCTCACACTCACCTGCAGGGCTGCTGATAGAAATTACGGGGCCCCATATAATCTACCGGAAAGGCCCCCCCCTCCCTGTACTGTACAATCAACCTGACAGTTCCCCCCCCCCCCCCCCCTCCGTACAGTTTACCAGACAGGGCCTCCCCCCTTCCCGTACAGTCTACAGGACAGCCCCCCCCCCGTATAGTCTACCTGACATGCCCCCCCCCCGTACAGTCTACCTGACATGCCCCCCCCCTGTACAGTCTACCTGACATGCCCCCCCTACAGTGTACCTGACAGAACCCCCCCCCCCGTACAGTGTACCTGACATGCCCCCCCCTGTACAGTCTACCTGACATGCCCCCCCCTGTACAGTCTACCTGACATTCCCCCCCCCCCCCCTGTACAGTCTACCTGACATTCCCCCCCCCCCCCGTACAGTCTACCTGACATTCCCGCCCCCCCCCCCCCTGTACAGTCTACCTGACATGCCCCCCCCCCCTGTACAGTCTACCTGACATGCCCCCCCCCTGTACAGTCTACCTGACAGCCCCCCCTCCCAAAAATATTGATTTGATAGACTAGAAATACACTAAAATCATTATTAGTGGAAACAAACACAATAGAAATCGCACTAAATCTAAAAATAAAGCGGAGTGTGAATGAGGTATTGGGGACACCGGGCGCTACGTTCAGGCAGCATATGTTACACTCCAGGTGATTGGTGTACGGTCCCCAAAAAAGTGTGCATTCAGGACCACTCCCCTACAATTGCACACCTGTCCAAATCAGAGCTGTGGCTGTGTTCATCCATCCCCTGCGTCTCCTTCCAGGCCGCTCCGGCTGTGTGAACAATTTACTCATTCATGCAGCCAGAGTATTGGATGACTGAGTCCTTAGGGCTCATTTACACTTGAGTTTGGGGGGTGGTAAAAACCCATGGTTGAGCTGTGCTTTTACTGCCCGCCAAATTGCCACCCCCCCCTTTAGTAATGGAGGCAGTGGCTAGGGGTATACACAGGGCTGCTGAGGGGGGGAACAACTGGTCCTCTTGTAGGGGGCCCAAGCACACAGGGGGGCCCCACACAGGGAGGGGGGGATTAGGGATGAACTACATTTACAGAAATCTTCCTCCAGCAGCCGGTCCACACTGGAACCCTGAAAATCCACTGTGGGTTCCCGCATCGCACCCGACTCGCAGGCAGTTCACACTGCCATATGCAAATTGTTGAGGGTGTCAATACAAAGTTAACGACACCCCCAGATTATTTTGCATATCGCAGTGTAAACTGCCGGTTTGGACAGGAAAACCAATGCGATCCGATTCTGGTGAAGACCGAAAAAAAGGGTCCAGTGCGACTTTGATCCGAATGCGATGCAAATTCAGCTATGCAATCTGCATGGCTGAATTCGCATCGCACAGACGGACACTGGTCCCGACTGACACTGGTTTGCCTGCCCTCATCCCGACTGACACTGCTCTGCCTACCCTCATCCCGACTGACACTGGTCTGCCTGCCCTCCTCCCGACTGGACTGACACTGGTCTGCCTGTCCTCCTCCCGACTGACACTGGTTTGCCTGCCCTCCTCCCGACTGACACTGGTTTGCCTGCCCTCCTCCGGACTGACACTGGTTTGCCTGCCCTCCTCCGGACTGACACTGGTTTGCCTGCCTTCCTCCCGACTGACACTGGTCTGCCTGCCCACCTCCTGACTGACACTGGTTTGCCTGCCCTCCTCCTGACTGACACTGGTCTGGCTGCCTTCCTCCCGACTGACACTGGTTGGCCTGCCTACCTCCCGACTGACACTGGTTTGCCTGCCCTCATCCTGACTGACACTGGTTTGCCTGCCCTCCTCCCGACTGACACTGGTCTGCCTGCCTTCCTCCCGACTGACACTAGTCTGCCTGCCTACCTCCCGACTGACACTGGTTGGCCTGCCTACCTCCCGACTGACACAGGTTGGCCTGCCCTCATCCCGACTGACACTGGTCTGCCTGCCCTCCTCCCGACTGACACTGGTCTGCCTGCCCTCCTCCCGACTTACACTGGTCTGCCTGCCCTCCTCCCGACTGACACTGGTCTGCCTGCCTTCCTCCCGACTGACACTGGTCTACCTGCCTTCCTCCCGACTGACACTGGTCGGCCTGCCTTCCTCCCGACTGACACTGGTCTGCCTGCCCTCATCCCGACTGACACTGGTTGGCCTGCCTACCTCCCGACTGACACTGGTTTGCCTGCCCTCATCCCGACTGACACCGGTTTGCATGCCCTCATCCCGACTGACACTGGTCTGCCTGCCATCCTCCTGACTGACACTGGTCTGCCTGCCCTCCTCCTGACTGACACTGGTCTGCCTGCCCTCCTCCCGACTGACACTGGTCTGCCTGCCCTCCTCCCGACTGACACTGGTCTGCCTGCCCTCATCCCGACTGACACTGGTCTGCCTGCCCTCCTCCTGACTGACACTGGTCTGCCTGCCCTCCTCCTGACTGACACTGGTCTGCCTGCCCTCCTCCCGACTGACACTGGTCTGCCTGCCCTCCTCCCGACTGACACTGGTCTGCCTGCCCTCCTCCCGACTGACACTGGTCTGCCTGCCCTCCTCCCGACTGACACTGGTCTGCCTGCCCTCCTCCCGACTGACACTGGTCTGCCTGCCCTCCTCCCGACTGACACTGGTCTGCCTGCCTTCCTCCCGACTGACACTGGTCTGCCTGCCTTCCTCCCGACTGACACTGGTCTGCCTGCCTTCCTCCCGACTGACACTGGTCTGCCTGCCCTCTTCCCGACTGACACTGGTCTGCCCTCCTCCATCTTCCCCGATTCCACATGTATAGTGACAGAAGCACTGCAACAAGTGCGTTTCCGTGCTTCCTCTGTTACAGATTGCAGTGCCCAAGCCTCTGCCTTGTCTGCGCTGACTGCCTGCTTGTAGCATGAAAATCAGTGTCAGCATAGGCAGTACAGTCAGCTCTCCTGCTCAGCAGCTGCCCGGGCCCCCCTTTCCAGCTAATAAGGCACGGGCCGGTACAGGAGGGCTGGCTGTACTGCCTTATCAGGGACCTGCTCACCTGTGCAGAGAACCTGGCCATGTCCTACTCCACTCCGACCTCCAAGTATCACAGCGCCTTCCTGAGCCACCATCTTGGTACACGTCAATGGAGAAAAATAATCCGAAGTTTATGATGTGAAGGAGAGAGAAGGAGACAAAGACACCCAGGAGAGCAAAGGTCATGAAGAGACTGGCCACTCCTCACCACCCACCTTATCATCCTCCGAGACCGACCAACCACCTCCTTAACACCATCATCTTCAGAAACGGACTATCCCTCACCGCTCCACCATCATCTCCAGAGACCAACTACCCCTCCTTATCACCAGAGATCAAACACCTCACCTATCACTATCATCTCCAGTGACCAACCACCCCTCCTCACTATCATCCCCAGAGACCAACCAACCCTCACCACCCACCTTATTACCATCATCTCCAGAGACCAACTACCCCTCACCCTTAACACCCGAGACCAACTACCCCTCACTGCTCCACCTTATCACTATCATCTCCAGTGACCAACCACCCCTCCTTATCACCAGAGATCAAACACCTCACCTATCACTATTATCCCCAGAGACCAACCACCTCCTCACCACCATCATCTCCAGAGACCGACCAACCCTCACCACCCACCTTATCACCATCATCCCCAGAGACCAACCAGCTCCTCATCACCCCTCAACACCATCATCTCCAGAGACCAACCAACCCTCACCACCCACCTTATCATCATCATCCCCAGAGACCAACCACCCCTCATCGCCCTACCTTATTACCATTATCTCCAGAGACCAACTACCTCCCCCCCCTCCTTATCACCACCATCCCCAAAGACTGACCACTCAACCCCCCCCCCCCTCCTTTTTTCACCATCATCTCCAGAAACCAACCACCCCTCACTTCTCACCTTATCACCATTATCCCCAGAGACCGGCCACCTCCTCACCACCCCTCCTTATCACCATTATCTCTAGAGACCACCCCCTCACTTCTCTCCTGACTACCCCTTATCACCATCATGTCCAGTAGCCGACCAGTCCCCCACCCCCCTCCTTATCACCATCATCCCCAGAGACTGGCCACCCCCTCACCACCCCTCCTTATCACCATTATCTCTAGAGACCAGCCCCCCCTCATCGCCCCACCTTATCACCATCATCTCCAGAAACCAACCACCCCCTCACTTCTCACCATTATCCCCAGAGACTGGCCACCCCCTCACCACCCCTCCTTATCACCATTATCCCCAGAGACCAACCACCCCTCATCGCCCCACCTTATCACCATCATCTCCGGAAACCAACCACCCCCTCAGCATTTTCAGCTTCAGAGACCAAGCCAAGTGCCTCTCACCACCCCTCTCTTCTACTATCATTGCCCCTTACAGCTATCATCTCCAAATACCAGGAGCCCCCTTTATTCCTCCACTTACTGCTCTTGTCTCTATAGAGCCGGATCATCTCCCCTCCTAATGACAGAAGCCATCCCAGTACCCCTTTCTCCTGTGCTTGTCTACAGTGATGGGCGCTATCCTGCCACTCTCCCGTGTACATAAAACAGTGTGCTGATTGGAGGTAGGCTGTGTTTTCCATTAATATCTTAATCATTAAACCTCGGAATGTTTGAATGGGCCTCACGCCATTGTCATGGTAACCGCATCCTCTACTGCGTGGCACAAGGCCAATTAAAGGGATTGCTCATAATGGTTCTTGGACCAAATGTACCATGTTTGCTCCATCCTGGATTGTCTACTGACAATGCAAAAAGCAATGAACCTTTGCAATATGCAGCAACCCATAGCAGCCATTAAAGTCAAATTATAACCGACCAAACTACAGTAAACTGATCACCACTGGTTGGCATTGGAGGATGAAAACATGTCTCCTGCCAGGTAGAGGACAATGGTGTCTACATGAGGCCTGTTCTCTGAGCCTGCATGGGATTGAAAATCATGGAAGGTGACAACATCTACTTCTTACTTCACTTGTGTGTCCTGAGCAGCAAGAAATTATTTTATCAGTAAAGGGAGAATAATGGGGCGGTGGAAGAAAGTTGGTTGAGAATGTCTGTACCAGTCTCATGGTGGCACGTAGACTGAGCTGCTCTTGCCTGAACAGGTCGCAGTCACTGCTGATGGTCATCATTCCTCTATATGGTACTTGTACAGTATCTCACAAAAGTAAGTACACCCCTCCTATTCTATCTTTTCATGTGACAACACTGAAGAAATGAGACTTTGCTACAATGTAAAGTAGTGAGTGTACAGCTTGTATAACAGTGTAAATTTACTGTCCCCTCAAAATAACTCAACACACAGCCATTAATTTCTAAACAGCTGTGGATTCAGATGTAAAAGGGGAACTTTGCAGATTCAGATGTAAAAGGGGAACTCTGCAGATTCAGATGTAAAGGGGGAACTCTGCGGATTCAGATGTAAAGGGGAAACTCTGCGGATTCAGATGTAAAGGGGGAACTCTGTGGATTCAGATGTAAAGGGGAAACTCTGTGAATTCAGATGTAAAAGGGGAACTCTGCGGATTCAGATGTAAAGGGGGAACTCTGCGGATTCAGATGTAAAGGGGAAACTCTGCGGATTCAGATGTAAAGGGGAAACTCTGCGGATTCAGATGTAAAGGGGGAACTCTGCGGATTCAGATGTAAAGGGGAACTCTGCGGATTCAGATGTAAAGGGGGAACTCTGTGGATTCAGATGTAAAGGGGGAACTCTGTGGATTCAGATGTAAAGGGGAAACTCTGTGAATTCAGATGTAAAAGGGAAAACTCTGCAGATTCAGATGTAAAAGGGGAACTCTGCGGATTCAGATGTAAAGGGGGAACTCTGTGGATTCAGATGTAAAGGGGGAACTCTGCGGATTCAGATGTAAAGGGGAAACTCTGTGGATTCAGATGTAAAAGGGGAACTCTGCGGATTCAGATGTAAAGGGGGAACTCTGCGGATTCAGATGTAAAGGGGAAACTCTGCGGATTCAGATGTAAAGGGGGAACTCTGTGGATTCAGATGTAAAGGGGGAACTCTGCGGATTCAGATGTAAAGGGGAAACTCTGCGGATTCAGATGTAAAGGGGAAACTCTGCAGACTCACTTGATGTGCTGCAATTAATTGTTCGGGTTTAACTTGAAGAAAAGGTGGCAACCCCAATGGAGGTGCCTATAAAGGTTGATTTTGTTGATACTTCTCCTTTAATAATGAAAGCAGTGACTGAATTCATGCTATGAGGAGGTTGCAGCTGGCAGATTGCAGGCCGGATGCACGGTGCAGCAGAGGAGTACAGCACAGACTGGGAAGGTCACACTGATAATTATCTATAGCTATGAACTTGTCAGTGTTTGACTTCGCTGAGTCTCCTGGTAACTGTCCCATCTTCCTCTGCCTGTCATTTCCCCTTCTCTCTCTATGGTAGATAAGAGGGATTAGAGTGTTGGCTGGAACCAGATGAGACCGTCCTACGCAGGACCGAGCACCGGGACCGCAATTATAATTCAATATTATCATACAGGATATAAAGAGGAGAAGGAAGGCCCTGTGCATGAGAGCACACAACATGGGTACACAAACATGAGAGCACAAACATGAGAGCACACAACATGGGTACACAAACATGAGAGCACAAACATGAGAGCACACAACATGGGTACACAAACATGAACAGACAAACATGAGAGCACACAACATGGGTACACAAACATGAGCGCACAAACATGGACACACAAACATGGACACACAAACATGGACAGACAAACATGAGAGCACACATGAGCGCACAAACATGGGTACACAAACATGGGTACACAAACATGAGAGCACAAACATGGACAGACAAACATGGACAGACAAACATGGACAGACAAACATGGACACACAAACATGGACACACAAACATGGACTCACAAACATGGACAGACAAACATGGACAGACAAACATGGACAGACAAACATGGACAGACAAACATGGACACACAAACATGGACAGACAAACATGGACAGACAAACATGGACACACAAACATGGACAGACAAACATGGACAGACAAACATGGGTACACAAACATGGACAGACAAACATGGACAGACAAACATGGACTCACAAACATGGACAGACAAACATGGACACACAAACATGGACACACAAACATGGACAGACAAACATGGACAGACAAACATGGACTCACAAACATGGACAGACAAACATGGACAGACAAACATGGACTCACAAACATGGACAGACAAACATGGACAGACAAACATGGACTCACAAACATGGACAGACAAACATGGACAGACAAACATGGACTCACAAACATGGACAGACAAACATGGACACACAAACATGGACACACAAACATGGACACACAAACATGGACTCACAAACATGGACTCACAAACATGGACAGACAAACATGGACAGACAAACATGGACACGCAAACATGGACACAAACATGGACAGACAAACATGGACACACAAACATGGACAGAAACACGGACACACAAACATTGACAGACAAACATGGACAGACAAACATGGACAGACAAACATGGACTCACAAACATGGACAGACAAACATGGACACACAAACATGGACAGAAACACGGACACACAAACATTGACAGACAAACACGGACACACAAACATTGACAGACAAACATGGACAGAAACACGGACAGACAAGAGTGAGGACATTATGGAGGATTTGTCCACACACAACAATCTGTGATCACATGAACATTGTGCCGGTGACTCTTCACATTATGGTTACCAATAATTCATTCATTGATAAGTGGGCAGACAAAGGACATCAATAACCGGGAGATTCCGTGTTCAGTTCTCCAGTCAATCTGACAGCAGAAGAGATAGGAAGTGATTTGTAAGGAAAGGTTTGCCATTGCCAATAGACGGGATGACTCCTCTGGATGGACTTCCGTGCACAGGCCAATACATCTTCCTTTTCATGCTCGTAGAAATTGGGCACTCGCACTGACCCATGCACCCGCACTGACCCATGCACCCGCACTGACCCATGCACCCGCACTGACCCATGCACCCGCACTTACCCATGCACTCGCACTGACCCATGCACCCGCACTGACCCATGCACCCGCACTTACCCATGCACTCGCACTGACCCATGCACTCGCACTGACCCATGCACTCGCACTCGCACTGACCCATGCACCCGCACTGACCCATGCACTCGCACTGACCCATGCACTCGCACTGACCCATGCACTCGCACTGACCCATGCACTCGCACTC
The DNA here is from genome assembly GCF_965119305.1 of Pelophylax lessonae. Lineage (NCBI taxonomy): Eukaryota > Metazoa > Chordata > Amphibia > Anura > Ranidae > Pelophylax > Pelophylax lessonae. The sequence goes on along the minus strand of NC_138774.1, from coordinate 2,183,932 downwards.
GCACTGACCCATGCACTCGCACTGACCCATGCACCCGCACATTCCCGTATGCGCCAGCACTCACCTGCACCTGTGACAGATGTTGGCACCAAAAGGGCTTTTTAAAATTGGCCATAGCTCAGGATCAGTGCTGGTTTGTCTTCAGCCTCCTGTCTATCCCGTAATTCTGTATCCTGATTCCAGTTGCTGATCTCGGCTCGTCTTGACTACTCTCCGAACTCTGCCTGAACTGACCTCGGCTTCTCCTCTGACCGCAACATCTGTCTGCTCCATTGGCTCCTGCTTCTCTGATCGGTTCCTGACCATGCTCCTGCTTGTGCCCTGTACCCAATCCATCCTGTCTGTGTATGACCCGGCCTGTCTGACTCTGCTTCTCTGCCTGATGTCCAGTACCGGCTGTCCATCTGATCGCCTGCTTACTGGAGCCGTCTGATGACTTCACCTGCCCAGCATGGACACCTGCCCTGCTGCTAGCAAGACATACAGACACTTCTGCCTCTCTGTACCCCTGCACCTCCTGACTAGACTACCAGAGGCCCAGAATCAGAGGTGAAGGATCTGCTACCAGGTACGTCATAGCTTGACAGTTGGGTTTGAAGGAACTTGAGTGTCCTCAGAACCTCCGAAGAAATGTGAATGAACAACGAGACCAACAATTCTTTCATGGGGCCTTGGTTGACATAAGCCTACGGGACTCTTTTTATAGACAATTGTCAAACTCCAACCTCGTGTTAACAGTTTGGTGAAGACCCTTTTCTGTTCCAGCATGAGTGTGCCCCCCCCCCCCACCCCATGTCCAAAGCCAGCTCCATTAAGAAATGGTGTGACCAGTTTAGTGTTAAGGAACTCCAGTGTCGTGTACAGATTCCTGACCTCCTCTCTACTGATCACCTTTGGGATGTACCCCTGCACCTCCTGTCTACACTACCAGGGGCCCGGAATCAGAGGTGAAGGATCTGCTACCAGGTACATGATAGCTTGACAGTTGGGTTTGAAGGACCTTGAGTGTCCTCAGAACCTCCAAAGAAATGTGAATGAACTACGAGACCAACAATTCTTTCATGGGACCTTGGTTGTCATAGGCCAACGGGACTCTTTTTATAGACAATTGTCCTCCTCCAACCTTGTGGTAACAGTTTGGTGAAGACCCTTTTCTGTTCCAGCATGAGTGTGCCCCTCCCCCCATGTACAAAGCCAGCTCCATTAAGGAACTCCAGCGTCCTGTACAGATTCCTGACCTCCTCTCTATTGATCACCCGATCACCTGATCACCTTTGGGATGAATGGGAATACCAATTGGGAGCCAGTTTTTTTTTTTTTTTTTGGTGCCCAACGTGAGGCCCAACATGTGAGCCAGGTCATCACATCCAACATCAGTGCCTGACCTCACAAATGGATACGAATTCCCACCCACACCCTCTAAAATGTTACTGCCACAAAGAGGAAGAACTCCCCCGGTTCTGTTCACACCAGAACTCCTGAACATGGAAAAAGTTCGGACCCGAACCGAAAACTCTATTTAAGTCTATGGGACCCGAGATTGCAAAATCAAAAGTCCCCATTTTGAAAGCTTATATGCAAGTTATTGGCCATAAAAAGGGACATGGGGGTCCGGGTACTGACCTGGGGGACACGGATCAATGCAAAATGTTTTTTTTTTAAAAAGATCGTTTTTAAAGGAGCAGTAATTTTTAATGATGCTTAAAGTGAAACAATCAAAATTCAAAATTAAAAATCCCTTAAACCCCTTAATCCCGACAGTATGCAAATTTGCGACCCCCACTGGACTGGGCTTTTTTTCCATGGGGCCGCATATTTGCATATCTCCCTTGGTGCTGGGAGAGTGCCGCATCTCTCAGCACAGAGACCGGGACAGCCGATTCCAGGTCACGTGATCACTGTGATCGCTTCTGATTGGCTAGCACAGTGATCAGTCACTGAAAGGCCCGCCTCCGTGTTTTCTGCTTCTGTGAATGGACAAGTGAGATACATTGTATCATTCTCTGTCCTTGCAGAGATTAAAAAAAAAAAAATGCATGAAGAAAAAGAAAAAATATTAATAAAGGTTTGATCTTGGTCAATGCCAGGGTTAGTGTTTGGGTCCAGGTCAGGGTCAGTATTTTTTTTTTTAAATTAGTATCAGTGTCAGTTAGTGTCGGCGTATTTTTAGGTAGGATTAAAAAAAAAAAGCGAAATGCGTACTATTGTTTCTGGGCCGTACTACGGGTACAAACAACAACTAACATACACATATGTGGTATTGCTGCGATCGGCAATTTATTTTGGGTTGGTCCTTGGTGGTAGAATATGGTTATAGCAAGAAATATACAATTCAATTAATTTTTTATTTTTTTTTTTATTTTGGGCCAGTTTTCATTTTATAAAAAAAAAAAAAAATCAGGACATATCCATTACCATTTACCACCAAATGAAAGCCCGATTTGTCCTGAAAAAAATGTGGTATAAATTATTTTGGGTTGGTCTTTGGTGGTAGGATATGGTAGTACCAAGAAATATACAATTAAATTAAAAAACAAAAATAAATACATTTTTTAATACTTTGGGCCAGTTTTCATTTTATAAAAAAAAAAAAAAAAATCAGGACATATCCATTACCATTTACCACCAAATGAAAGCCCGATTTGTCCTGAAAAAAATGCGGTATAATCCACCTGGAAGCACAAAGTAGTAATAATATGTACGGTTTCACCAACACGTGACAAAATTGCAAAACTGGGCTTAGGCATTTAGATATGTTTTACCCTTAGGGGGGAAGGGGTTAAATATAGTGTCGGGGGGGGGGGGGACGACCCTTTAGTCTGCCGGTAAAGTGGTGCATCTGTACGATGTATAGAACCTGCTGCAGCAAAACTGACATTTATAATGAAAAATAAAAATACATTTTCCCGGCTGCAAGCTTTCTTGAAAAAAACAAACAAAAAGATTTTTTCAATACAAAAATGTGAAAAAAAAAAATGGTATGGGGTCCCCTGAAAATTTCTTACCAAACCCCTATCCGAGCATGCAACCTGGCAGGCCAGGAAAGGTGGGGGACCAGGCCTTCTCATCAAACATTCCCATAGACACCCTCCTTGGTTTGTGGTAAGTGGTTAGGGTGAAAAACCTTGAGACTTTACAACTCCTTTAAGTGTGTCCCTAGGGAGTACTTACTAACTGTGTGGGGGATGGACTCACTGGATGAACACAGAGATCCGTGTTCCTAAATAACAGGAAGACAAGATCTCTGTGTTCATCTGTGACAGACCGCCGCTCTGTCTCTCCAGGGAGTCATCTCAGATGGCCGGCAGACATTGCGTCTGCCGGACCCGCTGATTGGCTCTCAATCTGGCTATTGCACGAAACCGACTTGCCGCAGTATATGTATGGCTGGCGGTCGGCAGGTAAGTGGTTAACCAGAAGCAGCTTCCTTGGCTGTAAAGGACAGGAGGGTTTAATTCCGAAGGCTGTCAGTAGATCGGTCTCTACAAACTCGGCAGTGCCTAAAAATGCCTAAAATGGAGAGCAACTGAGCGTGTGCAGAGCGGGGTAAGACCGAGCATTGCTGGATTTCAACCCTTTCCCACTGACGGAACACAAATATGTGACCTCGGCTTCCAGAGGTTGTCGGGGGATGATATGCAGCTGCAGGCGTCACCCCGGGACTGTTTTTTTTAGAGTGGTCAGTCGGCTTTTTTTGTAGTAATAACTGATGCAGCTAATCAGCCGCTCATCTGTTATTACAAGCAGCGGGAGAGGACACCCCCATAAAGATGACCTGTCACTGCCTGTTACTGTCAGAGGGATGATTACATTCCTTGTCACAGCAAAAAAAGTGATTCATTTTCTTTTTTAAAAGGGACAGTGTATTAATAAATAAATAAAATAAATAAGACAAAAAAATTTAAAGCGCCCCATCCCTCCAGGCTCACGTGCAGAATACGTACGTCGCACCCACATATGTAAACGTTTTTAAACCTCATGTGAGGTATCGCCACGATCGTTAGAGTGACAGCAACAATTCTATCCCTAGACCTCCTCTGTAACTCTAAACTGGTAGCTGTTAAAATTTTTTAAAGCATCGCCTATTGAGATTTTTAAGTACTGTAGTTTGTCGCCATTCCACAAGTGTGCGCAATTTTAAAGCGTGACATGTTAGGTATCTATTTACTCGGCGCAACATCATCTTTCACATTATACAAAAAAATTGGGATAACTTTACTGTTTTGTTCTTTTTTTTTTAATGAAAGTGTATTTCTTTCACAAAAATTTAATTTGAAAGACTGCTGAGCAAATACTGTGTAATATAAAATATTGCAACAACCGCCATTTTATTCTCCCGAGTCTCTGCTAAAAAAATATATATATATATATATATATACAGAATCTCACAAAAGTGAGCACACCCCTCATTTACATTTCTGTAAATATTTTATTCTATCTTTTCATGTGACAACACTGAAGAAATGACACTTTGCTACAATGTAAAGTAGTGAATGTACAGCTTGTATAACAGTGTAAATTTACTGTCCCCTCAAAATAACTCAACACACAGCCATTAATGTCTAAACCGCTGGCAACAAAAGTCAGTACACCCCTAAGTGAGAATGTCCATATTGGGTTCAATTAGCCATTTTTCCTCCCCGGTGTCATGTGACTCGTTAGTGTTACAAGGTCTCAGGTGTGAATGGGGGAGGTGTGTTACATTTGGTGTTATCGCTCTCACTCTCTCATACTGGTCACTGGAAGTTCAACATGGCACCTCATGGCAAAGAACTCTCTGAGGATCTGAAAAAAAAGAATTGCTGTTCTACATAAAGATGGTCTAGGCTATAAGAAGATTGCCAAGACCCTGAAACTGAGCTGCAGCACGGTGGCCAAGACCATACAACGGTATAACAGGACAGGTTCCACTCAGAACAGGCCTCGCCATGGTCCACCAAAGAAGTTGAGTGCCGTGCTCAGCGTCATATCCAGATGTTGTCTTTGGGAAATAGACGTATGAGTGCTGCCAGCATTGCTGCAGAGGTTGAATGGGTGGGGGAGGTTGGCCTGTCAGTGCTCAGACCATACGCCGCACACTGCATCAAATTGGTCTGCATGGCTGTCATCCCAGAAGGAAGCCTCTTCTAAAGATGATGGACAAGAAAGCCTGCAAACAGTTTGCTGAAGACAAGCAGACTAAGGACATGGATTACTGGAACCATCTCCTGTGCTCTGATGAGACCAAGATAAACTTATTTGGTGTCAGATGGTGTCAGGCGTGTGTGGGGGCAACCAGGTGAGGAGCACAAAGACAAGTGTGTCTTCCTACAGTCAGGCATGGTGGTGGGAGTGTCATGGTCTGGGGCTGCATGAGTGCTGCCGGCACTGGGGAGCTACAGATCATTGAGGGAACCATGAATGCCAACATGTACTGTGACATACTGAAGCAGAGCATGATCCCCTCCCTTCAGAGACTGGGGGGCAGGGCAGTATTCCAACATGATATCGACCCCAAACACCTCCAAGATGACCACTGCCTTGCTAAAGAAGCTGAGGGTAAAGGTGATGGACTGGCCAAGCATGTCTCCAGACCTAAACCCTATTGAGAATCTGTGGGGATCCTCAAACAGAAGGTGGAGGAGGGGAAGGTCTCTAACATCCACCAGCTCTGTGATGTCATCATGGAGGAGGGGAAGAGGACTCCAGTGACAACCTGTGAAGCTCTGGTGAACTCCATGCCCAAGAGGGTTAAGGCAGTGCTGGAAAATAATGGTGGCCACACAAAATATTGACACTTTGTGCCCAATTTGGACATTGTCACTTAGGGGTGTACTGACTTTTGTTGCCAGCGGTTTAGACATTAATGGCTGTGTGTTGAGTTATTTTGAGGGGACAGTAAATTTACACTGTTATACAAGCTGTACACTCACTACTTTACATTGTAGCAAAGTGTCATTTCTTCAGTGTTGTCACATGGGAGGGGTGTACTTACTTTTGTCAGATACTGTATATATATATATATACAGAGATGTATAGTAACTAAGTAAAACTACTTCACTACTGTACTAAGTACGGAAAGGCGGTATCTGTACTTTCCTAGAGTAGAATTTTTTTCTCCTACTTCCACTTTTACTTCACTACATTTTTTTCGATGATTTCAATACTTCTACTCCAATATTTTTTTTTGTGCTGCATAGTTACTCATTACTAATATAAAAATTACCACTACCAGAACAGTAGATGAAAGTTTCATGAAGCTCAAAACATTGTGTATTATCAGCGCATACGAAAATAAAAGCTACTGTATGTATAAATAAAAGCTGCATTTGAAATAATAAAAAACAATATGATGTTCAAACTTTTGACTTCTTTCTTTAATAACTACATAACACAGTACTTGTACTTTTACTTTCAGTACTTGAGTAGCAAAATTTAAAAAAAAAACTACTTGCAATACTTAAGTACAAAAAATGTTGAATACTTTAGTACTTCTACTCAAGTCACTTTTTGATCGAGCACTTCCACTTCTACTCAAGTCACTTTTTGATCGAGCACTTCCACTTCTACTCAAGTCACTTTTTGATCGAGCACTTGTACTTTTACTCAAGTATGGGTTTTGAGTACTTTATACAACTCTGTTAATATATATATATAAAATATGTTTTGGGGTTTTAAGTAATTTTCTAGCAAAAAATATTACTTTTAAATTGTAAGTGTTGCACATATGCTTAAAATGGTCAATAATTTCAATGTGCGCAGGGAGTGGGTCAGGTGAAACCAGAAGTGTTTTTATTGAAAAGTTTCTGCAATGACATAAAGCATGACCTTCAGTCTGATAGACAGGATAGCAACTGCATTTTTGTTCCAACCAGAATCAAAGGTCTGTCTTTTTGGTTCCCCCTGCTATATTAGCATTGTTCCATTAAAATGTACACTCCATCATTCAGGCTTTAACTCCTCTACTTGTGCTTTAATAGAAATGCCATGAGTTTTACTTTCTCTGTGAACAGTGCTATAATCCTGGACTGCTGGAGCTGGAAATGTGATACTTCTTAGGTTTTTTTTTTTTTTTATGGGGTACCTGATTTTTGGCATCCCTTACATAAGCAACAAATGTCAGAAATAGGCGTAGGCATGAAGGGGTTAAACAGTAAAGAAACTTATTTTTAAAGTTATAAATCTCCTATACCTACAACAGGGGCCGGCTTGGAGTGATCTACAGGACTTCATTTTCTGACTAAAGTTCCACTTTGATATAATGGTAATGTGGGGCCCTCCGCACCATCACTCCCGTCCAACCGGTGACAGTAAAATGACAGATGAGATGATCCTGCAGATATTTGACTAATTCAATGATCAATAGAGGGACAAATGTTTTCACATTAGGGGCAGAGCGGGCAGAGCGGGCAGAGCGGGCAGAGCGGGCCTGCAGACCTCAATCAGCACTGAGCTGCCAACATGTAGTGGACTGACTTGTGTGCAGCTAAGGGTGGACAACTGTCACCTCAGCGGCCCTATTGCTATAGCAGGGGACCGGGGCCACCGCATATTGAAGGCTCCACAACGTCTGGAGTCTTTTTTGTAAAATGGAAATATCATATCAGTGCTAATAAAATGCAAAATATTCATCACACGGAGAATAAACAATTTCTTCCTGAGCGAGGTGCAGATGGAAAATGGTTTGTGCTGGATGTACAGAACCTCTGAGGGAGCAACGAAAGGGTCATATTGGGCCGGCTTGAAGCCGCCAGGCATTGTGTAGTTGTTACAGTCAGGCCGATATGCTGACATCAGAAATCGTAATCTCAGATATTTTGTTGATCATAGACCTGAGATGGACCTCACAATCCCTCAGACCACCAGATCATATACCTGGGCAGACCATAGACCTGAGATGGACCTAACAATCGCTTGGACCACCAGATCATATACCTGGGCAGACCATAGACATGAGATGGACCTAACAATCGCTTGGACCACCAGATCATATACCTGGGCAGACCATAGACATGAGATGCACCTAACAATCGCTTGGACCCCCAGATCATATACCTGGGCATACCATAGACCTGAGATGGACCTAACAATCGCTTGGACCACCAGATCATATACCTGGGAAGACCATAGACCTGAGATGGACCTCACAATCCCGCAGACCACCGGATCATATACCTGGGCAGACCATAGACCTGAGATGGACCTCACAATCCTCAGACCACCAGATCATATACCTGGGCAGACCATAGACCTGAGATGGACCTCAAAATCCCTCAGACCACCAGATCATATACCTGGGCAGGCCATAGATACATAGTTAGTCAGGTTGAATAAAAGACACAAGTCCATCTGGCTCAACCAATAAAAAAAAAAACAGTAATGAAAACCCAACCATACAATCCCATATACACAATCCTATACCCGCAGTTGATACAGAGGAAGGCGAAAAACCTGCAGCAAAGCATAGACCTGAGATGGACCTCACAATCCCTCACACACCCAGATCATACACCTGGGGAGACCATAGACCTGAGATGGACCTCACAATCCCTCACACACCCAGATCATACACCTGGGGAGACCATAGACCTGAGATGGATCTCACAAGTCCTCAGACCACCAGATCAATATTTGTATTATTATTATACAGGATTTATATAGCACCAACAGTTTGCGCAGAGCGTTACAACATTAGGGCATACAGTACAGTTACAATACAATTCAATACAGGAGGAATCAGAGGGAAGGTCAAGAGATATAAAAGGTAATAACTGTGGGGGATGAGCTGATGAAGAAAATAAAAGAACAGTTGTTAGGTGGGGGCAGAATAGGCTTCTCTAGACAAACATTTTCAGGGATTGTCTAAAAGTGGATAGAGTTGGGGGACAGTCGGATAGATTGGGGTAGGGAATTCCAAAGAATGGGAGAGGCTCGGGAGAAGTCCTGGTGGCGAGTATAGGAGGAGACGACAAGAGAGCAGGAGGTCTTGGAAGGAGCAAAGAACGATTAGGTTGGTATTTTGAGACTAGGTTAATGACGTAGCTGGGGACCAAGTTGTGGATGACTTTGTAAGTTATTGTTAGTATTGTTAGTATTTTGAATTTACTTGTTGGGTGAGTGGAAGCCAATGGAGGGATTGGCAGAGAGGGGTAGCAGATGCTGAGCAGGGTGGATGAGTCTGGCAGCAACATTTATGATGGACTGGGGGGGGGGGTTGCCTATTTGAAGGTAAGCCAATGAGGAGGGAGATGCAGTAGTCAAGGCGAGAGATAACCAGGGACAGGGGCAGACTGGCAACTTTTGGCCCAGGGGGCAAGTACAAACCAGAGGACCATGGTGCAGTCACTCAGCCCCCCTCCCACTCTCCCTTTTCCCGCCCTCCTCCTGATCCCCACTCCAGGCTGAAGCCCTGCTCCAGGTACTCTCTACTCACTGGCTGAATCCGGGTTCCCAACCTGGCCGGCAGGGGGGCGGTTTGGGGGAGCTAGGACAGCTTGGATGGGGCTGGCCAGGGGAGGAGAGTCTTCAGTGGGGCATGGAACCAGCCTCGGCTCAGACAGTTTAGACCATCTATGCTGGGGAGGGAGGCCTGCACTCTGTCCTTGTCTTCACCAGAAGAGAATGTGGGCATGTCCGTGGCAGAAGCGGTGCAGCCTTTTTACAAGACATCAGAGTGGCCCAGGGGGCAATTGCCCTCTGGCCCAGTACTCCCCTGACCAGGGAGTGGATCAGAAGCTTTGTGGTTTCATTGGTTCGGAAGGGACATATTTTGGAGATGTTGCGGAGGTTGAGGCGGCAAGTCTTGGAAAGTGATTGGATGTGGGGCCAAAAGGAAGTCAAGGATAACACCTAGCACTCTGGCATGCATTGATGGGTGTATGGTTGTGCCATTGCTCTCGACAGAGAAGTCAGGGGAAGAGGCAAGCGGGGGAGGCAATATTATGAGCTTGTTTTGGAGTTGAGTTTGAGGAAGTGGTGTGACATCCAGGCTGATATGTCTGTTAGTAAGTTGGTCATGCGTGAGGAGACTGATGGAGTGAGCTGAGAAGGAGAGATAGATTTCAGGGTCGTCAGCTTAGAAATGATATTAAAAGTCATGGGAGGCAATCAGCTGACTGTAGATTGAAAATAGGAGAGGTCCAAAAACAGAACCTTGGGGGACCCCGAAGGAGAAAGGAAGAGGAGAGGAGGAAGTAGAACTGTAGGTGACACTGAAGGTGCAGAGGGATAGGTAGGATGAGAGCCAGTGGATATCACAGTCACGGAGGCCGAAGGAGTAAGGTTTTTTGAGTAGGAAGGGGTGGTCAACCGTATCAAAGGCAGCCGAAAGATCCAGAAGTAGGTGTACAGAAAAGTCTCCATTGCATTTTGCTGTTAGTAAGTCAGTTGTGATTTCTAAAAGAGAAGTTTCTGTGGAGTGTTAAGGGGCGAAATCCAGACTGAAGGGTATCAAGAAGGGTTTTCTTAATGAGGTGGTCACTCAGTTGGTTGTAGGCCAGGCGTTCAAGGAGCTTAGAGGAAAAGGGGAGCAAGGAGATAGGTTGAATATTGTTAAGATTGGTAGGGTCGAAGGATGGCTTTTAAAGTATGGGGATGACCAGTGCATGTTTTAGAGCAGGGATCCTCAAACTACGGCCATCGAGCTGTTGCAGAACTACACATCCCATGAGGCATTGTAAAACTCTGACATTCACAGACATGGCTAGGCACGAAGGGAATTGTAGTTCCTGAACAACTGGAGGGCCATAGTTTATCATTCAGCATGTGATTTGGCTTCAAAAGATACTAAACATGAATATATTATCACACAGGGAATATCTTATTGCTATTTTCTATTCTATATGTGATAGGGTGATTGTGCATTTAACTATACACTTTCTAGAGACATATCTTGTTTGTGTTTAAAGTTATGAATTTGTGTGTAAATGTGTTCAATTAACACTCAATTCAATTGTCCTGCTCAATCCGTAAAGCCATAACCGAGCAAAGGAGGATAATGGCTAATGGGTCGTAAAACAGAGCCATTCAAGAGCTCTGTTAATTGAACACATTTACACACAAATTCATAACTTTAAACACAAACAAGATATGTCTCTATAAAGTGTAAAGTTAAATGCACAATAAAATACTGATCGAATTGAGACCATGCATGATCACCCTATCACATAGAATAGAAAATAGCAATAAGATATTCCCTGTGTGATAATATATTCATGTTTAGTATCTTTTGAAGCCAAATCACATGCTGAATGATAAACTAGCAGTTTAAAGAATGTAACCATTACATATTTAGAGATATGAATTGTGTTATAAATCTGTCTATATGGGAGGTTCCTTGGTATGGTCATAAACCTTAGGGGCAGCCCATGGCCACTGTGTTTATTGGTCAGGAGCATCTGTTACCACCCCCTGTGGTCTCAGAGAAAAAGAGAGAGAGAGACAGATGGGGTTAGAGTTCTCATGGTAACATCAAGAAAGGAACATCTATCAAGTTTGAGAACCAATCACTGGCTCAGCTCTGAACTCTGGTAACACCAAGGACATTGAATGCAAGTATTCTTATTTCTCAAATTCTATCTAATTCTTCTAATTGCTGAATTGTGTCTCTATTTCTTTGAAACACTTTTTTCTGTAAATATTTTATTTGCACCAATTTTAACCTTTTTATTATTAAACTTTATTTTGAAAAGTGTTAATCTTGTCCCTAAGCTCTTAATGCAAACTAACAACGAACCTGTCTCTTGAAGAGTGCTACTGTATAGAATAAATCCTCTGAACATTCCTGTCTGTGGTGACAGTGTGTGTTACAGACGATTATTCTAAAATCATAATTGGTATTTCTACAATTACGAGCGTCCGCTGGGCTCATAATAACGTAGCAGTGGTGGCAATTAAAGGGTTAATTGCTTAATTAGCCGGGTGACAATCGCTCTCAGCCTGCTGGCATCTAGATTGTGGTCCCGCAAGCTGGAAAACCTTTGTGCCGGGTGCAGCTGAGAGTGGCATTGTTACGCACCCTTCAATAGTGACTACTGCTATTGTGACCTCTGTCCTTATTCCTCCTTCAAACAAGGTCCTCTCCCCAGTTGCTAAGGCACCGTGGGCACGCATGAGTGACCCCAACTAATATCAGCACTTTCATACAACTGTCACATCTAAGTACTGTATGTCGCTGTGTACGCTGCACAGCACCCCCTCCAAGCTGTTCACCCTGGACACAATACACAGCATTCCCACCGCACTCTCATCACTCCCAACAACATTCCAGTCTGTGTCATCCTTCCCAGGGCTCTGCTCAGACTCATCACTATGGGCTCTGCTCAGACTCATCACTATGTGAACTGCATTGGCTCATCACTATGGGCTCTGCTTAGGCTCATCACTATAGGCTCTGCTCAGACTCATCACTATAGGCTCTGCTCAGACTCATCACTATGGGCTCTGCTCAGACTCATCACTATGGGCTCTGCTCAGACTCATCACTATGGGCTCTGCTTAGACTCATCACTATGGGCTCTGCTCAGACTCATCACTATGGGCTCTGCTCAGACTCATCACTATGGGCTCTGCTCAGACTCATCACTATGGGCTCCGCTCAGACGCATCACTTTGGGCTCTGCTCAGACTCATCACTATGGGCTCTGCTTAAACTCATCACTATGGGCTCTGCTCAGACTCATCACTATGGGCTCTGCTTAGACTCATCACTATGGGCTCTGCTCAGACTCATCACTATGGGCTCTGCTCAGACTCATCACTATGGGCTCTGCTCAGACTCATCACTATGGGCTCTGCTCAGACTCATCACTATGGGCTCTGCTCAGACTCATCACTATGGGCTCCGCTCAGACGCATCACTTTGGGCTCTGCTCAGACTCATCACTATGGGCTCTGCTTAAACTCATCACTATGGGCTCTGCTCAGACTCATCACTATGGGCTCTGCTCAGACTCATCACTATGGGCTCTGCTCAGACTCATCACTATGGGCTCTGCTCAGACTCATCACTATGGGCTCTGCTCAGACTCATCACTATGGGCTCTGCTCATACTCATCACTATGGGCTCTGCTCAGACTCATCACTATGGGCTCTGCTCAGACTCATCACTATGGGCTCTGCTCAGACTCATCACTATGGGCTCTGCTCAGACTCATTACTATGGGCTCTGCTCAGACTCATCATCACTATGGGCTCTGCTCAGACTCATCACTATGGGCTCCGCTCAGACTCATCACTATGAGCTCTGCTCAGACTCATCACTATGGGCTCTGCTCAGACTCATCACTTTGGGCTCTGCTCAGACTCATCACTATGAGCTCTGCTCAGACTCATCACTATGGGCTCTGCTCAGACTCATCACTATGGGCTCTGCTCAGACTCATCACTATGGGCTCTGCTCAGACTCATCACTATGAGCTCTGCTCAGACTCATCACTATGGGCTCTGCTCAGACTCATCACTATGGGCTCTGCTCAGACTCATCACTATGGGCTCTGCTCAGACTCATCACTATGAGCTCTGCTCAGACTCATCACTATGGGCTCTGCTCAGACTCATCACTATGAGCTCTGCTCAGACTCATCACTATGGGCTCTGCTCAGACTCATCACTATGGGCTCTGCTCAGACTCATCACTATGGGCTCTGCTGAGACTCATCACTATGGGCTCCGCTCAGACTCATCACTATGGGTTCTGCTTAAACTCATCACTATGGGCTCTGCTCAGACTCATCACTATGGGCTCTGCTTAAACTCATCTTTATGGGTTCTGCTTAGGCTCAGAACTTCTTCACAGCCCAGTACCGTGTAGAAACCACAAATCCATTACTGCTGGCAATCCTCCAGATGGTGGCTTTGTCTGGAGAAAAATGATCCCTTCTGCATTACTATTTCTAACTTCTTTGAACAACTTCACATTGCTCTGCAGGGAGAGACTGCGATGTGCTGCAATTTCCTCACTCAGTCTGCTTCACACATGGTTAATGGTTAGTCCAACCTCCAGTGCTCTCTCCATCTCAGAAGCTGGAGCTTTGTACTGTACCAGCTCCAGTCTGCCCAGAGCCCAGAGCGGAGACTCCTCTGTGAGCCAGAAGAAGGAGCTGTGCCTAGGAGACCGAGCTGTGCCTAGGCACCCACCTGCTGCCAGTCAGGACAGTCTGCACCGGCTGGGACATGCTGGGCTCTTCCCCAACAGGACGGTGCTGAAGAGGAGCAGAGGAGGGCGAAGCCCATTGTGGGGGACACAGGTAACCAAAACCTTTACTACAATAAACTATAATATACTCTATGAAGTATACTACACTTACTATACCATACACTATATAATATACTACACTTACTATACCATACACTATATAATATACTACACTTACTATACCATACACTATATAATATACTACACTTACTATACCATACACCATATAATATACTACACTTACTATACCATACACCATATAATATACTACACTTACTATACCATACACCATATAATATACTACACTTACTATACCATACACTATATAATATACTACACTTACTATACCATACACTATATAATATACTACACTTACTATACCATACACTATATAATATACTACACTTACTATACCATACACTATATAATATACTACACTTACTATACCATACACTATATAATATACTACACTTACTATACCATACACCATATAATATACTACACTTACTATACCATACACCATATAATATACTACACTTACTATACCATACACTATATAATATACTACACTTACTATACCATACACTATATAATATACTACACTTACTATACCATACACTATATAATATACTACACTTACTATACCATACACTATATAATATACTACACTTACTATACCATACACTATATAATATACTACACTTACTATACCATACACCATATAATATACTACACTTACTATACCATACACCATATAATATACTACACTTACTATACCATACACTATATAATATACTACACTTACTATACCATACACTATATAATATACGTCACTTACTATACCATACACTATATAATATACTACACTTACTATACCATACACCATATAATATACGTCACTTACTATACCATACACTATATAATATACTACACTTACTATACCATACACCATATAATATACTACACTTACTATACCATACACCATATAATATACTACACTTACTATACCATACACTATATAATATACTACACTTACTATACCATACACCATATAATATACTACACTTACTATACCATACACTATATAATATACTACACTTACTATACCATACACTATATAATATACTACACTTACTATACCATACACTATATAATATACTACACTTACTATACCATACACTATATAATATACTACACTTACTATACCATACACTATATAATATACTACACTTACTATACCATACACCATATAATATACTACACTTACTATACCATACACCATATAATATACTACACTTACTATACCATACACTATATAATATACTACACTTACTATACCATACACCATATAATATACGTCACTTACTATACCATACACTATATAATATACTACACTTACTATACCATACACCATATAATATACTACACTTACTATACCATACACCATATAATATACTACACTTACTATACCATACACTATATAATATACTACACTTACTATACCATACACCATATAATATACTACACTTACTATACCATACACTATATAATATACTACACTTACTATACCATACACTATATAATATACTACACTTACTATACCATACACCATATAATATACTACACTTACTATACCATACACTATATAATATACTACACTTACTATACCATACACCATATAATATACTACACTTACTATACCATACACTATATAATATACTACACTTACTATACCATACACTATATAATATACTACACTTACTATACCATACACTATATAATATACTACACTTACTATACCATACACTATATAATATACGTCAATTACTATACCATACACTATATAATATACTACAACACACTATATTATACTCTACAAAATATACTACAATATACCATACTGCAATAACCTTACACTATACAATACACTCTACTATAATATACTAAATAATACCCGAGGATATACAAAATATTATGCTACACTATACACTTTACTACAATATACTATTTTATACTCTATAAAACATACTACGCTTACTATACCATACACTATATAATATACTACACTTACTATACCATACACTATATAATATACTACACTTACTATACCATACACTATATAATATACTACACTTACTATACCATACACTATATAATATACTACACTTACTATACCATACACTATATAATATACTACAATAACCTTACACTATGCTATAACATACTAAATAATACATTATGATATACAAAATATTATACTACACTATACACTATGCTACAATACAAATCAGCATACTCACCATATACTATAGAATATACTACACAATACAATATATACACCGAACAATACACAGTACTATACAGTATTATATACTATACAATACAGACTATACCGTACATTACACAATCCACTATCCGGGGACGGAGCGTTCATTCTGAAACATTCATTAGACAACAATAGTTTCCGCAGCAGAGTACAGATCGGGAGAGGAGGATCTCAGTGTTCTCCTGCACTTCCCCATCGATCTTTATTTCCTCTTCTGATCCAGCACAGTATAGAGGAGTATAGATCAGCACAGTATAGAGGAGTATAGATCAGCAGAGTATAGAGGAGTATAGATCAGCAGAGTATAGAGGAGTATAGATCAGCAGAGTATAGATCAGCAGAGTATAGAGGAGTATAGATCAGCAGAGTATAGATCAGCACAGTATAGAGGAGTATAGATCAGCAGAGTATAGATCAGCAGAGTATAGAGGAGTATAGATCAGCAGAGTATAGATCAGCACAGTATAGAGGAGTATAGATCAGCACAGTATAGAGGAGTATAGATCAGCACAGTATAGATCAGCACAGTATAGAGGAGTATAGATCAGCACAGTATAGAGGAGTATAGATCAGCACAGTATAGATCAGCACAGTATAGAGGAGTATAGATCAGCACAGTATAGAGGAGTATAGATCAGCAGAGTATAGATCAGCACAGTATAGAGGAGTATAGATCAGCAGAGTATAGATCAGCACAGTATAGAGGAGTATAGATCAGCACATTATAGATCAGCAGAGTGTAGAGGAGTATAGATCAGCAGAGTATAGATCAGCACAGTATAGAGGAGTATAGATCAGCAGAGTATAGATCAGCACAGTATAGAGGAGTATAGATCAGCACAGTATAGAGGAGTATAGATCAGCACAGTATAGATCAGCACAATATAGAGGAGTATAGATCAGCAGAGTATAGATCAGCACAGTATAGAGGAGTATAGATCAGCAGAGTATAGATCAGCAGAGTATAGAGGAGTATAGATCAGCAGAGTATAGATCAGCACAGTATAGAGGAGTATAGATCAGCAGAGTATAGATCAGGAGAGTATAGAGGAGTGTAGAAGTGTAAAGATCAGGAGAGTATATAGAAGAATATTGATCAGACAAGTATAGTAGTGTATAGAAGAGTATAGATTAGGAAAGCATAGTAGAGTGTTAACCAGCAGAGTTTGGAAGAGAATAGAAGAGTATAGATCAGGAACACAAAATATAGAAGATTATAGATCAGAAAAGTATAGTAGAGTATAGACCAGGAGAGTATAGAAGAGAGTAGAAGAGCATAGAGCAGGAGAATAATGAAGAGTAGAGATCAGGGAAGTATAGAATATAGAAGATTATAGACCAGGAGAGTATAGTAGAGTATAGGCCAAGAGAGTATAGGAGAGTATAGATCAGTAGAGCATAACATAATATATATCAAGAGAGTATACAGTAGAAGAGTATAGATCATGAGAGTATAGAAGAGTATAGATCAGGAGAGTATAGAAGAGTATAGATCAGGAGAGTATAGAAGAGTATAGATCAGGAGAGTATAGAAGAGTATAGATCAGGAGAGTATAGAAGAGTATAGATCAGGAGAGTATAGAAGAGTATAGATCATGAGAGTATAGAAGCGTATAGATCAGGAGAGTATAGAAGAGTATAGATCAGGAGAGTATAGAAGAGTATAGATCAGGAGATTATAGAAGAGTATAGATCAGGAGAGTATAGAAGAGTATAGATCAGGAGATGAGGACCACAATCTGCTAATAACACCTTATCTCTGCCCTCCACTTCACTTTCCATCCTCACCCCTCTCCTGATCCAGCAGAGTATTGCAGAGTATTGGAGAGTATTGGAGAGTATTGGAGAGAATATCTATTCCTGAATCCTCTCTAATCCTACAGCTGACAACACACAATCCAATAATTACAAGTGTCACCCGGAACGACATTATTGGTCCAAACCTGAACTCCCGGACGGGATGACAAGTGTCTCCAGCAGTGAGGAGAACTCGGATCACACAAGAATTTTCCCCTAATTGTTGGAGTATCTCCTGTTCTGGTCCTGATCCCTCCGAAGGTCCTCACAGAATCAGGGTAGGATCACAACCAATCTATAACTTATCACTAAGAGAGGACAACCCAACTCTGCACTGTCCTCATTGTCCGCACTCTCTTCATTGTTCTCTACTATACTCTCCTGATCCTACACTCTCTCCTCTGTGATCCTACTATCTCTTCTCTGATCCTGCACTGTCTCCTCTCTGATCCTGCACTCTCTCCTCTGTGATCCTGCACTCTCTCCTCTGTGATCCTGCACTCTCTCCTCTGTGATCCCGCACTCCTTGTTCTATGATCCCGCACTCTCTCCAAGGATCCTGCACTCTCTCCTGGAAGCCTGCACTCTCTCCTCTGTGATCCTACTCTCTCCTTAGTGATTCTACACCCTCTCTTCAGTGATCCTGCGCTCTCTCCTCTGTGATCTTACTCTCTCTCTCCTCTGAAATCCTGCACTCTCTCCTATGTGATCCTACACTCTCTCCTCAGTGATCCTACACTCTCTCCTCAGTGATCCTACACTCTCTCCTCAGTGATCCTACACTCTCTCCTCTATGATCCTACACTCTCTCCTCTCTGATCCTGCTCTCTCTCCTCTGTGATCCTGCACTCCATGCTCTATGATCCCGTACTCTCTCCAAGGATTCTGAACTCTCTCCTGGAAGCCTCCAATCTCTCCTATGATCCTAATCTCTCTTCTCTGATCCTGCAATTTCTCCTCTGTGATCCTGCAATTTCTCCTCTGTGATCCTGCACTCTCTCCTCTGTGATCCTGCACTCTCTCCTCTGTGATCCTATACTCTCTCCTCTGTGATCCTGCACTCTCTCCTCTGTGATCCTATACTCTCTCCTCTGTGATCCTGCACTCTCTCCTCTGTGATCCTGCACTCTCTCCTCTGTGATCCTGCACTCTCTCCTCTGTGATCCTATACTCTCTCCTCTGTGATCCTGCACTCTCTCCTCTGTGATCCTGCACTCTCTCCTCCTTGATCCTGCACTCTCTCCTCTGTGATCCTACTATCTCTTCTCTGATCCTGCACTGTCTCCTCTGTGATCCTGCACTCTCTCCTCTGTGATCCCGCACTGTCTCGTCTGTGATCCTGCACTCTCTCCTCTGTGATCCCGCACTCTCTCCTCTGTGATCCCGCACTCTCTCCTCTGTGATCCCGCACTCTCTCCTCTGTGATCCTGCACTCTCTCCTCTATGATCCTGCAGTCTCTCCTCTGTGATCCTGCACGGTCTCCTCTGTGATCCTGCACTCTCTCCTCTGCGATCCCGCACTCTCTCCTCTGTGATCCTACACTCTCTCCTCCTTGATCCTGCACTCTCTCCTCTGTGATCCCGCACTCTCTCCTCTGTGATCCCGCACTCTCTCCTCTGTGATCCTGCACTCTCTCCTCCTTGATCCTGCACGGTCTCCTCTGTGATCCTACACTCTCTCCTCTGTGATCCCGCACTCTCTCCTCTGTGATCCCGCACTCTCTCCTCAGTGATCCTACACTCTCTCCTCCTGGATCCTGTACTCTCTCCTCTGTGATCCTGCACTCTCTCCTCTGTGATCCTGCACTCTCTCCTCTGTGATCCCGCACTCTCTCCTCTGTGATCCTACACTCTCTCCTCTGTGAACCTACACTCTCTCCTCTGTGATCCTGCACTCTCTCCTCTGTGATCCTGCACTCTCTCCTCCTTGATCCTGCACGGTCTCCTCTGTGATCCTGCACTCTCTCCTCTGTGATCCTGCACTCTCTCCTCCTTGATCCTGCACGGTCTCCTCTATGATCCTGCACTCTCTCCTCTGTGATCCTGCACTCTCTCCTCTGTGATCCTGCACTCTCTCCTCTGTGATCCTGCACTCTCTCCTCCTTGATCCTGCACGGTCTCCTCTGTGATCCTGCACTCTCTCCTCTGTGATCCTGCACTCTCTCCTCTGTGATCCTACACTCTCTCCTCCTTGATCCTGCACGGTCTCCTCTGTGATCCTGCACTCTCGCCTCTGTGATCCTGCACTCTCTCCTCTGTGATCCTGCACTCTCTCCTCTGTGATCCTGCACTCTCTCCTCTTTGATCCTACACTTTCTCCTCAGTGATCCTACACTCTCTCCTCTGTGATCCTGCACTCTCGCCTCTGTGATCCTGCACTCTCTCCTCTGTGATCCTACACTCTCTCCTCTGTGATCCTACACTCTCTCCTCTATGATCCTACACTCTCTCCTCTATGATCCTACACTCTCTCCTCTGTGATCCTGCACTCTCGCCTCTGTGATCCTGCACTCTCTCCTCTGTGATCCTGCACTCTCTCCTCTGTGATCCTACACTCTCTCCTCTATGATCCTACACTCTCTCCTCTATGATCCTACACTCTCTCCTCTGTGATCCTACACTTTCTCCTCAGTGATCCTACACTCTCTCCTCTGTGATCCCGCACTCTCTCCTCAGTGATCCTACACTCTCTCCTCTATGATCCTACACTCTCTCCTCTCTGATCCTGCTCTCTCTCCTCTCTGATCCTGCACTCCTTGTTCTATGATCCTGTACTCTCTCCAAGGATCCTGCACTCTCTCCTGGAAGCCTGCACTCTCTCCTCTGTGATCCTACACTCTCCTTAGTGATTCTACACCCTCTGTTCATTGATCCTGCGCTCTCTCCTCTGTGATCCTAAACTCTCCCCTCAGTGATCCTGCACTCCTTGCTCTATGATCCCGTACTCTCTCCAAGGATTCTGAACTCTCTCCTGGAAGCCTCCAATCTCTCCTATGATCCTAATCTCTCTTCTCTGATCCTGCACTCTCTCCTCTGTGATCCTGCACTCTCTCCTCTGTGATCCTACACTCTCTCCTCTGTGATCCCGCAATTTCTCCTCTGTGATCCTACACTCTCTCCTCTGTGATCCTGCACTCTCTCCTCCTTGATCCTGCACTCTCTCCTCTGTGATCCTGCACTCTCTCCTCTGTGATCCTGCACTCTCTCCTCCTTGATCCTGCACTGTCTCCTCTGTGATCCTGCACTCTCTCCTCTGTGATCCTGCACTCTCTCCTCAGTGATCCTGCACTCTCTCCTCTGTGATCCTGCACTCTCTCCTCTGTGATCCTACTATCTCTTCTCTGATCCTGCACTCTCTCCTCTGTGATCCTGTACTCTCTCCTCTGTGATCCTGCACTCTCTCCTCTGTGATCCCGCACTCTCTCCTCTGTGATCCTGCACTCTCTCCTCTGTGATTCTGCACTCTCTCCTCTTTGATCATGCACTTTCTCCTCTGTGATCCTACACTCTCTCCTCCTTAATCCTGCACTCTCTTCTCTGTGATCCCGCACTCTCTCCTCTGTGATCCTGCACTCTCTCCTCTGTGATCCTGCACTCTCTCCTCTGTGATCCCGCACTCTCTCCTCAGTGATCCTGCACTCTCTCCTCTGTGATCCTACACTCTCTCCTCTGTGATCCTGCACTCTCTCCTCTGTGATCCTGCACTCTCTCCTCTGTGATCCTACACTCTCTCCTCTGTGATCCTACACTCCTTGCTCTGTGATCCCATACTCTCTCTTAGGTTCCTGCACTCACTCCTAGAGGCCTGCATTATCTCCTGGGATCCCGCACTCTCTCTCTCTGTGATCCTGCACTCTCTCCTTTGTGATCCTACACTCTCTTATCATGTAATCTCTCCTGGAAGCATCCAATCTCTCCTGTGATCCTGCAGTCCCTCCTCTGTGATCCTACACTCTCTCCTCCTTGATCCTGCACTCTCTTCTCTGTGATCCCGCACTCTCTCCTCAGTGATCCTGCACTCTCTCCTCAGTGATCCTGCACTCTCTCCTCTGTGATCCTGCACTCTCTCTTCTGTGATCCTGCACTATCTCCTCTATGATCCTGCACTCTCTCCTCTGTGATCCTGCACTCTCTCCTCTATGACCCTGCACTCTCTCCTCTGTGATCCTCTACTCTCTCCTCTGTGATCCTACACTCTCTCCTCTGTGATCCTGCACTCTCTCCTCTGTGATCCTGTGCTCTCTCCTCTGTGATCCTGCACTCTCTTCTCTGTGATCCTACACTCTCTCCTCTGTGATCCTACACTCTCTCCTCTGTGATCCTACACTCTCTCCTCTGTGATCCCGCACTCTCTTCTGTGTGATCCTGCACTCTCTCCTCTGTGATCCTGCACTCTCTCCTCTGTGATCCCGCACTCTCTCCTCTGTGATCCTACACTCTCTCCTCTGTGATCCTACACTCTCTTCTCTGTGATCCTCTACTCTCTCCTCTGTGATCCTGCACTCTCTCCTCTGTGATCCTGCACTCTCTCCTCTGTGATCCTCTACTCTCTCCTCTGTGATCCTGCACTCTCTCCTCTGTGATCCCGCACTCTCTCCTCTGTGATCCTACACTCTCTCCTCTGTGATCCTACACTCTCTTCTCTGTGATCCTCTACTCTCTCCTCTGTGATCCTGCACTCTCTCCTCTGTGATCCTGCACTCTCTCCTCTGTGATCCTCTACTCTCTCCTCTGTGATCCTACACTCTCTCCTCCTTGATCCCGCACTCTCTCCTCTGTGATCCTGAACTCTCTCCTCTGTGATCCCGCACTCTCTTCTCTGTGATCCTGCACTCTCTCCTCTGTGATCCTACACTCTCTCCTCTGTGATCCTACACTCTCTCCTCTGTGATCCCGCACTCTCTTCTCTGTGATCCTACACTCTCTCCTCCTTGGTCCTGCACTCTCTCCTCTGTGATCCTGCACTCTCTCCTCTATGATCCTGCACTCTCTCCTCTATGATCCTGCACTCTCTCCTCTGTGATCCTGCACTCTCTCCTCAGTGATCCTGCACTCTCTCCTCTGTGATCCTACACTCTCTCCTCTGTGATCCTACACTCTCTCCTCTGTGATCCCGCACTCTCTTCTGTGTGATCCTACACTCTCTCCTCTGTGATCCCGCACTCTCTCCTCAGTGATCCTACACTCTCTCCTCTATGACCCTACACTCTCTCCTCAGTGATCCTGCACTCTCTCCTCTCTGATCCTGCACTCCTTGTTCTATGATCCTGTACTCTCTCCAAGGATCCTGCACTCTCTCCTGGAAGCCTGCACTCTCTCCTCTGTGATCCTACACTCTCCTTAGTGATTCTACACCCTCTGTTCATTGATCCTGCGCTCTCTCCTCTGTGATCCTACACTCTCTCCTCTGTGATCCTGTGCTCTCTCCTCTGTGATCCTGCACTCCTTGCTCTATGATCCCGTACTCTCTCCAAGGATTCTGAACTCTCTCCTGGAAGCCTCCAATCTCTCCTATGATCCTAATCTCTCTTCTCTGATCCTGCACTCTCTCCTCTGTGATCCTACACTCTCTCCTCTGTGATCCCGCAATTTCTCCTCTGTGATCCTACACTCTCTCCTCTGTGATCCTGCACTCTCTCCTCTGTTATCCTGCACTCTCTCCTCCTTGATCCTGCACTCTCTCCTCTGTGATCCTGCACTCTCTCCTCCTTGATCCTGCACTGTCTCCTCTGTGATCCTGCACTCTCTCCTCTGTGATCCTGCACTCTCTCCTCAGTGATCCTGCACTCTCTCCTCTGTGATCCTGCACTCTCTCCTCTGTGATCCTACTATCTCTTCTCTGATCCTGCACTCTCTCCTCTGTGATCCTGTACTCTCTCCTCTGTGATCCTGCACTCTCTCCTCTGTGATCCCGCTCTCTCTCCTCTGTGATCCTGTACTCTCTCCTCTGTGATCCTGCACTCTCTCCTCTGTGATCCCGCACTCTCTCCTCTGTGATCCTGCACTCTCTCCTCTGTGATCCTGCACTCTCTCCTCTGTGATCCTGCACTCTCTCCTCTGTGATTCTGCACTTTCTCCTCTGTGATCCTGCACTCTCTCCTCTGTGATCCTGCACTCTCTTCTCTGTGATTCTGTACTCTCTCCTCTGTGATTCTGCACTTTCTCCTCTGTGATCCTACACTCTCTCCTCCTTGATCCTGCACTCTCTTCTCTGTGATCCCGCACTCTCTCCTCTGTGATCCTGCACTCTCTCCTCTGTGATCCTGCACTCTCTCCTCTGTGATCCCGCACTCTCTCCTCAGTGATCCTGCACTCTCTCCTCTGTGATCCTACACTCTCTCCTCTGTGATCCTGCACTCTCTCCTCTGTGATCCTACACTCTCTCCTCTGTGATCCTACACTCCTTGCTCTGTGATCCCGCACTCTCTCCTCTGTGATCCTACACTCCTTGCTCTGTGATCCCATACTCTCTCTTAGGTTCCTGCACTCACTCCTAGAGGCCTGCATTATCTCCTGGGATCCCCCACTCTCCCACATAATCCAGCACTCTCTCTCTGTGATCCTGCACTCTCTCCTTTGTGATCCTACACTCTCTTATCATGTAATCTCTCCTGGAAGCATCCAATCTCTCCTGTGATCCTGCACTCTCTTCTCTGTGATTCTGTACTCTCTCCTCTGTGATCCTGCAGTCCCTCCTCTGTGATCCTACACTCTCTCCTCCTTGATCCTGCACTCTCTTCTCTGTGATCCCGCACTCTCTCCTCAGTGATCCTGCACTCTCTCCTCAGTGATCCTGCACTCTCTCCTCTGTGATCCCGCACTCTCTCCTCTGTGATCCTGCACTCTCTCCTCTGTGATCCCGCACTCTCTCCTCTGTGATCCTGCACTCTCTCCTCTGTGATCCCGCACTCTCTCCTCTGTGATCCTGCACTCTCTCCTCTGTGATCCTGCACTCTCTCCTCTATGATCCTGCACTTTCTCCTCTGTGATCCTGCACTCTCTCCTCTATGACCCTGCACTCTCTCCTCTGTGATCCTCTACTCTCTCCTCTGTGATCCTACACTCTCTCCTCTGTGATCCTGCACTCTCTCCTCTGTGATCCTGCACTCTCTCCTCTGTGATCCTCTACTCTCTCCTCTGTGATCCTGCACTCTCTCCTCTGTGATCCTGCACTCTCTCCTCTGTGATCCTCTACTCTCTCCTCTGTGATCCTACACTCTCTCCTCAGTGATCCTGCACTCTCTCCTCTCTGATCCCGCACTCTCTACTCTGTGATACTGAACTCTCTCCTCTGTGATCCTACACCCTCTCCTCTGTGATCCTACACTCTCTCCTCTGTGATCCCGCACTCTCTTCTCTGTGATCCTGCACTCTCTCCTCTGTGATCCTACACTCTCTCCTCTGTGATCCTACACTCTCTCCTCTGTGATCCTGCACTCTCTCCTCTATGATCCTGCACTCTCTCCTCTGTGATCCTGCACTCTCTCCTCAGTGATCCTGCACTCTCTCCTCTGTGATCCTACACTCTCTCCTCTGTGATCCTACACTCTCTCCTCTGTGATCCTACAATCTCTCCTCTGTGATCCTGCACTCTCTCCTCTGTGATCCTGCACTCTCTCCTCTGTGATCCTCTACTCTCTCCTCTGTGATCCTACACTCTCTCCTCAGTGATCCTGCACTCTCTCCTCTGTGATCCTACACTCTCTCCTCAGTGATCCTGCACTCTCTCCTCTGTGATCCTGCACTCTCTCCTCTGTGATCCTGCGCTCTTTCCTCTGTGATCCTGCACTCTCTCCTCTACGATCCTGCACTCTCTCCTCTGTGTTCCTGCACTCTCTCCTCTGTGATCCCGCACTCTGTCCTCTGTGATCCTGAACTCTCTCCTCTGTGATCCTGCACTCTCTCCTCTGTGATCCTGCGCTCTTTCCTCTGTGATCCTGCACTCTCTCCTCTATATTCTGCACTCTCTCCTCTGCGATCCTGCACTCTCTCCTCTTTGATCCTGCACTCTCTCCTCTGTGATCCTGCACTCTCTCCTCTGTGATCCCGCACTCTGTCCTCTGTGATCCTGAACTCTCTCCTCTGTGATCCTGCACTCTCTCCTCTGTGATCCTGCGCTCTTTCCTCTGTGATCCTGCACTCTCTCCTCTATATTCTGCACTCTCTCCTCTGCGATCCTGCACTCTCTCCTCTTTGATCCTGCACTCTCTCCTCTGTGATCCTGCACTCTTTCCTCTGTGATCCCACACTCACTCCTCTGTGATCCTACACTCTCTCCTGGGATCCCGCACTCTCTCCTGGGATCCCGCACTCTCTCCTGGGATCCCGCACTCTCTCCTCTGTGATCCTGCACTCTCTCCTCTGTGATCCCACACTCTCTTCTCTGTGATCCCGCACTCTCTCCTCTGTGATCCTGCACTCTCTTCTCTGTGATCCCGCACTCTCTCCTCTGTGATCCCGCACTCTCTCCTCTGGGATCCCGCACTCTCTCCTGGGATCCCCACTCTCTCCTCTGTGATCCCACACTCTCTCCTCTGTGATCCCACACTCTCTCCTCTGTGATCTCACACTCTCCCCTCTGTGATCCTGCACTCTCTCCTCTGTGATCCTGCACTCTCTCCTCTGTGATCCTGCACTCTCTCCTCTATGATCCTGCACTCTCTCCTCTGTGATCCTACACTCTCTCCTCTGTGATCCTGCACTCTCTCCTCTGCGATCCTGCACTCTCTCCTCTGTGATCCTACACTCTCTCCTCTGTGATCCTGCACTCTCTCCTGTGATCCTGCACTCTCTCCTGGGATCCCGCACTCTCTCCTCTGTGATCCTGCACTCTCTCCTCTGTGATCCCACACTCTCTTCTCTGTGATCCCACACTCTCTCCTCTGTGATCCCACACTCTCTCCTCTGTGATCCTGCACTCTCTCCTCTGGGATCCCGCACTCTCTCCTGGGATCCCGCACTCTCTCCTCTGTGATCCCACACTCTCTCCTCTGTGATCCCCCACTCTCTCCTCTGTGATCTCACACTCTCTCCTCTGTGATCCTGCACTCTCTCCTCTATGATCCTGCACTCTCTCCTCAGTGATCCTGCACTCTCTCCTCTGTGATCCTGCACTCTCTCCTCTGCGATCCTGCACTCTCTCCTCTGTGATCCTGCACTCTCTCCTCTGTGATCCTGCACTCTCTCCTGTGATCCTGCACTCTCTCCTGGGATCCCGCACTCTCTCCTCTGTGATCCTGCACTCTCTCCTCTGTGATCCCACACTCTCTTCTCTGTGATCCTGCACTCTCTGCTCTGGGATCCCACACTCTCTCCTCGGTGATCCCACACTCTCTCCTCTGTGATCCTGCACTCTCTCCTCTGTGATCCCACACTCTCTTCTCTGTGATCCTGCACTCTTTGCTCTGGGATCCCACACTCTCTTCTCTGTGATCCCGCACTCTCTCCTCTGTGATCCTGCACTCTCTCCTCTGGGATCCCGCACTCTCTCCTCTGTGATCCCACACTCTCTCCTCTGTGATCCCACACTCTCTCCTCTGTGATCTCACACTCTCTCCTCTGTGATCCTACACTCTCTCCTCTGTGATCCTGCACTCTCTCCTCTGCGATCCTGCACTCTCTCCTCTGTGATCCTGCACTCTCTCCTCTGCGATCCTGAACTCTCTCCTCTGTGATCCCGCACTCTCTCCTCTGTGATCCTGCACTCTCTCCTGTGATTCTGCACTCTCTCCTCTGTGATCCCGCACTCTCTCCTCTGTGATCCTAGACTCTCTCCTCTGTGATCCCACACTCTCTCCTCTGTGATCCCACACTCTCTCCTCTGTGATCTCACACTCTCTCCTCTGTGATCCTGCACTCTCTCCTCTGCGATCCTGCACTCTCTCCTCTGCGATCCTGCACTCTCTCCTCTGTGATCCTGCACTCTCTCCTGTGATCCTGCACTCTCTCCTCTGTGATCCTGCACTCTCTCCTCTGTGATCCTGCACTCTCTCCTCTGTGATCCTGCACTCTCTCCTGTGATCCTGCACTCTCTCCTCTGTGATCCTGCACTCTCTCCTCTGTGATCCTGCACTCTCTCCTCTGTGATCCTGCACTCTCTCCTCTGTGATCCTGCACTCTCTTCTCTGTGATCCTGCACTCTCTCCTCTGTGATCCTGCACTCTCTCCTCTGTGATCCTAGACTCTCTCCTCTGTGATCCTGCACTCTCTCCTCTGTGATCCTGCACTCTCTCCTCTGTGATCCTGCACTCTCTCCTCTGTGATCTCACACTCTCTCCTCTGTGATCCTGCACTCTCTCCTCTGTGATCCTGCACTCTCTCCTCTGTGATCCTGCACTCTCTCCTCTGTGATCTCGCACTCTCTCCTCTGTGATCCTGCACTCTCTCCTCTGTGATCCTACACTCTCTCCTCTGTGATCCTGCACTCTCTCCTCTGTGATCCCGCACTGTCTCCTCTGTGATCCTAGACTCTCTCCTCTGTGATCCCGCACTCTCTCCTCTGTGATCCTGCACTCTCTCCTGGGATCCTGCACTCTCTCCTCTGTGATCCTGCACTCTCTCCTCTGTGATCCTGCACTCTCTCCTCTGCGATCCTGCACTCTCTCCTCTGGGATCCCGCACTCTCTCCTCTGTGATCCTGCACTCTCTCCTCTGTGATCCCGCACTCTCTTCTCTGTGATCCCGCACTCTCTCCTCTGTGATCCTGCACTCTCTCCTGGGATCCTGCACTCTCTCCTCTGTGATCCTGCACTCTCTCCTCTGGGATCCTACACTCTCTTCTCTGTGATCCTGCACTCTCTCCTCTGTGATCCTGCACTCTCTCCTCTGTGATCCCGCACTCTCTCCTCTGTGATCCTGCACTCTCTCCTCTGTGATCCTGCACTCTCTCCTCTCTGACCTCTCATTCATATTTTGCATTGTCTGCACTCCTTCATGCTGGTTCTTATCTTCCTTTGTTATCGGTCACCTCCTCCGCCTTATCCTGCAGAAGAGATTCCACCCTCCCCGTTCCACACCATCTCCCTCATTCCAGACTTCCTAACTGGGTTCTGCTCTCGCTGTAAGTCACTTTCTAATCACTTCCAGTATGTAAATATTTATATACAAAGCAGGCAGCTCATTAATTATTGACACAGCTACCCTGTGCCCCGGTCCTAACATTCTAGAAGCTTCTATCCCTCTCCCATGACGGATAAAGTGTCAGAGAAGTCTCATTTGCTGTATTATCCAGACACAAAAACTGAGATCCCAAGGCAGCAGAGAGCGGCGCTCATTTCAACTCTTCTAAGGCGTCTCACTTCCACAGATAACCCCTCCTCCGCACCCAAAACTGATAAAAATACCCCCCAACCTAATACAGCCCCCACACTTTACCTCCGATACCCTAGAGCAAACACGCTCAACCAGCATTCCATGGAACCTTCTTTTACAGGTTCCTAAAGCTGTGGTAGATTGACTTTCCATATGGCGGTGCCTAACAATTTCCAGGTTCATCCCCACTTGACAGAGCCATGACACCAATGATCTTCTAAGGGTGGCATTCTATCTATCATTGTAGAGACAGAATTCCTCCCAACAACTCCTAATGGACTAATCATAGCAAGAGTGTTCCCTGAGACCAGAAAATGAAATGGGTTTTTCTGGGGAGGAAAAAAGATTCAGATAGGTTGTCCTAGAGCCTCCACATGTTGGAGCCATTTAAGATATACAAGCGAGGCCCAGGATGACCGGCGTCAAGTTCTCGCTCGAAGTTTCAGGAGGTCCATTGCAAGGCTATGTGTGGAGTCCACCACTTTACTGCGCTCCGTCCACAATCAGTGTGTTCACCCCAGGAAGATGAGACCGGGCCCCGTACTATTTCCAAGTAAAATACATAGCCCAGTCTCTGAAGTGATCCTGAAAGCCAGGCTCCCCAAAATAAAATATATAGTCTACTCTTCTACAGTGGAAGGAAAACCCCCCAATTCTGGTACAATCAAAAAAGATAATCCTGTCTCTTCAACAGCACTGGGAGCTCCATGGACACCCTTAATGCAAAACTCTCCTCTACAATATGGCTTCCCCCTCCACAGAATGGACCCCCCCCCCTTCATTGTCCTCCGTAGAATGGAACCCTTCTCTCTGCTCCCCTTCTCAATATGGAACCATTTCTCTGCTCCACTCCTTGGTACGGCACGCTGTCGTAGTCAGTATGGATCCCCCTCCACTCTCCTCCTCAGTATGGCACTGCCCTTTCCACTGTCCTCCCTAATATTGAACACCCCTCTCTGCTCTCTTCATCGGTATGGAACCCCACACCTTCTCTCTGCTGTCATCTGTTGTATTGACCCCCCCCCCCCTTCGCTCTCCTCAGTATGAAACCACTCCTCTGCTCTTCTCCTCACTATGGCACCCCCTTAGTATTGCATTCCCTTTCTCTCCATTCCCACTCTGTATGGCACCCCACTCTGCTCTTCTCAGGATGGCACCCCCTCTGCTTTATTCTCACTATAGCACCTCCACTCTCCTCCTCAGCCTGGCTTCACCCCACTTCTCTATTTGACATTCCTCCTCAGTAGGCCCAAAATTCTACCCCCACACATGTAGTTCTCCTAATTGATATGGCATCCCATCCCCCTCAGCTCTTTTTCTTAGTATGTCACCCCATCTGGTTATCTCCTTAGTAAAGCATTTCCCCCTCTCTGCTCTTGTTTTCCATATAGTACCCTCCTCTCCTCCACAGTATGACAACCTCCTCTCCACTCATGGAGAGCCTTGTGGGGTGAGCTTAGGTTTAGGATAGTTCAGGTTATTTTTCCACAATGAAGAGGAGGGCTAGGGGTTTCCATATTGAGAGAGTGGAGGGGTGAGATACTGAGGAGAAGAGCGGACTGGGGAGAGGTTGCCATACTGGGAAGAGCAGAGGGGGGAGAGGTTGCCATAGTGAGGAGAAGAGCGGAGTGGGTAGAGGTTGCCATAATGAGGAGAAGAGCAGAGTGGGGAGAGGTTACCATACTGAGGAGAAGGGAGGAGTGGGGAGAGGTTGCTCTACTGACAAGAAGAGCGGAGTGGGGGAGAGGTTGCCATAATGAGGAGAAGAGGGGAGTGGAGAGAGGTTGCCATAATGAGGAGAAGAGGGGAGTGGGGAAAGGTTGCCATACTGTGGAGAAGAGCGGAGAGGGGAGAGGTTGCCATACTGAGGAGAAGAGGAAAGTGGGGAGAGGTTGCCATACTGAGAAGAAGAGCCGAGTGGGGAGAGGGTGTGACAGACCCATCTGAGGCTAGCCTGCAGTCCCCTTCAAATGCCTCTGTCCCAGGTGGGTCTGTCACAGAGGGGAGTGGGGGGAGGTTGCCATACTGAGGAGAAGCATGGAATGGGGAGAGGATGCCATACTGAGGAGAAGAGCGGAGTAAGGCGAGGTTGCCATACTGAGGAGAAGATCGGAGTGGGGAGCGGTTGCGATACTGAGGAGAAGAGCGGAGTTGGGAGAGGTTGCAATACTGAGGAGAAGAGTTGAGTGGGGAGAGGTTGCAATACTGAGGAGAAGAGTTGAGTGGGGAGAGGTTGCCATATTGAAGAGAAGAGCAGAGTGGGGAGAGGTTGCCATAGTGAGGAGATAGGAAGAGTGGGGGAGAGGTTGCTCCACTGAGAAGAAGAGCAGTGTAGGGAGAGGTTGCCATAATGAGGAGAAGAGGGGAGCGGTGAAGAGGTTTCCATACTGTGGAGAAGAGCGGAGTGGGGAGAGGGTGCCATACAGAGGAGAAGAGCAGAGTGGGGAGAGGTTTCCATACTGAGGAGAAGGGAGGAGTGGGGAGAGGTTGCTCTACTGAGAAGAAGAGCGGAGTAAGGAGAGGGTGCCATAATGAGGAGAAGAGGGGAGCGGGAAGAGGTTGCCATGATGAGGATAAGCATGGAGTGGGGAGAGGGTGCCATACTGAGGTGAAGAGTGGAGTAGGGAGAGGTTGCCATACTGAGGAGAAGAGCAGAGTGGGGAGATGTTGCCACACTGAGGAGTAGAGCGGAGTGGGGAGAGGTTGCCATACTGAGGAGAAGAGCGGAGTGGGTAGAGGTGGCCATACTGAGGAGAAGAGCAGAGTGGGGAGAGGTTGCCATACTGAGGAGAAGAGCAGAGTGGGGAGATGTTGCCACACTGAGGAGAAGAGCGGAGTGGGGAGAGGTTGCCATACTGAGGAGAAGAGCGGAGTGGGTAGAGGTGGCCATAATGAGGAGAAGAGCAGAGTGGGGAGAGGTTTCCATACTTAGGAGAAGGGAGGAGTGGGGAGAGGTTGCTCTACTGAGAAAAAGAGCAGAGTAGGGAGAGGTTGCCATAATGAGGAGAAGAGGGGAGCGGGAAGAGGTTTCCATACTGTGGAGAAGAGCGGAGTGGGGAGAGGGTGCCATACTGAGGAGAAGAGCGGAGTGGGGAGAGGGTGCCATACTGAGGAGAAGAGCGGAGTGGGGAGAGGTTGCCATACTGAGAAGAAGAGGGTATGACAGACCCATCTGAGGCTAGCCTGCAGTCCCATCCAAAAGCCTCTGTCCCAGGTGGGTCTGTTACAGAGGGGAGTGTGGAGAGGATGCCATACTGAAAAGAAGCATGGAATGGGAAGAGGATGCCATACTGAGAAGAAGAGCAGAGTGGGGAGAGGTTGCCATACTGAGGAGAAGAGCAGAGTGGGGAGATGTTGCCACACTGAGGAGAAGAGCGTAGTGGGGAGAGGTTGCCATACTGAGGAGAAGAGCGGAGTGGGTAGAGGTGGCCATAATGAGGAGAAGAGCAGAGTGGGGAGAGGTTTCCATACTGAGGAGAAGGGAGGAGTGGGGAGAGGTTGCTCTACTGAGAAGAAGAGCGGAGTAAGGAGAGGGTGCCATAATGAGGAGAAGAGGGGAGCGGGAAGAGGTTGCCATGATGAGGATAAGCATGGAGTGGGGAGAGGGTGCCATACTGAGGTGAAGAGTGGAGTAGGGAGAGGTTGCCATACTGAGGAGAAGAGCAGAGTGGGGAGATGTTGCCACACTGAGGAGTAGAGCGGAGTGGGGAGAGGTTGCCATACTGAGGAGAAGAGCGGAGTGGGTAGAGGTGGCCATACTGAGGAGAAGAGCAGAGTGGGGAGAGGTTGCCATACTGAGGAGAAGAGCAGAGTGGGGAGATGTTGCCACACTGAGGAGAAGAGCGGAGTGGGGAGAGGTTGCCATACTGAGGAGAAGAGCGGAGTGGGTAGAGGTGGCCATAATGAGGAGAAGAGCAGAGTGGGGAGAGGTTTCCATACTTAGGAGAAGGGAGGAGTGGGGAGAGGTTGCTCTACTGAGAAAAAGAGCAGAGTAGGGAGAGGTTGCCATAATGAGGAGAAGAGGGGAGCGGGAAGAGGTTTCCATACTGTGGAGAAGAGCGGAGTGGGGAGAGGGTGCCATACTGAGGAGAAGAGCGGAGTGGGGAGAGGGTGCCATACTGAGGAGAAGAGCGGAGTGGGGAGAGGTTGCCATACTGAGAAGAAGAGGGTATGACAGACCCATCTGAGGCTAGCCTGCAGTCCCATCCAAAAGCCTCTGTCCCAGGTGGGTCTGTTACAGAGGGGAGTGTGGAGAGGATGCCATACTGAAAAGAAGCATGGAATGGGAAGAGGATGCCATACTGAGAAGAAGAGCAGAGTGGGTAGAGGTTGCCATACTGAGGAGACACATGGAATGGGGAGAGGGTGCCATACTGAGGAGAAGAGCAGAGTGGGGAAAGGTTTCCATGATGAGAATAAGCACGGAGTGAGGAGAGGTTGCCATGATGAGGATACGCATGGAGTGGGTAGAGGTTGCCATGATGAGGATAAGCATGGAGTTGGTAGAGGTTGCCATACTGAGGAGAAGAGCGGAGTGGGTAGAGGTTGCTATAATGAGGAGAAGAGCGGAGAGGGGAGAGGTTGCCATACTGAGGAGAAGAGCGGAGTGGGTAGAGGTTGCTATAATGAGGAGAAGAGCGGAGAGGGGAGAGGTTGCCATACTGAGGAGAAGAGCGGAGTGGGTAGAGGTTGCTATAATGAGGAGAAGAGCGGAGAGGGGAGAGGTTGCCATACTGAGGAGAAGAGCAGAGTGGGTAGAGGTTGCCATACTGAGGAGAAGGCTGGAGTGGAGAGAGGTTGCCATACTGATGGGGAAGAGTGGAGTGGAGAGAGGTTGCCATATTGAAGAGAAGAGCGAAGTAGGGGCTACCATACTATGCAGGAGAGCAGAGTAGGGTCATACTGAGAAGTAGAGGGGACTACATACCAAGATAGAGAGCTGGGTGGGGGCGATATAATGTGTGTTGTATTGAGAGGAGGGGGACATCATATTGATTTTTCTTTCTTCGGGTTGGTGGGAAGTTAGATACACTTTAAATCTACACATGCACTTCATCGGTCTGTTGGATTTTGGGTAGGGTTATAATGAAATGAGGAGTGCCTCTCCCATTATGATTGCAACACATGGGACTGGAATTAATACCTTAAATGGAAAATATCCGGGAAAGGAAAAAAGGAAAATAATTTGTATTCCAAGAAAAGAAAAGAATTGCGATCCACATCTGGCCATCTGGATGCAGCATACTGAGCAGATACATTGACTCCACTTCCCTATGTTTAATCTTCGGATCTTTCCCTCATCTGTATTTCCGGAACATTAAAGTGTATTTAGGTTGTATCACCAAACTGGAACATTCAATAAAATGTCTCTCTGCTGGTAATTCACTTTGTTTTGTGCTGGAGGAAACTCTGTGCTTTCCTTTATATTTTCTCTCCATAACATAGGCCCCACGCTCTGGTATAGGTGAGCACTATGTTGGGGTGCCTCCACCCAATTATTGGGTAGGGGCGTTCTACACTTTGTGACAATCTTCTCTCGTTACTTCATTGTCAGTCTTACTTCTCCTCCGGTATGATGGAGAGAACGATGATACCTCTATATTAGGACAACTTGTCCTAATACATTGCAATGTGTTTTCAATATCCAGAAAATATTGTTGAAAAGAGATGAAACATGAATGGAATGTGTTTATCGGGATGGAAATCCTCCAATCACATGCCTCGATTCCACGAACGCCAGCTATCTGCAGTCTGAACCTACGAGAAAATGTTGGCATTGTACCTTCTCAGCCTCTTTACCCTTCAGGAACCCTTGACATGACATTCTGATCTATAGCTCGTGGTTCCTTATTGCCGTTCGTAGTGTTAGTGCATTGCACACCGTGGAAGCCTTGGCCTTCTATTGGTGGTAAGTGGAAACCTCGACTTATATTTTGGAGTGTGAATGTTATTCTTAGCAGTGTGCCAGCCTGTAATAATGTTAATGTTAAACCTCCAATAATGGTAATGTTAAACCTCTAATAACATTAAGCTCTCACCCGCCATTCTTGACATGCCATTCAGCAGAGAGAGGTCATTGGCTTTCTAAGAACTGTGTGTTGTTTTATATGAAGCAATGTTCTTTTCATTGCTGAAATGCATGCTAGGACAGTGCTTCATAACTAGGGTGCTGTTGGGGTTCCCCTTGGGTGCTGCAAGCAGGGGACGCAGTTTTCTCTGGATTAGCCTCATGAGTTGTCAAGGTGTGGGCGGGTCGGCCACCAGTAACGTACCAACCACTGGCTCCATGATGGAAGAACTGTGTGGTTGGGCTGCTCTATGACGGGGGGCCTATTTGATTTTACTCTGTAATGACATGTATAGGGGGCCTTTGATGTATAGAGGTGACTCTAAAGTGATGAGGGTTCTTATGTATAGGCGGGCTCTGGTGTAATGGAGGGCCTCTGACACGAAGAGAGGTCTCCTGATGTGATGGGGGAACTCCAATGTGAAGGAAGGTCTCCTGACAAGATAGGAGACCTCTAAGGTGTGGAGGGGACCTTTAATGTGATGGGAAAACTCTGATGTGAAAGGGGGGGGGTCATCTCCTGACTTGATGGGGGACAGCTAAGGTGATGGGGGTCCTTTATATGTAGGGGGCCCCTGATGTGATGGGGGAACTCTGATGCATGGTTGGGTCTCCTATATGAAGGGGGCCCTGATTTGAAAGACAGCCTTTGATGTGATGGGGGAACTCTGATGAGAAGGGGGGTTTCCTGACATGATGCGGGGCCTCTGATATGAACGGGGGCCTTTGATGTGATGGGGGACCTCTGATGTAATAGGGGAATTTCTGACGTGATGGAGGACCTCTGATGTGATGGGGGAACCTCTGATGTAATGGGGGGAACCTATGATGTGATGGGGGACCTTTGATGTTATTGGGGAACCTCTGATGTGATGGAGGAACCTCTGATTTGATGGGAGAACCTCTGTTGTGATGGGGGAATCTATGATGTTATGGGAGGACCTCTGATGTGTTTGGGAAACCTATGATGTGATGGGGGAACCTCTGATGTGATGGAGGAACTTCTGATTTGATGGGGGACCTCTGATGTGATGGGGGACCTCTGATGTGATGGAGGAACCTCTGATGTGATGGAGGGACCTCTGATGTGATGGAGGAACTTCTGATTTGATTGGGGAACCTCTGATGTGATGGAGGGACCTCTGATGTGATGGGAGGACCTCTGATGTGATGGAGGAACTTCTGATTTGATGGGGGAACCTCTGATGGGATGGGAGGACCTCTGATTTGACGGGGGAACCTCTGATATGATGGAGGAACCTATGATGTAATGGGGGACCTCTGATATGATGGGAGAACCTCTGATTTGACGGGGGAACCTCTGATGTGATGGAGGACCTCTGATGTGTTGGGAGGACCTCTGATGCGATGGAGGAACCTCTAATGTGATGGGAGAACCTCTGATGTGATGGAGGACCTCTGATGTGTTGGGAGGTAATCTGATGTGATGGGGGAACCTCTCATGTGATGGAAGGACCTCTGATGTGATGGAGGGACCTCTGATGTGATGGGAGGACCTCTGATGTGATGGGGGGGAACTCTGATGTGATGTGGGGACCTCTGATGTGATGGGAGGACCTCTGATGCGATGGAGGAACCTCTAATGTGATGGGAGGACCTCTGATGTGATGGGGGGACCTCTGATGTTATGGGAGGACTTCTGATGTGATGGGAGAACCTCTAATGTGAAGTTCATTTCCTCGAGGTTGTGTCCATTGTCCCAGGTTCAGATTTCCTATGGATAAGTAACATTTAACCTCTTTATCCCCGCCCACCGTGCACATACTGCGGCACTCTGCAGTCCCACCGTTCGTCGCTCGCTCAGCCGCCTGTAGGGGGCGAGTGCGCTCCGCCCCCGCTAATTCCCTGGGGAGCTAGCGCGGGTGACTGGCGGCTCTGATGTCTGCCGGCCACTCACAATCTCCCACAGCAGAGGGAGAAAGACAGACGGCTGATGTAAACACAGCCGTCTGTCATTCTCCCTTAGATTATCACAGAGGCTATATAGGATCGCATGTCTCTGTGATGATCTAACAAGCCACGCCCCCTGACAGTTAGAATCACGCCCCTAGGGTCACACTTAACCCCTTGATCACCAATAAAGTTAACCCCTTCCCTGCCAGTGTCATTAGTACAGTGACAGTGCATATTTTTAGCACTGATTACTGTAGTAATGTCACTGGTCCCCCCCAAAAGTGTCAAAAATGTCAGTCAGGGGTCTGATCTGTCCGCCACAATGTCACAGTCCCGCAAAAAAAAAAAAACGCAGATCGCCGCCATTACTAGTTAAAAAAAAAAAACAATAAAAATGACATAAACCTTTCCCTGTAGTTAGTAAACGCAATAACTTTTGCGCAAACCAATAAAAATACGCTTATTGCGATTTTGTTTACCAAAAATATGTAGCAGAAAACAAATTGGCCTAAAATGTTAAAAAATTTTGATTTTTACTTTTTTTTTGAGAATTTCATATAAAAAATGCGAAAAATATTGTGATTTTTTCAAAATTGTCGCTCTTTTTTTGTTTATAGCCCAAAAAGTAAAAATCGCACCGGTGATCAAATACCACCAAAAGAAAGCTCTGTTTGTGGGAAAAAAAGGACGTTAATTTAGTTTGGGTACAGCGTCGCACGACCGCGCAATTGTCCGTTAGAATCACGCAGTGACTAATCGCAAAATAGGGCCTGGTCATTGAGCAGCCAAATCTTCCGGGGCTAAAGTGGTTAAGGTTTTATCTGGGACCTCCAGATTTTGGTTGCTTAGCACTGTTCCAGGAGGGAATGTTGGGTGTATGTTTTGTAACAAGAATAGTTGTCTCCCGCTTGTTAGAGATGAGCTGCTCCTCTCGCCCCATGCTGCTCACAATGGTGACCTCAGATGCCACAACCAGGAAGGGCTGATATCCATCCACCGGGGGGTAATAAAACTGAGTGCACCATTTGGCAGACACAAATCTATTGCAGCAGTAGCCTGTGGTGGGGTTAGTGAAGCCACCATTAGGCAGATAGGAATACACAGATAAAGTCGGAAGTGACAGAACCCCTGAGGATCTCTCATGGGACCCTAGGATTCTCTGGATCCCCGGCTGGTAAATCACTGTAGAATATGTTTGCAGTCCATCCCATGTTACCATCCTATGGGGGATAGGTGGAATATCAGAGGAGTCACACTCAAATCTTTGATGAACGTCTGACTTCTTTCATCTCACTTTAACCACTTCCGGACTGCCCACCATGTATTTATGTTGGTAATTTGACGGTAAATACCGGGGTTATGGCAGCAGATAGCAGCCATAACCCCGGTATTTTTCTACATGGCGGGCGGTCTTCTTTCACATAAAAGTGGTCCCAGCGGTGGATTCGCTGTGGGATCACTTTTACTGTATGAACGGCGGCCTCCCGGTCGTTTTTGTAATGATATCCTGCGCTGGATAAACGAAAGCTGTCGCAAGAAACCATTTTGTCAGAGCAGCCATGACAGTTTACAAAGCCCCTCACTCACCCAGCCCCCTCCTCGAGATAATTAATTCCTGGAATGCGGAGGGCTTCAACTTCAAAGAAACGGCCCCTCAAAGAAACCTTATCTCAGCACAGACAGAAATCCTAGCAGATGTCGTTTCTTCCAGAACAGGCCGATCATAAACGGAGCCAATCCATTAAGGCTGACCAGAGCAGTGCCATAAATGCCACAACAGCCAAGCTGTTCATTAGAACATCTAACAATCCATACACAATTCATAAATGCAGACAGGAACATGACACATTAACAATAAGTATACAGTGGGTACGGAAAGTATTCAGACCCCCTTAAATTTTTCACTCTTTGTTATATTGCAGCCATTTGCTAAAATCATTTAAGTTCATTCTTCTTCCTCATGAATGTACACATAGCACCCCATACTGACAGAAAAACACAGAATTGTTGACATTGTTGCAGATTTATTAAAAAAGAAAAACTGAAATATCACATGGTCCTAAGTATTCAGACCCTTTGCTGTGACACTCATATATTTAACTTTCCATTTCCATTTCTTCTGATCATCCTTGAGATGGTTCTACACCTTCATTTGAGTCCAGCTGTGTTTGATTATACTGATTGGACTTGATTAGGAAAGCCCCACACCTGTCTATATAAGACCTTCCAGATCACAATGCATGTCAGAGCAAATGAGAATCATGAGGTCAAAGGAACTGCCTGAAGAGCTCAGAGACAGAATTGGGGCAAGGCACAGATCTGGCCAAGGTT
This sequence comes from Pelophylax lessonae, assembly GCF_965119305.1. Lineage (NCBI taxonomy): Eukaryota > Metazoa > Chordata > Amphibia > Anura > Ranidae > Pelophylax > Pelophylax lessonae. The sequence continues at coordinate 2,144,013 of NC_138774.1, read as the reverse complement.
ACAAAAAGATTTCTGCTGCACTTAAGGTTCCTAAGAGCACAGTGGCCTCCATAATCCTCAAATGGAAGACGTTTGGGACGACCAGAACCCTTCCTAGAGCTGGCCGTCCGGCCAAACTGAGCTATCGGGGGAGAAGAGCCTTGGTGAGAGAGGTAAAGAAGAACCCAAAGATCACTGTGGCTGAGCTCCAGAGATGCAGTCAGGAGATGGGAGAAAGTTGTAGAAAGTCAACCATCACTGCAGCCCTCCACCAGTCGGGGCTTTATGGCAGAGTGGCCCGACGGAAGCCTCTCCTCAGTGTAAGACACATGAAAGCCCGCATGGAGTTTGCTAAAAAACACCTGAAGGACTCCAAGATGGTGAGAAATAAGATTCTCTGGTCTGATGAGACCAAAATAGAACTTTTTGGCCTTAATTCTAAGCGGTATGTGTGGAGAAAACCAGGCACTGCTCATCACCTGTCCAATACAGTCCCAACAGTGAAGCATGGTGGTGGCAGCATCATGCTGTGGGGGTGTTTTTCAGCTGCAGGGACAGGACGACTGGTTGCAATCGAGGGAAAGATGAATGCGGCCAAGTACAGGGATATCCTGGACAAAAACCTTCTCCAGAGTGCTCTGGACCTCAAACTGGGCCGAAGGTTTACCTTCCAACAAGACAATGACCCTAAGCACACAGCTAAAATAACGAAGGAGTGGCTTCACAACAACTCCGTGACTGTTCTTGAATGGCCCAGCCAGAGCCCTGACTTAAACCCAATTGAGCATCTCTGGAGAGACCTAAAAATGGCTGTCCACCAACGTTTACCATCCAACCTGACAGAACTGGAGAGGATCTGCAAGGAGGAATGGCAGAGGATCCCCAAATCCAGGTGTGAAAGACTTGCTGCATCTTTCCCAAAAAGACTCCTGGCTGTATTAGATCAAAAGGGGGCTTCTACTAAATACTGAGCAAAGGGTCTGAATACTTAGGACCATGTGATATTTCAGTTTTTCTTTTTTAATAAATCTGCAACAATGTCAACAATTCTGTGTTTTTCTGTCAGTATGGGGTGCTATGTGTACATTCATGAGGAAGAAGAATGAACCTAAATGATTTTAGCAAATGGCTGCAATATAACAAAGAGTGTAAAATTTAAGGGGGTCTGAATACTTTCCGTACCCACTGTATATTTGGATGAGAAATGTCATACTGATCGAATTAAGACCAGGCATGACCACACTATCACATATAGAATAGAAGCTAGCTGTCAGATGCCTTGCGGGTCAGAGGTTACTTTGAGATGGCCTGTGTTTGGTATCTATGGATATGAAATTCAATGCTGCACAATAATCTATCAGTTTCAAGAAGGCAACTGGTAGATATTGGAAGATATGAATTATGTTATAAATCTGTCTATACGGGAGGTTCCTTGGTATTGTCGTAAACCTTAGGGCCGCCCATGGCCACTGTGTTTATTGGTCAGGGACCTCTGTTAACACCCCCTGTGGTCTCAGAGAAAAAGAGAGAGGCAGATGGGGTTAGAGAGTTCTCATGGTAACATCAAAAAAGGAACATCTATCAAGTTTGAGAACCAATCACACTGGCTCAGCTTCTGAAACTCTGATAATACTCAGGACATTGAATGCAAGTATCTGTAGTGTATTCACACAGACCAGGCTGTACAGGTTGCTTCTTTATTCACTGCACATCAGCATGCAACTAACTTCAGCCACACCCAGCTCCCAGACATACATAATTGTAACATTTTGCAGACAGCAACTTAACCTGTTGCTCACCATACTACAGTATCCTTATTTCTCAATTCTATCTTATTTTTCTAAATTGCTGAATTATGTCGCTATTTCTTTGAAACACTTTTTTCTGTAAATATCTTATTTGCACCAATTTTAACCTTTTTATTATTAAACTTTATTCTGAAAAGTGTTAATCTTGTCCCTAAGCTCTTAATGCAAACTAACAACGAACCTGTCTCTTGAAGAGCGCTACTGTAAAGAATAAATCCTCTGAACATTCCTGTCTGTGGTGACAGTGCGTGTTACAGATGATTATTCTAAAGTCATAATTGGTATTTCTAAAATTACGAGCGTCCGCTGGGCTCATAACGTAGCGGTGGTGGCAGTGGAAGGGTTAATTGCTTAATTAACCCGCTGACAATCGCTCTCAGCCTGCTGGCATCTAGATTGTGGTCCTGCAAGCTGGAAGTGACATTGTTACGCAAGTGACGGCAGAGTGTGAGATTGCCTGGTCCTTGGTCACGAGTTAGTGAGAAGGGCAGGGATCTGATACCCGCCACGTCACAGTTTTCTCTGCTTTCCGGAGCTGTCGGTAGCGGGGAAAACAATCTGGTCCTCTCCCCTCCTAGGCAGGAAGTCGAGTGAGGGCAAGATGGCCCCCACTCCACTCTATGGTCTTGGAGGACCGGAGCGATGTCAAACGTCACTTCCTCCCAATGGCCTTAAAGGGGCCATTTATTTTTTCTTGCAGAAAAAAAGTGACTTTTTTTTTAAAGTGTAGTGAGATGTGAGGTCTTTTTGACCCCAGATCTCACATTAAAGAGGACCTGTCCTGCTTATATCTTTTACAAGGGATGTTTACATTCCTTGTAATAGGAATAAAAGTGATACATTTTTTTTAAAGGGACAGTGTAAAAATAAAAGGTAAAATAAATAAGAATAAAAATTTTAAAGCACCCCATCCCTTCGAGCTCGCGCGCAGAAGCGAACGCAAATGCAAGTCGCGCCCACATATGTAAACGGTGTTCAAAGCACACATGTGAGGTATTGCCGTGATTGTTAGAGCGAGAGCAACAATTCTATTCCCCAAACTCCTCTGTAACTCTAAACTGGTAACCTGTAGACATTTTTAAACGTCGACTATGGAGATTTTTAAGTACCAATGTTTGTGGCCATTCCACAAGCGTGCGCAATTTTGAAGCATGACATGTTCGGTTTCTATTTACGCGGCGTAACATCATCTTTCACATTATAGAAAAAAATGGGTTAACTTTACTGTTTTCTTATTTTTTAATTTAAAAAAAGTGTATTTTTTCCAAATAAAATTGCGTTTGTAAGACCTCTGCGCAAATACGGTGTGACAAAGTATTGCAATGATCTCCATTTTATTCTCTAGGGTCTCTGCTAAAAAACATATATATAATGTTTGGGGGTTCTAAGTAATTTTCTAGAAAAAAATACTGATTTTAACTTGTAAACAAGTGTCAGAAATAGGCCCGGTCCTTAAGTGGTGCCAATCAGGCCCCTAGACACGATACCCTGTAATCACAATACTGTTTTTGCGAGGGTCTCCAATGTCTCTACCCCTTTAGTCAGCTGTCAGGGACCTCTGGGTTCTGCTCCCTCCTTCTGGTCCCCAGGCTGACCGCCTGTGACTGCGTGTCACTGCTACAGAGGAGGAGGCAGCCGCCACCCTCCCTCTGGGACTCTGCTCACCAGCCAAAGACGCCGCAGCACATGTGCTCCTGGCTTTTATACCACACCCCACAATGCACTGAGACAATCAGTATGTGCCAATCACTGGGGCTGTATCAAAGCCTGTGTACTCATTAGTCAGATTTCCTCCACTGTCCAATATGCCTCCCTTTTGGACCAGTATGAAACCCTCCCTAGACTAGATGAATCACACACTGAGCACCATGAGCAGACCTCACTCACAGATCCTGCTCTCTGGTAGGCAGAAAGCAATATAGATCTCCCTGTAGTTCCTCTGATAGACAGAGCCAAAACGATACTCTCTCACTAGCACCTATCTAGGAGGGTGCTACACTCACCCCCCACCAAACCGAGCCATGTCCTCACTAGCACCTACCTAGGAGAGTGCTACACTCACCCCCCACCAAACCGAGCCATGTCCTCACTAGCACCTACCTAGGAGGGTGCTACACTCACCCCCCACCAAACCGAGCCATGTCCTCACTAGCACCTACCTAGGAGGGTGCTACACTCACCCCCCACCAAACCGAGCCATGTCCTCACTAGCACCTACCTAGGAGGGTGCTACACTCACCCCCCACCAAACCGAGCCATGTCCTCACTAGCACCTACCTAGGAGGGTGCTACACTCACCCCCCACCAAACCGAGCCATGTCCTCACTAGCACCTACCTAAAAGGGTGCTACACTCACCCCCCACCAAACTGAGCCATGTCCTCACTAGCACCTACCTAGGAGGGTGCTACACTCACCCCCCAACAAACCAGCCATGTCCTCACTAGCACCTACCTAGGAGGGTGCTACACTCACCCCCCACCAAACCGAGCTATGTCCTCGCTAGCACCTACCTAGGAGGGTGCTACACTCACCCCCCACCAAACTGAGCCATGTCCTCACTAGCACCTACCTAGGAGGGTGCTACACTCACCCCCCACCAAACCGAGCCATGTCCTCACTAGCACCTACCTAGGAGGGTGCTACACTCACCCCCCACCAAACCGAGCCATGTCCTCACTAGCACCTACCTAGGAGGGTGCCCACACTCACCCCCCACCAAACCGAGCCATGTCCTCACTAGCACCTACCTAGGAGGGTGCTACACTCACCCCCTGCCAAACCGAGCCAAGTCCTCACTAGCACCTACCTAGGAGGGTGCTACACTCACCCCCTGCCAAACCGAGCCATGTCTTCACTAGCACCTACCTAGGAGGGTGCTACACTCACCCCCTGCCAAACCGAGCCATGTCTTCACTAGCACCTACCTAGGAGGGTGCTACAGTGGTTAATATCAAATCTGTGAATTACAAATAGTGAGTATAATTGTGCGGTTCACCGCTGGATCAGGGGTCTTCATACTATGCCCTCCAGTTGTTCAGGAACTACAATTCTCATCATGCCTAGTCATGTCTGTGAATGTCAGAGTTTACAATGCCTCATAGGATGTGTAGTTCCGCAACAGTTGGAGGGCCGTAGTTGTGGGATCCCTGTCCTAGATCTTCAGATAGATGGGGAAGGATGGTCACCGCGCCTGCACTGGTGAGACGGGAAATAGACTGAAGTCAATGTTTAGATCCCGGATAGAAGAAACAACAAATGCATTCCATTGACATCCCAATCTTATTAATTTCCAACACTGAAGACACATTGTCATATCCTGAGGAGAATTCCCGGAATATATCCCAGCCATTCCATACATATGAGAGATGAGCCGCTCCTCCGATCCCACAATGGTGACATCAGATGGCGTCCTATGAGATCAATCAGATCAGATATAGACACAACAACCCATGCAGCCGCTGTGGGGCCCAAGGGTGGGAAGGGGGCCCTGATGTCTCCATGACAAGTCAGACACTTGGGATAATGTTGTTACCAGTCACAGATCCTCTTCTTTACCCCCTCCCGGCATCTGTGAGAAGATTTATTGCCTCCAGAACTGCTCATCCTGGCCATGACCCCCGTAAGTGTAATGCTCGTCCGGCCATGACCCTGGTATGTGTAATGCCCGGCCACGACCCCGGCTAATATATTCAGCCCCAGCATCTACGTTTGCCCAGTTTTCTTGACTGGCTGAAGTCGCCGTATGGTTGAGAATTTTCCAGGGCCACCCACAGCTTGGATTGCGGCCGGTTCTTGCTGCTTGTCCTTGGCATACTTTATGTTAGGATCAATGAAACTATGGTGCCACGGAGAGGTCGCCCGGAGGCCCCATAAATGGTAGGTACACCCCTGGCTCCAGATACCTCCACTTCATCATATAGGAGAGGATATGAGATTAGAAAGTCATGAGGGCCGATCATCCCAGTGGAGGTCAGGTCATGGGCAGATCATCCCCGAAGGGATAAAACCCCCCAACTGTTTATATTAGAGAAAAGCAGGAAGTTCCCCTCATTTGTCATGAAGACATTCACCGATTCAGCACTCATATATACCAGATCTGAGGCTACAAAGTATATAAAGATAATGTACAAAATGTCCATGTGGTTTGCATTATACTGTGTATAAGAAGACGTGATTATCACCCACGCCCTGACGTCAGACCCTTGTCCTTCTCACCATCTCATGACAAAGGACAGGACAATCCAGCACCGCGCTGTCACTTGTGTAACAATGCCCCTCTCAGTCCCACCCGGGACAAAGATTTTCCAGCTTGTGGGACCCAATCTAGGTGCCAGCAGCCTGAGAGTAATTACCACTGCGTTAAGTTAACTACTTACCGCAAAGTGACGTAGGGGTACGTCGGCAGACTTTGCGGGGTTATACCGGGATGATGCCTTTAGCTAGAGGCACCACCCGGGTACCATGGTTTACAGCCAACAGTCGGCTTTCCATCGGTAACGACCGATGCGGCTCGGGAGCCGCTCGATTGTTACCCGGGTGAGCGGGAGGGGACGTTCCCCCCCTCCCGCCGCCTTCCGTGACTTTGCCCGGGCCTCCCGTCCCACCGGGAGACCCGAGCACCCATCCGCCGGCTGGATGGAGTCCCGATCTAAGCTGAAAGCAGCTTTGATCGGGTCTCCGATGACGTAACCCGGAGGCGGCGTCCATTACGTCACTTCCGGGTTACTCTGCTGCAAAAAGGCGGCAGATTAAAAAAAACGGCTGTATGCAAAAATGCTGTTTTCGGCATTTTGCATACATGGAGGTGTAGTGGAGGGGTCGAGGGTCTTTTAGACCCTCGATCCCTCCATAAAGAGTACCTGTCACTCCTATTACTGTCACATTCCCCCCGATCCCTCCATAAAGAGTACCTGTCACTCCTATTACTGTCACATTCCCCCCGATCCCTCCATAAAGAGTACCTGTCACTGCTATTACTGGCACATTCCCCCCCGATCCCTCCATAAAGAGTACCTGTCACTGCCTATTACTGTCACATTCCTCCCCGATCCCTCCATAAAGAGTACCTGTCACTGCTATTACTGTCACATTCCCCCCCCCCCCCCGATCCCTCCATAAAGAGTACCTGTCACTGCTATTACTGTCACATTCCTCCCCGATCCCTCCATAAAGAGTACCTGTCACTGCCTATTACTGTCACATTCCCCCGATCCCTCCATAAAGAGTACCTGTCACTGCCTATTACGGTCACATTCCCCCGATCCCTCCATAAAGAGTACCTGTCAGTGCTATTACTGTCACATTCCTCCCGATCCCCCAATAAAGAGTACCTGTCACTCCTATTACTGTCACATTCCCCCCGATCCCTCCATAAAGAGTACCTGTCACTGCCTATTACTGTCACATTCCCCCCCGATCCCTCCATAAAGAGTACCTGTCACTGCTATTACTGTCACATCCCCCCCCCCCCCCGATCCCTCCATAAAGAGTACCTGTCACTGCTATTACTGTCACATTCCTCCCCGATCCCTCCATAAAGAGTACCTGTCACTGCTATTACTGTCACATTCCTCCCCGATCCCTCCATAAAGAGCACTTGTCACTGCTATTACTGTCACATTCCTCCCCGATCCCTCCATAAAGAGTACCTGTCACTCCTATTACTGTCACATTCCCCCGATCCCTCCATAAAGAGTACCTGTCACTCCTATTACTGTCACATTCCCCTCAATCCCTCCATAAAGAGTACCTGTCACTCCTGTTACTGTCACATTCCCCTCAATCCCTCCATAAAGAGTACCTGTCACTGCTATTACTGTCACATTCCTCCCCGATCCCTCCATAAAGAGTACCTGTCACTCCTATTACTGTCTCATTCCCCTCAATCCCTCCATAAAGAGTACCTGTCACTGCTATTACTGTCACATTCCTCCCCGATCCCTCCATAAAGAGTACCTGTCACTGCTATTACTGTCACATTCCTCCCGATCCCTCCATAAAGAGTACCTGTCACTGCTATTACTGTCACATTCCCCCCCCATCCCTCCATAAAGAGTACCTGTCACTCCTATTACTGTCACATTCCCCCTGATCCCTCCATAAAGAGTACCTGTCACTGCTATTACTGTCACATTCCCCCCCCCCCCCGATCCCTCCATAAAGAGTACCTGTCACTGCCTATTACTGTCCCATTCCCCCGATCCCTCCATAAAGAGTACCTGTCACTGCTATTACTGTCACATTCCCCTCGATCCCTCCATAAAGAGTACCTGTCACTCCTATTACTGTCACATTCCCCCCGATCCCTCCATAAAGAGTACCTGTCACTGCTATTACTGTCACATTCCTCCCGATCCCTCCATAAAGAGTACCTGTCACTGCTATTACTGTCACATTCCCCTCGATCCCTCCATAAAGAGTACCTGTCACTGCTATTACTGTCACATTCCTCCCCGATCCCTCCATAAAGAGTACCTGTCACTGCTATTTCTGTCACATTCCCCTCGATCCCTCCATAAAGAGTACCTGTCACTGCTATTACTGTCACATTCCCCCCGATCCCTCCATAAAGAGTACCTGTCACTCCTATTACTGTCACATTCCTCCCCGATCCCTCCATAAAGAGTACCTGTCACTGCTATTACTGTCACATTCCCCCCGATCCCTCCATAAAGAGTACCTGTCACTCCTATTACTGTCACATTCCCCCGATCTCTCCATAAAGAGTACCTGTCACTCCTATTACTGTCACATTCCCCTCAATCCCTCCATAAAGAGTACCTGTCACTGCTATTACTGTCAAATTCCTCCCCGATCCCTCCATAAAGAGTACCTGTCACTGCCTATTACTGTCACATTCCTCCCCGATCCCTCCATAAAGAGGACCTGTCACTGCCTATTACTGTCACATCCCCCGATCCCTCCATAAAGAGTACCTGTCACTGCTATTACTGTCACATTCCCCCTGATCCCTCCATAAAGAGTACCTGTCACTCCTATTACTGTCACTTTCCCCCCGATCCCTCCATAAAGAGTACCTGTCACTCCTATTACTGTCACATTCCCCCCCGATCCCTCCATAAAGAGTACCTGTCACTGCTATTACTGTCACATTCCCCCCGATCCCTCCATAAAGAGTACCTGTCACTGCTATTACTGTCACATTCCTACCCGATCCCTCCACAAAGAGTACCTGTCACTGCATATTACTGTCACATTCCTCCCGATCCCTCCATAAAGAGTACCTGTCACTGCTATTACTGTCACATTCCTACCCGATCCCTCCATAAAGAGTACCTGTCACTGCTATTACTGTCACATTCCTACCCGATCCCTCCATAAAGAGTACCTGTCACTGCTATTACTGTCACATTCCTCCCCGATCCCTCCATAAAGAGTACCTGTCACTCCTATTACTGTCACATTCCCCTCGATCCCTCCATAAAGAGTACCTGTCACTGCTATTACTGTCACATTCCCCCCGATCCCTCCACAAAGAGTACCTGTCACTGCATATTACTGTCACATTCCCCCCGATCCCTCCACAAAGAGTACCTGTCACTGCTATTACTGTCACATTCCCCCCGATCCCTCCACAAAGAGTACCTGTCACTCCTATTACTGTCACATTCCTACCCGATCCCTCCATAAAGAGTACCTGTCACTGCTATTACTGTCACATTCCTACCCGATCCCTCCATAAAGAGTACCTGTCACTGCTATTACTGTCACATTCCCCCCGATCCCTCCATAAAGAGTACCTGTCACTGCTATTACTGTCACATTCCCCCCGATCCCTCCATAAAGAGTACCTGTCACTCCTATTACTGTCACATTCCCCCCGATCCCTCCATAAAGAGTACCTGTCACTGCATATTGCTGTCACAAGGGATGTTTTCATTGCTTGTGACAGCAATAAAAGTGATCAGATTTTTTTTTTTTTTTTTAAAAAAACCTGTAATAAAGTTAAAAAAAAAAAATAAATAGGAAAAAAAAATTTTAGCCGCACCCGTCACCGTTAGCTCGCACGCGAAAAAAACATATACGGAAGTCAAGCCGTGAATGAAATCGCTGTTCAAACCACACATGTGAGGTATCGCCGCGATCGCCAGAGTGTGAGCAATAATTAAAAAAAAAGAGCTACACTCTAACTCTAAACTGGTAACCGTTAAAAAAATTTAAAGCGTCGCCTATTGAGATTTCTATTGAATAGTTTGTCGCCATTCCACGGGTGTGCGCAATTTTAAACCGCAACATGTTGGGTATCTATTTACTCGGCGTGACATCATCTTTCTTAATATACAAAAAAAATGGGCTAACTTTACTGTTTAGTATTTTTTAAATGCAGTGAAATGTGATTTTTCCTAATTTTTCCAAAACAAATGGCGTTTTAAAGACCGCTTCGCAAATACCGCGTGACAAAAAATATTGCAATGACCGCCATTTGATTCTCCAGAGTCTTTGCTAAAAAAATATATATAATGTTTGGGGGTTCTAAGTAGTTTTCTAGGAAAAACTACTGATTTTATCTTGTGAACAAAAAGTGTCGGAAATAGGGCTGGGGTTTAAGTGGTTAATTAAGCAATTTCCCTTTAAATGCCACCACCAACTTTTACCGAAGAGTCGGAACTTTCACAAGATCAGCAATACCAACCATGATCTGAGAATAATCGTCTGTAACACACAGGTACAGCGCATGCGGAAAGTACTCACAGAGCTTCACTTCTTCCACATGTTATGTTACAGCCTTATTCCACAATGGATTAAATTCATTATTTTCCTCAAAATCCTACAAACCCCTCCCCCATAATGACAACGTGAGAGAAGTTTGAAATCTTTGCAAATTTATTAAAAATAAAAAAGGAAAAAAATCCCATGTACATAAGTATTCACACCCTTTGACATGTGCATAAGTATTCACACCCTTGTCCATGACACTCAAAAATTAGCTCAGGTGCATCCTGTTTGCACTGATCATCTTTGAGATGTTTCTACAACTTGATTGGAGTCCACCTGTGATAAATTCAGTTGATTGGACATGATTTGGGAAGGCACACACCTGTCTATATAAGGTCCCACAGTTAACAGTGCATGTCAGAGCACAAACCAAGCCATGAAGGAATTGTCTGTAGACCTCGGAGACAGGATTGTATTGAGGCACAGATCGGGGGAAGGGTACAGAAACATTTCTGCAGCATTGAAGGTCCCAATGAGCACAGTGGCCTCCATCATCTGTAAATGGAAGAAGTTTGGAACCACCAGGACTCTTCCTAGAGCGGCCGCCCGGCCAAACTGAGTGATCGGGGGAGGGGGGCCTTAGTCAGGGAGGTGACCAAGAACCCAATGGTCACTCTGACAGAGCTCCAGCGTTTCTCTGTGGAGCGAGGAGAATCTTCCAGAAGAACATCCATCTCTGCAGCACTCCACCAATCAGGCCTGTATGGGTGTGGCCAGACGGAAGCCACTCCTCAGTAAAAGTCACATGACAGCCCGCCTGGAGTTTACCAAAAGGCACCTGAAGGACTCTCAGACCATGAGAAACAAAATTCTCTGCTCTGATGAAACAAAGATTGAACTCTTTGGTCTGAATGGCAAGCGCCATGTCTGGAGGAAACCAGGCACCGCCCATCACCTGGCCAATACCATCCCTACTGTGAAGCATGGCGGTGGCAGCATTATGGAGTGGGGATGTTTTTCAGCGGCAGGAACTGGGAGACTAGTCAGGATGGAGGGAAAGATGAATGCAGCAATGTACAGAGACATCCTTGATGAAAACCTTCTCCAGAGCGCTCTGGACCTCAGACTGGGGTGAAGGTTCATCTTCCAACAGGACAACGACCCTAAGCATACAGCCAAGATAACAAAGGAGTGGCTACGGGACAACTCTGTGAATGTCCTTGAGTGGCCCAGCCAGAGCCCAGACTTGAACCCGATTGAACATCTCTGGAGAGATCTGAAAATGGCTGTGCACCGACCCTCCCCCATCCAACCTGATGGAGCTTGAGAGGTCCTGCAAAGAAGAATGGGAGAAACTGCCCAAAAATAGGAGTGCCAAGCTTGTAGCATCATACTCAGAAATACTGGAGGCTGGAATTGGTGCCAAAGGAGCTTCACCAAAGTATTGGGCAAAGGGTGTGAATACTTATGTACATGGCAAAGGGTGTGAATACTTATGTACATGGAGTTTTTTTATTTTTCATAAATTTGCAAAGATTTCCAACAAACTTCTCTCACGTTGTCATTATGGGGGATTGTTTGTAGAATTTTGAGGAAAATAATGAATTTAATAAATTTTGGAGTAAGGTCGTAACATAACAAAATATGGAAAAAGTGAAGCGCTGTGAATATTTCCGGATGCGCTGTATGTCCAGAGGATTTATACTATACAGTAGCGCTCTTCAAGAGACAGCAACATTTTTTTTTAGTTTGCATTGAAAGGTTTTTAGAGACAAGGTTAAAGGAGTTGTAAAGGCAGAAAGTGCATTCTATACTTTAAGATAAAAAGCCTTCTGTGTGTAGCAGCCCCCCTAATACTTGCCTGAGACCCATTTATATCCAGCGATGTCCATGAGTCCCTTGGCGGTCCGGGACTCTCCCTCACTCTCCCTCCTGATTGGCTGAGACACAGCCATGACACCATTGGCTCCCGCAGCTGTCAATTAACGCCAGTTAGCCAATCAGAAGAGAGAGGATAACAGAGAAAATTGTGAGTTGAAAAGGAAGAATACTTGCAATGTCCCGATTTCAGCAGAGTCCAGTCAAGGAGCAATGTGTTATTGCCTTTCATAACTTAGCAGATGTTCCTTGGTTGAGGGTACATGAGAACTGTCCTGGCATCCCTCTTTTCTCTGGGATCAAAGGGGTGTTGACAGAGGCCATCGGACCAATTAAGCGTCTGAGGAGTAGCCATCGTGTTTATGACTGTATCATGGCCCTACCTTACACACAGTTTTTTACCAACATGAATATCTTCCAATATGTACTGGTTGCATTCTGGAAACTGGTAGACTATTGTTCAGCATTTTATTTTGTGTCCAGTGATACCAGAGTATATCGGATGGGCCGGTCAACCAGGAGGTATGAGACTGCTATCTCCCCTTCTGTATGCTCTAGTGAAGAGTGGAAGGTGGTCCTCAGGGGGAGTCTCAGGGGTAAAAAAATGATCATCTTGGGGGCTCAAGGATGGAAAGGTGTAATTTGGGGGGGCTTGAGAGTGGACAGGGCTCCTCAGGGGAGGGGGCTTAAAAAGTTGAAAGCATTCCTCAGGGGGTTCATAAGGGTCCTGGGGGGGGTCTCAGGGGTAGAAAGCGATCATCTGGGGGGTCCAAGAGTGGAAGGCAGTCCTTGGGGGGGGGGTCTCAGGGGTAGAAAGGGATGACCTGGGGGGTTCAAGAATGGAAAGCGGTGCTCGGGGGGTCTCAGGGGTAGAAAGGGATCATCTTGGGGGCTCAATGGTGGAAAGGGGTCATTTGGGGGGCTTGAGAGTGGACAGGGCTCCTTAGGGGAGGGGGCTCAAGAGTTGAAACCATTTCTCAGGGTGGTTGAAAGGGATTAACCTCGATTTGTTCAGGAGAATATTCCCTATTCAAATATGCAGTCGACCCCTGCAAAGTCGCGGTTCAGAGTTCAGGCCTCAGTCGTTCGTGGATTTTTCCTTAGAGTCTAACTAATAATTGTTTGCGGAAGCCCCTGCAATTTCGCAGAAACCAAAAATATCCTCTGCCATTTATTTATGGCTTTTTTCGTGGTAATATATAATTTTTCATGCATTTTAACGCTAAATTATTAAGAACAATTTAATTTACTAATTTCGTAACACAAATATTAACATAAATTCCATTTATAGGCATATTTTTCACAGTTCACAGTTTTTCGTGTAGCAGTATTTCCAGGTCTTATGCCTGACGTGGGTCTGCCATTGTTACCGGTGACACTTCCAACACATTTGAGTTGTGACCCCAGGTGTGAGAACTGAGACAATGACCATTCCGGCATCTTTGGCTTGTTTTGTCTTATTGTATTTAGGGGATGGGGGAAGGGAATGAGTGGGATACTCCTCTGGCTCTACTAGGTTTGACTGGGACACTATACAGAAAAAATGCCCACTGGCGCTGTCTTGACGCCAGCTGAATGCTGACCAGCGCTTCCTGACGCTTAAAGATACCGTGATACTGAAATTGTGCTGGAACCTCGACTTTAACTTGACTGTTAACTCAGAAGATCCAGGACTGTGGATTACTTGACTCCTGACACTGCTTTAGCTCAAAAGTCAATGAACAGCTCCCTACAGGCTCCCTACAGCCCTGCACTGGCTGAGGCAGCTCCTTGGAAATACTGCAACTCTCAACTCTGTACACTTCCCACTATACACGGACTCTTCAGGGCCCTAACTGCAGGCGCCCCCTTTAACACTTCAGGGTCCTCTACCCAGGTACCCCCTCTACCACTTCAGGGTCCTCTGACTAGGTACCCCCCTCTAATACTTCAGGGTCCTATGACCAGGCACCCCCTTTTAACAGCTAGCTGACTCCTGGATCCCTAGAACCTTCTCCGGAGTGGTCCCCTCTGATGCTAGGCAGACCCTAAGGGGCAGTCCGCAGTACTCATGACCTTTGTAGGCTTTCCTGGAACTGGACCCCTCTCTCTCTCTGCTGGTTCTCGGCACACCGGACCCCTTTACAGCTCAGCTCAGCACTCTCTGGATTCTCAGGCAGCCACCCGAGACACCCGCTTCCTCTGACAGGAGGAGAGACAGCTGTACTCTTCCTCCCAGGACTCTGCTTCCCGCCAAAAACCCTGCTTAATGCGTTCCCCTCACACTTATACCCACTTCCAGAATCCTTTGTGGCAGAATATGCCTTCTGGGGTAGCTACAAGCCTGAATGAGTCTCTGATTGAGTTTCCTCCACTGCCCAATGAGAATCCTCTCATAGAGCCAGTGGGGAGACTCCCCTCTCAGTAACCTCACCTGGGTCCTCTACCTAGGTACTCTCTCTACCACTTCAGGGTCCTCTGACTAGGTACCCCCTCTAATACTTCAGGGTCCTATGACCAGGCACCCCCTTTAACAGCTAGCTGACTCCTGGATCCCTAGAACCTTCTCCGGAGTGGTCCCCTCTGACGCTAGGCAGACCCCCAGGGGCAGTCCGCAGTACTCACGACCTTTGTAGGCTTTCCTGGAACTGGACCCCTCTCTCTCTCTCCGCTGGTTCTCGGAACACCAGACCCCTTTACAGCTCAGCACTCTCTGGATTCTCAGGCAGCCACCTGAGACACCCGCTTCCTCTGACACGAGGAGAGACAGCCGTACTCTCCCTCCTGGACTTCCTGCCAAAGACGCTGCATCATGCGTTCCCCTCAAACTTTTACCCACTCCCAGAATCCTTTGCGGCAGAATCTGCCTTCTGGGGTAGCTACAAGCCTGAATGAGTCTCCGATTGGGTTTCCTCCACTGCCCAATGAGAATCCTCTCATAGAGCCAGTGGGGAGACTCCCCTCTCAGCAGAGACACCTTGGAGACATGAGAGCCCAGCTGAAATCATGGCCCTGCTGTTAGGCAGCCAAGGCCCACTATATTTTACCTAGCACCTACCTTGTACGTAACCCCAACCCCCCCCCCCCCCAATTTCGGGGGTCGACTGTATGCTTAATATTATTGTGTCTTGGTCCTGTTGGATTTTAAGTTGTGAATTGGGCAGAGGTCTAATGGAGGTCGCCCCACGTCTGGCTGCTTTCTTTGTTGACATGTTAATAAACGCTTTGTGTCCTTATTGATGTGATTGTCCTACAAACCACGGATGACAGAACTGAAGGATTTGGTCATAGTTTTACGATCGGTCAGAGGGAGGTGGTAATCTGTCGATTTTTTATGGTCAGCAGAAACTAACAGACATCCTGGCAGAACTCAACAAAGACAATAGAGTGGATGTATGGAGTCAATAGGCAGCATTCTTCTGTAGGGTCAGAATTTTCCCATATCATGGATCTTCTCCATTCCTAGGCATTGAGGAAATCCCAGTATCACCCGGGGTGACCGCTCCTCACAGAATATCATTTATTTTAGTTCTGGACTGTGATTGGTTGATCTGTATAGAGGTCACACCCACTTCTGGTATGTGTACTTTGCGTGCAGAATGGACAAGATCAGTGTAATGAGGGCCACTTCCCTTGAAGGACTGGTCTGTACTTTGGTGCTGCAACCAATTACAGTGTGTCTTATATAGAGGACCATCATTGGGCCATCAGTCTCACAACTCGGAGACTCTGGAACCAATTACAGTGTGTCTTATATAGAGGACCATCATTGGGTTATCAGTCTCACAACTCGGAGACTCTGGAACCAATTACAGAGTGCCCTATATAGAGGACCATCATTGGGTTATCAGTCTCACAGCTCGGAGGCTCTGGAACCAATTACAGTGTGTCTTATATAGAGGACCATCATTGGGCCACCAGTCTCACAGCTCAGAGGCTCTGGAACCAATTACAGTGTGTCTTATATAGAGGACCATCACTTCTCATACAGAGGACCCACCATTACTTCCTAAATACCTACCTTACAGATTAACCCTCCTCTCACAGAGCACCTGCCACTGCTTCCTCACTCCCTACCCCTAATAACTGCCCCTCCTCTCACAGAGTACCTGCCACTGCTTCCTCACTCCCTACCCCTAATAACTGCCCCTCCTCTCACAGAGTACCTGCCACTGCTTTCTCACTCCCTACCCCTAATAACTGCCCCTCCTCTCACAGAGTATCTGCCATGGCTTCCTCCCTACCTACCCCTAATAATTGCCCCTCCTCTCACAGAGTACCTGCCACGGCTTCCTCCCTACCTACCCCTAATAATTGCCCCTCCTCTCACAGAGTACCTACCACTGCTTCCTCACTCCCTACCCTTAATAATTGCCCCTCCTCTCACAGAGTGCCTGCCACTGCTTCCTCACTCCCTACAACTAATAACTGCCCCTCCTCTCACAGAGTACCTGCCACTGCTTCCTCACTCCCTATGCCTAATAAATGCCCCTCCTCTCACAGAGTACCTGCCAATGCTTCCTCACTCCCTACGCCTAATAAATGCCCCTCCTCTCACAGAGTACCTGCCACTGCTTCCTCACTCCCTACCCCTAATAACTACCCCTCCTCTCACAGAGTACCTGCCACTGCTTCCTCACTCCCTACGCCTAATAATTGCCCCTCCTCTCACAGAGTACCTGCCATGGCTTCCTCCTTACCTACCCCTAATAATTGCCCCTCCTCTCACAGAGTACCAACCACTCAGGGCCGGTGCTAGACTATTTTACGCCCTAGGCAAGACCCTGATGTTCCTCCATGTCACACCTGGGGACCTCAATCCCCCATAGCACACCCAGGGACTCCAGTTCCTCATGGCACACCTGGTGACCCCAAAACCCTGTTACACCCGGTGACCCCTAACCCCCATGGCACACCTGGTGACCCTGATTCCCTTTCACACCAGGGAACCTCCATGTCACACCCAGGGACCCTGATCCCCTGTTCTGGGGACACTCACTGGGCGGTATGCAGAGAGTAGCCCACACTCTGCCCTCCTTCACCGTGATCCTGCTGATTCCTTCTCCTAGGACGCTCCTCTCCAGGACCACAGTGCTCACCACAGCTCCATCCGGCTCCTGGTGGAGGGAGAAGCAGCAGTCAGAGAGCTTCGCACATCCCTAATCCCCAACCTCCTCAGACCATTCCGGTGCCTAGTCGTTTCTGCTCCAGCAAAGGTGCCGCCCTCCAGTGCCAAGCTTGGGGTCAGGTTCAGCTCTCCTCTGCTCCCTGCTTAATACCGACCCAGGGAAATGAACGGCTGCCCACCAGCTCAGTGCAAAGAGTCACTTCCTGCCTGCGGTTTACACCCCTCAGCTCCAGCCGAAGAGGATCATCATGCATGCAGCACTCCTGTGGGCTCCCTTCCTGCCTCTTGCCCCCCCAACAGCGGTGGAAAGCCAGGGCCTGGTAGTTCAGCCACTGCCCCAGACACCTGGCATCTTCCTCTGTCCATTCTTCCTCCCCCACTGCGGCCCCCTCCCCTCAGCTCACAAGGATCATTCATGATGGACAGAGAGTGCCGACTCATGGCTGCGCCCCTAGGTTGCAATGCGCCCTAGGTGGCTGCCTAGTTTGCCTAGTGGAAGCACCGGCCCTGCTGCCACTGCTTCCTCACTCCCTACCCCTAAAAACTGCCCCTCCTCTCACAGAGTACTTGCCACGGTTCCTCACTCCCTACCCCTAATAACTGCCCTCCTCTCACAGAGCACCTGCCACTGCTTTCTCACTCCCTACCCCTAATAACTGCCCTCCTCTCACAGAGCACCTGCCACTGCTTCCTCACTCCCTACCCCTAATAATTGCCCCTCCTCTCACAGAGCACCTGCCACTGCTTTCTCACTCCCTA
This sequence comes from Pelophylax lessonae, assembly GCF_965119305.1. Classification (NCBI taxonomy): domain Eukaryota; kingdom Metazoa; phylum Chordata; class Amphibia; order Anura; family Ranidae; genus Pelophylax; species Pelophylax lessonae. The sequence continues at coordinate 2,125,804 of NC_138774.1, read as the reverse complement.
CCCCTAATAATTGCCCCTCCTCTCACAGAGTACCTGCCAATGCTTCCTCACTCCCTACCCGAATAATTGCCCCTCCTCGCACAGAGGGCCTGCCACTGCTTCCTAACTCCCTACCCCTAATAATTGCCCCTCCTCTCACAGAGTACTTACCATGGTTCCTCACTCCCTACCCCTAATAATTGCCCCTCCTCTCACAGAATACCTGCCAATGCTTCCCCACTCCCTACCCCTAATAATCGCCCCTCCTCTCACAGAGTACTTGCCACTGCTTCCTCACTCCCTACCCCTAATAATTGCCCCTCCTCTCACAGAGTACTTGCCACGGTTCCTCACTCCCTACCCCTAAAAACTGCCCCTCCTCTCACAGAGTACCTGCCACTGCTTCCTCACTCCCTACCCATAATAATTGCCCCTCCTCTCACAGAGTACTTACCACGGTTTCTCACTCCCTACCCATAATAATTGCCCCTCCTCTCACAGAGTACTTACCATGGTTTCTCACTCCCTACCCCTAATATTTGCCCCTCCTCTCACAGAGTACTTACCACGGTTCCTCACTCCGTACCCCTAATAATTGCCCCTCCTCTCACAGAGTACTTACCACTGCTTCCTAGCTTCCTTCCCTCAGCCTAACCCTTGTACACAAGCATCCTATTTGCTTCCCTTTCCCTCTTACACAAGGCCCCTGCTGGTCGGTATAGACCGGTTCCTATTGGTCAGTGCAGTCTATGAGAACTCCTCTTCTCGGTCTTTATGTGATTTCTCATCCTCTGATATTCTCTTTCCACAGATGCAGTGAGGGTGCCGCCCCCGAGGAGTCACGAAGGAGGACACGCCCCATAGATGAGCCTCCATATAGCACAACGCGCCCTACAAAGGGCAGGAAGGAGAGGAGCGGCGTACAGCGGACAAGTGAATGGACACAGCTGGTTGTCATCTTGCACCTTCCCTTCACCATGACTAACACCACCCCGGAGGCCTGCAATGTGGACTCGGATCTGGACAGTATCCTTCCTCCATCCCTCTATGCCGTAGTGTTTGTGGTCGGTCTTCCCGCCAACCTGCTGGCGCTGTGGGCAGCCTGGCTTCAGGTGCGGAAAGGTAAAGAACTGGGCGTGTACCTGCTGAACCTCAGCCTCTCCGACCTCCTTCTTATTTGCGCCCTTCCACCATGGACAGACTATTACCTGCGGCGGGACGTATGGGGCTACGGGCCGGGGGCCTGCCGGCTTTTTGGATTTGTCTTCTACACCAACCTGTACGTGGGAGCTGCCTTCCTGTCCTGCGTCTCTGCGGACCGATACCTGGCGGTGGCACACCCGCTACGCTTTCCCGGCACCAGGCCCATCCGTTCCGCCGCCGCCGTCTCTGCACTGGTCTGGGTTGTTGAACTGGCCGCTAATACTCCACCCTTGTTCAGCGACGCCATCACCCGGGACCGCTACAACCACACCTTCTGCTACGAGAGCTACCCCCTTTCAGGAACGGCTGACGCCCTGGCCAACGTAGGGAGGGTATTGGCGGGATTTTTATTGCCCTGGGGGATCATGCTGGTCTGTTATGCCGGATTACTGCGGGCTCTGAAGGACAGCGCATCGTGTGAACGAAGGGAGAAGAGGAGAGTGCGGAGACTGGCGCTGGGTCTTCCATGTGTGGCCCTCTTGTGTTACGGGCCCTATTACGTTCTGCTGCTCCTGCGCAGTGTGGTGTTTCTTATTAGCGGAGATGCCGGAGCCGCGGGGAAAAGCTGTGCACTGGAGGAAAGGCTGTTCCCAGCTTACCATGCGGCACTGGCCATGGCCACCCTGAACTGTGTCGCTGATCCTGCCCTTTACTGCCTGGCCTGCCCTGGGGCAAGAGGGGAGGTGGCAAAGGCAATAGGGCGGGTGGTGGCGTGGGTGATGGGGAAGGACAGAACTGGGTGGTGGGACAGGGGAGGGGAAGGGCGGGGGCTGGGGTATCGAGGAGAAGAACTGGGGATGGTGGACATGGCTGGAAGAGGAGCCGCCTCTGTAGTATGAGCCAGGGGGGCAGATGGGTGGCGGGGAGAATCCGCACAATGCAATAAATTATTCCAACATCTTCCAGAATAACGTGTCGCTTATTATAAGAGCGCGGCGCGGCCGTATGGCACGCGCAGAGGAGTGTGAGCCTTCCCAGAGTGATCATCTGCAGGTGGAAGAATGGAATAGTCTGCAGGTCTGCCATCTGTCTGCTGAGTCAGCGCAGCTTACGCAGACACCGCCGAGACGGCCGGGGCAATCGAGTTACAAGGGAACAGGGGAGCGGGTGAGTGCGGGGTACACAGCTGTCACCGGAGGAGGAGCGGGCTGTACCAGGCCACACATTACACCTCCGCCGTGCCAAGAATCTGCCTCAGATCTTCCTACACCGGCTGCTCTGCTACCGCCAAACATTCACCAATCATATTCACCCATAACGCCTATACAAACCTCCTCCTACAAATCCTCTACTACACACCGGGACCCCTCTACTACACACCGGGACCCCTCTGCTACACACCATAATCCCTCTACTACACACACCGGGACCCCTCTACTACACACCGGGACTCCTCCACCACACACCGCCAACCCCTCTACTACACACCGCCAACCCCTCCACCACACACCGGGACCCCTCTACTACACACCGGGACCCCTCTACCACACACCGCAACCCCTTTACTACACACCGGGACCCCTCCATCGCAACCCCTCCACTACACACCGCTACCCCTCTACTACACACCGTAATCCCTCTACTACACACCATAATCCCTCTACTACACACCATAATCCCTCTACTACACACCGTAATCCCTCTACTACACACCATAATCCCTCTACTACACACCGGCTGCTCTGCTACCGCCAAACACTCACCAATCATATTCACCCACACCGCCTATACAAATCCTCTACTACACACCGGGCCCCTCTACTACACACCGGGACCCCTCTACTACACACCACAACCCCTCCACCACACCGGCTGATCTGCTACCGCCAAACACACCAATCATATTCACCCACAACGCCTATACAATTCCTCTACTACACACCGGGACCCCTCTACTACACACCGGCTGCTCTGCTACCGCCAAACACTCACACCAATGTACTCACACACACCTCCTATACAATTCCTCTACTACACACCGGGACCCCTCTACTACACACCGCAACCCCTCTACTACACACCGGGACCCTCTTACACACACTGGGACCCCTCTACTACACACCGCAACCCCTCTACTACACACACTGGGACCCCTCTATTTCACACCGCAGCCCCTCTACTACACACCCCAATTCCTCTAAAACACCGGGACCCCTCTACTACACACACTGGGACCCCTCTACTACACACAGCAACCCCTTTATTACACACACTGGGACCCCTCTACTACACACCGCAACCCCTCTACTACACACTGCAACCCATCTACTACACACCGGCTGCTCTGCTACTGCCAAACACTCACACCAATCATATTCACACACACCTCCTATACAATCCCTCTACTACACACACCGGGACCCCTCTACTACACACTGCAACCCCTCTGTGTGCGGGGTACACAGCTGTCACCGGAGGAGGAGCGGGCTGTACCAGGCCACACATTACACCTCCGCCGTACCACGAATCTGCCTCCGATCTTCCTACACCGGCTGCTCTGCTACCGCCAGACACTCACCAATCATATTCACACATACCGCCTTTACAAATCATCTACTACACGGACCCCTCTACTACACACACCGGGACCCCTCTACTACACACACCGGGACCCCTCCACCACACACACACCACAACCCCTCTACTACACACACCGGGACCCCTCTTCTACAAACACCGGGACCCCTCTAATACACACCGCAACCCCTCTACTATGCCCTGCAACCCCTCTACTACACACCACAACCCCTCTACTACACACCGACTACTCTGCTACTGCCAAACACTTTCACCAATCATATTCACACATACCGCCTATACAGTTCCTCTACTACTCACCGGGACTCTTCTACTACACACCAGGATCCCTCTACTACACACCGGGACCCCTCTACTACACACACCACAACCCCTCTACTACACACCGGCTACTCTGCTATACACTGCAATCCCTCTACTACACACCGCAATTCCTCTACTATACAACGTGACCCCTCTACTATACACCGTGATCCCTCTACTACACACACTGTGATCCCTCTACTATACACTCCACCTATACAACCCCTCTACTACACACTGTGATCTCTCTACTATACACTCCACCTATACAATCCCTCTACTACACACCATGATCCCTCTAATACACACTGTTATCCCTCTACTACACATCACAATCCCTCTACTACACACCGTGATCCCTCTACTACACAGCGTGATCCCTCTACTACACACTCCACCTACACAATCCCTCTACTACACACCGCAATCCCTCTGCTACCACCCCACCTATGCAATTCCTCTACTTCACACACCACCTATACAATCTCTCTACTACACACCACAATCCCTCTACTACACACTCCACCTATACAATCCTGTAATGGATCAACCGGCACCCCAACTGGGTACCTTCGTTGACAGATGCTCCTAGTGCTTCCTGAGGGCTCCAAGCACTCCACCAGACACCATAACCACCGCAGACCCCATGAACCGCAGCAGCTTGGTTGGGGTCTCGCCATCTCCTACCCACCCTGGACCTACGACAAGGCTGCAGGTTCCAGTGGCTGAACCTCTCTGTCCCCAGATAGTGGAGCATGAACAGGAACAAGCTCTTACAAGAGCTAAGTGATTATTCAAGGGAATATGAAGAGCATAGCAATCCCTTGTAGCAGATTCCCCCAATAATAGACAGGACTCTAGATTGAGGGTGAAGTAGAACTCAAGGTTTAACGGTACAGCTGCTCTTTTATACAGTTTTTCCCCACAAGGTTAACTCCCAGGTGGCCCTTGTGGAGAACAGGACATGAAATTCACAATCCAATAAAAACAGAGTTTTACACTCAGTCACTCCAATACAGTGTACACAATCCCTCCCCTCTGCCTGATTACATTATCATATGCAGATAAAATTGTATACAGAAACAGAATTAACCTGAACTAATTATCTAGCCATCTGGACAGAACAATGTGAGGTCATTAACATTTAACAATGGGACAGGCAGACTTAAAACAATCCACATCCCACCTCAAAACTGACAATAGAACAAGACTGCCAATGACAGTCTGTCCGTCTCCTACATTGAAGTACATGAAATACACATCTATGTATTGCTATGATTATTTAGGTGTCACAGACTTCATGGCAACAGGCTATAGGTCTCACAGTGCAAAGTGGGATTAAATCTTCATATTTCTTGAGAGATATTGTTGATAAATATTACTCTCCTATTTGAAGTTTTCCAAACCATTTTCTCAGTGTCCCTTAAGTATCTGTCTTTCACTCCCAGTGACGGTGAGTACCATCACATATCTCCCCCCCAAAGGTAGACTAACCAGGTTCCAGACCTCCAATCCTTCTGTGCCTGCATTAGTCGGGAAACAAGTCCCAAAGAGTCAATCCATCATGGCAGCTTCCTTGACAAAGTTCCACATAGTTTGTAAGTTTGTCCCGGCAGGGCGCATGGAGCTCTCATATCGGATACATCTGTAGAAGTCTGGTTTGGGCAGGCCAGACTGGGATTCTTTGTTACCCTGTGTCTCTAATAGACACAGGGTGACTTAGACATAAAAGGGGCCTAGTGGGCTGAGAGAGGTATTTTCCAACCACTCTAAGGTAGGTTATGTTCCACGGGCCCTCCCAATGTCTGCACCCACCCAGTACCCCAAACAAATTATCTGGAAAACAGGGTTACTCATCCAGCCAACCTCTGCCTCTCTCGTAGAACATACCCACCGCTGGGGATAAGCCTGGACTGGCCCTTCTTCCGGGAGACCTTTCAGCTACTGGAGAGAAGACAGGGTTGTGGGGATCACTTCATCAGGCTGTTGGGGATCTGGGCCAACTGTCCAGCATCCCTGAGGTATACAAGTGAAGACTGTAGTCCCTTCCACTACCACAGAAACTCCATCTTTTGTACGTTGAGGGCAGAGGCCAGCAGCACTCGGCTCTGTTGCTAGCTCTTCTGCTGGGTTGGGGTCTGCTGTAGAGAGAAAGGATCGGCTACCTCCTCCTCCTGGTATTCCTGTGGGGTAGGTTGGGGATCTGGACCGGCCATCCAGCATCCCTGCAGGTCTGGTGCAGGGACCGCGGTCCCATCTGCACCATTGGGGTCAGGGCTGCTGTCTCCCTGTGGTTGGGGAGAAGGATTAGTTGTCTCCTCTCCCTGGAAGGTACACTGCCCCTGGGGAGGAAGGACGACACCTTCAGCTCCCTGTGACTCTGTCTGCCACTGGGGAGTAGAACCGACTGTCTCTATTCCCGGTAACTCCTGCTGTAGCTGGGGATCTGGGCTGGCCGCCCAGCCTCCCTGTAGGGCCAGTAGAGAGACCTCAGTCCCATCTCCACCTGCCATCAGTGGGTCTTCCCAGTACCAGTCTATAATGTCTCTCCAACTGAAGGGTTGTAGGTCTGGATCTGCCACCCAGCACCTTGGCTCTGCTTGCAGTGTAGATTGGGGCGGAATTATGCGGAGCAGGCATTGGTAGTCCTGCTCCAGTTCCCACTCCCTTCTGACCAGATGAATCAAGTCTGACCCCAGGTTGTCCGCTCTGGGGAGATCCAGTAGGGTTTCCCTGGTGTCGTGGATGTCCCAGAGCCGACACTCTGCTGGACATCCAAAGTCATTGCTCTCCTCAAAGGCCTCCCACAGTAAGCCCGGGCCATTATATTCCTCACCTTCCGGCATATTGTCCTCAGCCATCCAGTGGTTGCGCCGGGTGGCGTACCACTTTAGTGCCCGTTAAGCTTCATCCAGCCATAACTCCTTCCAAATCAGGTCCCACAGCTCTGTCACCCACTCATCCAGGGGTTGCCCTCCTAGGAATGGTAACCGCAGGGCAATGTATACCTGGAACCACTGTTCTTCACTGGGAAGGCTCTCTCTCCGCCTCCGCTGCACATCCTCTACGGCCTCATACCACAGTTCCTTTTGAGTGGCATCTCTCCAGTCAAGTAAACCTTCCTCTGATACAGGCCCATCCTGTTGGGCCAAGTGTTGCCGCAACCTCCAGAGAAACTCCTCCTCATATGGGGACGCTGCACGGGTGTTAGCTCGCTCCATAACTTTACCGGCGTCTCTGAGAGCTGCTTCTCCTCGCTTGCCACCAATGTGACGGATCAACTGGCACCCTGACTGGGTACCTTTGTTGACAGATGCTCCTAGTGCTTCCTGAGGGCTCCAAGCACTCCACCAGACACCATAACTACCGCAGAACCGCCGCAGCTTGGTTGGGGTCTCGCCGTCTCCTACCCACCTTGGACCTACGACGAGGCTCCAGGTTCCCGTGGGTGAATCTCTCTGTCCCCAGAGAGTGAAGCAGAAACAGAAACAAGCTCTTACAAGAGCTTAGTGATTGTTCAAGGGAGTATGAAAAGCATAGAAATCACTTGTAGCAGATTCCCCCAGTAAGAGACAGGACTCTAGATTGAGGGTTAAGTAGAACTCAAGGTTTAAAAGGTACAGCTGCTCTTTTATACAGTTTCCCCCCACAAGGTTACCGCCCAGGTGGACCTTGTGGGGAACAGGACATGCAATTCACAATCCAATAAAAGAGTTTCACACTCAGTCACTCCCATACAGTGCACACAATCCCTCCCCTCTGCCTGATTACATTATCATATGCAGATGAAATTGTATACAGAAACAGAATTAACCTGAACTAATTATCTAGCCATCTGGACAGAACAATGTGAGGTCATTAGCCACTTTAGCCCCGGAGGATTTTCCTGCTTAACGTCCAGGCCACTTTTTTCAACTTGGCACTGCGCGACTTTAACTGCCAATTGCGCGGTCATGCACCGCTGTACCCAAACTAAATTTACGTCCTTTTTTTTCCCACAAACAGAGCTTTCTTTTGGTGGTATTTGATCACCTCTGCGATTTCTTTTTTTGCAATATTAATAAAAAAAAGAGCGAAAATTTTGCGAAAAAATTGACATTTTCTACTTTGACAGTTAAAAAATATCCAATATATTCAATTTTTGTCATATATTTAGGCCAAAATGTATTTAGCTACATCTCTTTGACAAAAAAATTAAATGAGCGTATTTTTATCCACTTTAAGACCGGAAGATTTTACCCCCTTCCTGACCAGGCCATATTTTGTGATTCGGCAATTCGTTACTTTAACAGACAATTGCGCGGTCGTGCGACGCTGTACCCAAATTAAATTTATGTTCTTTTTTTTTCTCACAAATAGAGATTTCTTTTGGTGGTATTTGATCACCTGTGCGATTTTTAACTTTTGAAAAAAAGAGCCACAATTTTGAAAAAAAAAAAACAATATTTTTCACATTCTGATATAAAACATTCCCCAAAAAAATTTATAAATCAAAATTTTTTAACATTTTAGGCCAATTTGTTTTCTGCTACATATTTTTGGTAAAAAAAAAAATCACAATAAGCGTATTTTGATTGGTTTGCGCAAAAGTTATCACATTTACTAACTACGGGAAAGATTTGTCATTTTTATTGTTTTTTTTTTTTTACTAGTAATGGTGGCGATCTGCGATTTTTAGCGGGACTGCGACATTGCGGCAGACAAATCGGACCCCTAACTGACATTTTTGACACTTTTGGAGGGACCAGTGACATTACTACAGTAATCAGTGCTATAAATATGCACTGTTACTGTAATAATGACACTGGCAGGGAAGGGGTTAACACTGTTGGTGATCAAGGGGTTAAATGTGTGCCTCATGCTTACTGACGTGTGTGGGGGGAGGGGGTTGTGTGACACAGACAGAGATTGCAGGTGGAGCTATGCTGAATCCTGTAATCTGTCCCTGCCTGTCACAGAGAAGATCCGCCTGCTTTGTTTACACAAGTGGGCGGATTTCCTCACTCTTTCCCGACAATCGGGGAAAAGCGGCGGTGATCACCGCCTCTCCTCCCCTAGCCTGACTCCCGCTGTGTCTGAATACAGCAGAAGCGAGCCTCTGACCCAGCCGAGCCGCTCTGCTGCAGTAGCAGCACAGTGAGCCGTCGGCTAGTGGTTAACATTTAACAATGGGACAGGCAGACTTAACACAATCCACATCCCACCTCAAAACAGACAAAAGGACAAGACTGCCAATGACAGTCTGTCTGTCTCCTACATTGAAGTACATGGAATACACATCTACGTATGTTGGGGGTGGGAGCAGAGGCTCTCCTGTGTTGGAGGTGTGAACAGAGGTTCTCCTATGTCGGGGTGGGAGCAGAGGTTCTCCTGTGTCAGGGGTGGAAGAAGGCTCTCCTCTGTCCGGGTGTGGATGGAGGCTCTCCTGTATCGGGGGTGGGAGTGGAGGCTCTCCTGTGTCCGGGGGTGTGAGCAGAGGCTCTCCTGTGTCGAGGGTGGGAGCAGAGGCTCTACTCTGTCGGGGGTGGGAGCAGAGGCTCTCTTCTGTTGGGGGTGGGAGCAGAGGCTCTCCTGTGTTGGGTGTGTGAAAAGAGGCTCTCCTCTGTTGGGGGTGGGAGCGGAGGCTCTCCTGTGTCGGGGGTGGGAGCGGAGGCTCTCCTCTGTCCGGGTGTGGATGGAGGCTCTCCTGTATCGGGGGTGGGAGCAGAGGCTCTCCTCCGTTGAGGGTGGGAGCAGAGGCTCTCCTGTGTTGGGGGTGTGAAAAGAGGCTCTCCTCTGTTGGGGGTGGGAGCGGAGGCTCTCCTGTGTCGGGGGTGGGAGCGGAGGCTCTCCTCTGTTGGGGGTGGGAGCAGAGGCTCTCCTGTGTTGGGGGTGTGAACAGAGGCTCTCCTCTGTTGGGGGTGGGAATGGAGGCTCTCCTGTGTCGGGGGTGTGAACAGAGGCTCTCCTCTGTTGGGGGTGGGAGCAGAGGCTCTCCTGTGTCGGGGGTGGGAGCGGAGGCTCTTCTGTGTCCGGGGGTGTGAGCAGAGACTCTCCTGTGTTGAGGCGGGAGCGGAGGCTCTACTCTGTCAGGAGTGGGAGCAGAGGCTCTCTTCTGTCGGGGGTGGGAGCGGAGGCTCTACTCTGTCGGGAGTGGGAGCAGAGGCTCTCTTCTGTCGGGGGTGGGAGCAGAGGCTCTCCTCTGTTGGGGGTGGGAGCAGAGGCTCTCCTCTGTTGGGGGTGGGAGCAGAGGCTCTCCTCTGTTGGGGGTGGGAGCAGAGGCTCTCCTCTGTTGGGTGTGTGAACAGAGGCTCTCTTCTGTCCTTGTCCTGGCCCTCTTCTTCTGAGCACAGCTGGAAGACATCTGCATGGACCGTGTCCTGGGAATGTCATGTCCCCGGTCAGAGAGGACATACAGTCGCATGTACAGTGCTGGACATATTACTGTAATCCCCACAGGAATTCTCTTCTCAGCCACACAGTATGGAAGCACAGGGGCCACTGGGGGCCCTTCATTCCCTCACCTGACTCTTCAATAATCTGCAGAGAATTCCAGCCGGCTACAACGCATGTCTGACATATACACACCATACAGGCCAGAGGTTCCCCCATACATGGGGGGATGGGAAAAGCTCATTGCAGTAGGTGTCTGATAGGGAAGGGGTTGGGTGGGCAGTTTTCTATTATTGCTCTGGGCCCTTTGGACTAATAGGGCCCAAACCTATTGCATTACTTAGGGCCCCACTCTGCCTTAGGGCCCATACACAAGTTAACAAAATCGGAAGGAAAATTTTGTCTCGGATCGTTAGTGTGGTGCTTTCGCCAACCGATTACAAATTTTGGTAGGACAAAAACTGAATGCGCAGGCTATACAATTTTTTATCATTTTTTATTTAATTAGTACAGTTTTCATCTGAAAAAAAAATGTAAGAGCAAAACTACGCATGTTCGGAAACGAAAGAATACATACAAAACAATTCAGAAATAAAAAAGGGTTTTGGCGCAAATTGCAAGTATTGGTGCGCCCCCTGGTGCTGAATACAATGTTTAACCACTTGCCGACCACCGCAAGTACATAATACTGCGGCGGTCAGCCCCGTACAGGCAAAGTGACGTACCAGTATGTCACTCGCCCACGAGCCTCTAGGAGGCGAGCGCGCGCCGCCGGACGCGCTCCCGACCCCGCTCGTTCCCTGACATCGAGTGATCGGCGGCTCTGATGTCCTCCGGTCACTCACGATCTCCCGCTGGAGAGGGAGAAAGGCAGGCGGCTGATGTAAACAAAGCCGCCAGTCATTCTCCCTGGTGTAACTGCAGAGATCATATGATCCTGCAATGTAGGATCGTATGTCTCTGTGATTACATTACAAGCCACGCCCCTTGACAGTTAGAATCACGCCCCTAGGGATACATTTAACCCCTTGATCACCAATAAGGTTAACCCCTTCCCTGCCAGTGTCATTTTTACAATAACATTGCCTATTTATAGCAGTGATTACTGTAGTAATGTCACTGGTACCCCCTAAAGTGTCAAAAATGTCAGTCAGGGGTCCGATCTGTCCGCCGCAATGTCGCAGTCCCACAAAAAAAAAAAAAAAATCGCAGATCGCCGCCATTACTAGTTAAAAAAACAATAAAAATGACAAAAATCTTTCCCATAGTTAGTAAACGCAATAACTTTTGCGCAAACCAATCAAAATACGCTTATTGCAATTTTTTTTACCAAAAATATGTAGCAGAAAACAAATTGTCCTAAAAATGTCAAAAAATTTTGATTTTTACATTTTTTTGGAGGAGTTTCATATAAAAAAATGTGAAAAATATTGTTATTTTTTAAAAATTGTTGCTCTTTTTTTGTTTATAGCACAAAACGTAAAAATCGCACAGGTGATCTAATACCACCAAAAGAAAGCTCTGTTTGTGGGGGAAAAAGGACGTCAATTTCATTTGGGTACAGCGTCGCACGACCGCGTAATTGTCCATTAAAGTCAAGCAGTGCCGAATCGCAAAATAGGCCCTGGTCTTTGAGCAGCCAAATCCTCCGGGGCTTAAGTGGTTAAAACCAGTTGATGAGAGCCCATACATAGAAAGAAAAGTCCATATTCCGGCTCCTTCTCATGGCAGCTCAGTGTGCAAGGAAGATAAGGTGACCGGATTTTAAAAATGAAATCCGGGGACATTTGTTATCGGCAAATGTTAAACTATTTTATAAACGTATTTTCCTCAAATGATATATGCAGTGTATGTGGGATGTGTTTATGGAATGATTGTATGATATATACCTTATTTCTCACATTTCCTCCATGAGATTAAAAAAAAAAATAGATACTTCTTAGAGATATGACTACCAAATGTTATGAAGATAAGATAGAAAAAAAAACAGTGCAGAGTTCAGGAGTGCGTTACTTACAGAGTGAAGCGTTCAGGAGTGCATTACTTACAGAGTGCAGCGTTCAGGAGTGCGTTACTTACAGAGTGAAGCGTTCAGGAGTGCATTACTTACAGAGTGCAGCGTTCAGGAGTGCGTTACTTACAGAGTGAAGCGTTCAGGAGTGCATTACTTACAGAGTGCAGCGTTCAGGAGTGCGTTACTTACAGAGTGCAGAGTTCAGGAGTGCGTTACTTACAGAGTGCAGAGTTCAGGAGTGCATTACTTACAGAGTGCAGAGTTCAGGAGTGCATTACTTACAGAGTGCAGAGTTCAGGAGTGTGTTACTTACAGAGTGCAGAGTTCAGGAGTGCGCTACTTACAGAGTGCAGAGTTCAGGAGTGCATTACTTACAGAGTGCAGAGTTCAGGAGTGTATTACTTACAGAGTGCAGAGTTCAGGAGTGCGTTACTTACAGAGTGCAGAGTTCAGGAGTGCATTACTTACAGAGTGCAGAGTTCAGGAGTGCGTTACTTACAGAGTGCAGAGTTCAGGAGTGCATTACTTACAGAGTGCAGAGTTCAGGAGTGTGTTACTTACAGAGTGCAGAGTTCAGGAGTGCGCTACTTACAGAGTGCAGAGTTCAGGAGTGCGTTACTTACAGAGTGCAGAGTTCAGGAGTGCGTTACTTACAGAGTGCAGAGTTCAGGAGTGCGTTACTTACAGAGTGCAGAGTTCAGGAGTGCATTACTTACAGAGTGCAGAGTTCAGGAGTGCATTACTTACAGAGTGCAGAGTTCAGGAGTGCGTTACTTACAGAGTGCAGAGTTCAGGAGTGCGTTACTTACAGAGTGCAGAGTTCAGGAGTGTGTTACTTACAGAGTGCAGAGTTCAGGAGTGCATTACTTACAGAGTGCAGCGTTCAGGAGTGCGTTACTTACAGAGTGCAGCATTCAGGAGTGCGTTACTTACAGAGTGCAGCGTTCAGGAGTGCGTTACTTACAGAGTGCAGCATTCAGGAGTGCGTTACTTACAGAGTGCAGCATTCAGGAGTACGTTACTTACAGAGTGCAGCGTTCAGGAGTGCGTTACTTACAGAGTGCAGAGTTCAGGAGTGTGTTACTTACAGAGTGTAGCGTTCAGGAGTGCGTTACTTACAGAGTGCAGAGTTCAGGAGTGCGTTACTTACAGAGTGCAGAGTTCAGGAGTGTGTTACTTACAGAGTGCAGCGTTCAGGAGTGCATTACTTACAGAGTGCAGAGTTCAGGAGTGCGTTACTTACATAGTGCAGAGTTCAGAAGTGCGCTACTTACAGAGTGCAGCATTCAGGAGTACGTTACTTACAGAGTGCAGCGTTCAGGAGTGCGTTACTTACAGAGTGCAGAGTTCAGGAGTGCGTTACTTAGAGAGTGCAGCGTTCAGGAGTACGTTACTTACAGAGTGCAGCGTTCAGGAGTGCATTACTTACAGAGTGCAGAGTTCAGGAGTGTGTTACTTACAGAGTGTAGTGTTCAGGAGTGCATTACTAACAGAGTGCAGAGTTCAGGAGTGCGTTACTTACAGAGTGCAGAGTTCAGGAGTGCGTTACTTACAGAGTGCAGAGTTCAGGAGTGTGTTACTTACAGAGTGCAGCGTTCAGGAGTGCATTACTTACAGAGTGCAGCGTTCAGGAGTGCGTTACTTACAGAGTGCAGCGTTCAGGAGTGCGTTACTTACAGAGTGCAGAGTTCAGGAGTGCGTTACTTACAGAGTGCAGCGTTCAGGAGTGCTTTACTTACAGAGTGCAGCGTTCAGGAGTGCGTTACTTACAGAGTGCAGAGTTCAGGAGTGCGTTACTTAGAGAGTGCAGCGTTCAGGAGTACGTTACTTACAGAGTGCAGCGTTCAGGAGTGCGTTACTTACAGAGTGCAGAGTTCAGGAGTGCGTTACTTACAGAGTGCAGCGTTCAGGAGTGCTTTACTTACAGAGTGCAGCGTTCAGGAGTGCGCTACTTACAGAGTGCAGAGTTCAGGAGTGCGTTACTTACAGAGTGCAGCGTTCAGGAGTGCGTTACTTACAGAGTGCAGAGTTCAGGAGTGCGCTACTTACAGAGTGCAGAGTTCAGGAGTGCGTTACTTAGAGAGTGCAGCGTTCAGGAGTACGTTACTTACAGAGTGCAGCGTTCAGGAGTGCATTACTTACAGAGTGCAGAGTTCAGGAGTGTGTTACTTACAGAGTGTAGCGTTCAGGAGTGCATTACTTACAGAGTGCAGAGTTCAGGAGTGCGTTACTTACAGAGTGCAGAGTTCAGGAGTGCGTTACTTACAGAGTGCAGAGTTCAGGAGTGCGTTACTTACAGAGTGCAGCGTTCAGGAGTGCATTACTTACAGAGTGCAGAGTTCAGGAGTGCGTTACTTACAGAGTGCAGAGTTCAGGAGTGCATTACTTACAGAGTGCAGAGTTCAGGAGTGCATTACTTACAGAGTGCAGAGTTCAGGAGTGCGTTACTTACAGAGTGCAGAGTTCAGGAGTGCGTTACTTACAGAGTGCAGAGTTCAGGAGTGCATTACTTACAGAGTGCAGAGTTCAGGAGTGTGTTACTTACAGAGTGCAGAGTTCAGGAGTGCGCTACTTACAGAGTGCAGAGTTCAGGAGTGCGTTACTTACAGAGTGCAGAGTTCAGGAGAGCGTTACTTACAGAGTGCAGAGTTCAGGAGTGCATTACTTACAGAGTGCAGAGTTCAGGAGTGCATTACTTACAGAGTGCAGAGTTCAGGAGTGCGTTACTTACAGAGTGCAGAGTTCAGGAGTGCGTTACTTACAGAGTGCAGCGTTCAGGAGTGCGTTACTTACAGAGTGCAGCATTCAGGAGTGCGTTACTTACAGAGTGCAGCGTTCAGGAGTGCGTTACTTACAGAGTGCAGCATTCAGGAGTGCGTTACTTACAGAGTGCAGCGTTCAGGAGTACGTTACTTACAGAGTGCAGCGTTCAGGAGTGCGTTACTTACAGAGTGCAGAGTTCAGGAGTGTGTTACTTACAGAGTGTAGCGTTCAGGAGTGCGTTACTTACAGAGTGCAGAGTTCAGGAGTGCGTTACTTACAGAGTGCAGAGTTCAGGAGTGTGTTACTTACAGAGTGCAGCGTTCAGGAGTGCATTACTTACAGAGTGCAGAGTTCAGGAGTGCGTTACTTACATAGTGCAGAGTTCAGAAGTGCGCTACTTACAGAGTGCAGCATTCAGGAGTACGTTACTTAGAGAGTGCAGCGTTCAGGAGTGCGTTACTTACAGAGTGCAGAGTTTAGGAGTGCGTTACTTAGAGAGTGCAGCGTTCAGGAGTGTGTTACTTACAGAGTGCAGCGTTCAGGAGTGCATTACTTACAGAGTGCAGCGTTCAGGAGTGCGTTACTTACAGAGTGCAGCATTCAGGAGTGCGTTACTTACAGAGTGCAGCGTTCAGGAGTGCATTACTTACAGAGTGCAGCATTCAGGAGTGCGTTACTTACAGAGTGCAGCATTCAGGAGTACGTTACTTACAGAGTGCAGCGTTCAGGAGTGCGTTACTTACAGAGTGCAGAGTTCAGGAGTGTGTTACTTACAGAGTGTAGCGTTCAGGAGTGCGTTACTTACAGAGTGCAGAGTTCAGGAGTGCGTTACTTACAGAGTGCAGAGTTCAGGAGTGCGTTACTTACAGAGTGCAGAGTTCAGGAGTGCGTTACTTACAGAGTGCAGCGTTCAGGAGTGCTTTACTTACAGAGTGCAGCGTTCAGGAGTGCGCTACTTACAGAGTGCAGCATTCAGGAGTACGTTACTTACAGAGTGCAGCGTTCAGGAGTGCATTACTTACAGAGTGCAGAGTTCAGGAGTGCGTTACTTACAGAGTGCAGCGTTCAGGAGTGCGTTACTTACAGAGTGCAGCGTTCAGGAGTGCGTTACTTACAGAGTGCAGAGTTCAGGAGTGCGTTACTTACAGAGTGCAGCGTTCAGGAGTGCTTTACTTACAGAGTGCAGCGTTCAGGAGTGCGTTACTTACAGAGTGCAGAGTTCAGGAGTGCGTTACTTAGAGAGTGCAGCGTTCAGGAGTACGTTACTTACAGAGTGCAGCGTTCAGGAGTGCGTTACTTACAGAGTGCAGAGTTCAGGAGTGCGTTACTTACAGAGTGCAGCGTTCAGGAGTGCTTTACTTACAGAGTGCAGCGTTCAGGAGTGCGCTACTTACAGAGTGCAGAGTTCAGGAGTGCGTTACTTACAGAGTGCAGCGTTCAGGAGTGCGTTACTTACAGAGTGCAGAGTTCAGGAGTGCGCTACTTACAGAGTGCAGAGTTCAGGAGTGCGTTACTTAGAGAGTGCAGCGTTCAGGAGTACGTTACTTACAGAGTGCAGCGTTCAGGAGTGCATTACTTACAGAGTGCAGAGTTCAGGAGTGTGTTACTTACAGAGTGTAGCGTTCAGGAGTGCATTACTTACAGAGTGCAGAGTTCAGGAGTGCGTTACTTACAGAGTGCAGAGTTCAGGAGTGCGTTACTTACAGAGTGCAGAGTTCAGGAGTGCGTTACTTACAGAGTGCAGCGTTCAGGAGTGCATTACTTACAGAGTGCAGAGTTCAGGAGTGCGTTACTTACAGAGTGCAGAGTTCAGGAGTGCATTACTTACAGAGTGCAGAGTTCAGGAGTGCATTACTTACAGAGTGCAGAGTTCAGGAGTGCGTTACTTACAGAGTGCAGAGTTCAGGAGTGCGTTACTTACAGAGTGCAGAGTTCAGGAGTGCATTACTTACAGAGTGCAGAGTTCAGGAGTGTGTTACTTACAGAGTGCAGAGTTCAGGAGTGCGCTACTTACATAGTGCAGAGTTCAGGAGTGCGTTACTTACAGAGTGCAGAGTTCAGGAGTGCGTTACTTACAGAGTGCAGAGTTCAGGAGTGCATTACTTACAGAGTGCAGAGTTCAGGAGTGCATTACTTACAGAGTGCAGAGTTCAGGAGTGCGTTACTTACAGAGTGCAGAGTTCAGGAGTGCGTTACTTACAGAGTGCAGCGTTCAGGAGTGCGTTACTTACAGAGTGCAGCATTCAGGAGTGCGTTACTTACAGAGTGCAGCGTTCAGGAGTGCGTTACTTACAGAGTGCAGCATTCAGGAGTGCGTTACTTACAGAGTGCAGCATTCAGGAGTACGTTACTTACAGAGTGCAGCGTTCAGGAGTGCGTTACTTACAGAGTGCAGAGTTCAGGAGTGTGTTACTTACAGAGTGTAGCGTTCAGGAGTGCGTTACTTACAGAGTGCAGAGTTCAGGAGTGCGTTACTTACAGAGTGCAGAGTTCAGGAGTGTGTTACTTACAGAGTGCAGCGTTCAGGAGTGCATTACTTACAGAGTGCAGAGTTCAGGAGTGCATTACTTACAGAGTGCAGAGTTCAGGAGTGCGTTACTTACATAGTGCAGAGTTCAGAAGTGCGCTACTTACAGAGTGCAGAGTTCAGGAGTGCATTACTTACAGAGTGCAGAGTTCAGGAGTGTGTTACTTACAGAGTGCAGAGTTCAGGAGTGCGCTACTTACAGAGTGCAGCATTCAGGAGTACGTTACTTACAGAGTGCAGCGTTCAGGAGTGCGTTACTTACAGAGTGCAGAGTTCAGGAGTGCGTTACTTAGAGAGTGCAGCGTTCAGGAGTGTGTTACTTACAGAGTGCAGCGTTCAGGAGTGCATTACTTACAGAGTGCAGCGTTCAGGAGTGCGTTACTCAGGGCCGGACTGGCCTAGCGGGATACCGGGATTTCTCCCGGTGGGCCGCCGGCCCTGGGGCCACTTTGAGGGCCGGCGCAGCCGCAGCGCTGCTTTAAGGGCCGGCCCAGCCGCAGCGCCGCTTTAAGGGCCGACCCAGCCGCAGCGCCGCTTTAAGGGCCGACCCAGCCGCAGCGCCGCTTTATGCATTGGGGCGGTGAGTGACGGTCTGTCAGTCCGATAGTTACTGTGAGCGGCATGACGTCACGACGCCGACGGGGGCGGGGCGGCTGGCGCGGCGGGGAAATTGAGAAACTGACTGGCTGAGTGGAGAGAGGTAGGCTGGTCGTGCAGGTGAGGCTGCCAGGCTGCGAGTCTACGACTGGTGACTGTCACGGGCGCGCCGATGATGATCCCTCCCTCATCCCCACAGTCCCTCCTCCCCGATCCAAGGAGTTTTTGGGTGATGCCAGCATTGCCAGGTGGGAATGCAACACAGGAATCAGAGCAAAGACATGTGCACCTTCTTTAGCCCACCCCAGCCCTCCTGAATACCCAGTGCCAGACCCCCGGCGCCATGCCCTCCTGACCCCCAGCGTCTTGCCCTCCTGACCCCGCAGCGTCTTGCCCTCCTGACCCCGCAGCGTCTTGCCCTCCTGACCCCCAGCGTCTTGCCCTCCTGACCCCCAGCACCATGCCCTCCTGACCCCCAGCGACCTGCCCTCCTGACCCCCAGCGACCTGCCCTCCTGACCCCCAGCGTCTTGCCCTCCTGACTCCCAGCGACCTGCCCTCCTGACCCCCAGCGACCTGCCCTCCTGACCCCCAGCGACCTGCCCTCCTGACCCCCAGCGACATGCCCTCCTGACCCCCAGCGACATGCCCTCCTGACCCCCAGCGACATGCCCTCCTGACCCCCAGCGTCTTGCCCTCCTGACCCCCAGCGACCTGCCCTCCTGACCCCCAGCGTCTTGCCCTCCTGACCCCCAGCGTCTTGCCCTCCTGACCCCCAGCGTCTTGCCCTCCTGACCCCCAGCGACCTGCCCTCCTGACCCCCAGTGCCATGCCTTCCTGAACCCCAGGGCCATGCTCTTCTGAACTCCCCCTGCCATGCCCTTCTGACCCCCAGTGCCATGCCTTCCTGAACCCCCAGCCTCATGCCCTGCTGAACCCCAGCGCCATGCCCTGCTGAACCCCAGCACCATGCCCTGCTGAACCCCAGTGCCATGCCCTCCTGAACCCCCAGCGCCATGCTCTCCTGACCCCAAGTGCCATGCTCTCCTTACCCCCAGCGATATGCCCTCCTGACCCCCCCAATGCCATGCCCTCCTGATCCCCCCCAACGCCATGCCCTCCTGAACACCCAGCACCATGCCCTCCTGAACCCCAGCCCCATGGCCTTCTGACACCATAGCACCATGCCCTTTTGACACCCCAGTTTTCCTGACACCCCAGCCCTCTTGATCCCCCCCCAATACCATATCCTCCTGTCCCCCCGGTGCCATGCCCTCTTGACACTCCAGCCATCCTGACCCCCCCCAATACCCTGCCCTCCTGACCCCTCCTGCACTGTGCCCTTCTGATCCCCTAGTAGTGTGCCCCCTTACCCCCTATACCTTGCCCTCCTGACCCCAGCCCTACATACTGATTACCCCTGTACACTGCCCTACATACTACTGACCCCTGTACACTGCTCTACATGCTACTGACCCCTGTACACTGCTCTACATGCTACTGACCCCTGTACACTGCTCTACATGCTACTGACCCCTGTACACTGCTCTACATGCTACTGACCCCTGTACACTGCCCTACATACTACTGACCCCTGTACACTGCTCTACATGCTACTGACCTCTGTACACTGCTCTACATACTACTGACCCCTGTACACTGCCCTACATACTACTGACCTCTGTACACTGCTCTACATACTACTGACCCCTGTACACTGCCCTACATACTACTGACCTCTGTACACAGCCCTACATACTACTGACCTCTGTACACTGCTCTACATACTACTGACCTCTGTACACTGCTCTACATACTACTGACCTCTGTACACTGCCCTTCATCCTACTGACCCCTGTACACTGCCCTACATACTACTGACCTCTGTACACTGCTCTACATACTACTGACCTCTGTACTCTGCCCTACATACTACTGACCCCTGTACACTGCTCTACATACTACTGACCTCTGTACACTGCTCTACATACTACTGACCTCTGTACACTGCCCTACATACTACTGACCTCTGTACACTGCTCTACATACTACTGACCTCTGTACTCTGCCCTACATACTACTGACCCCTGTACACTGCTCTACATACTACTGACCTCTGTACACTGCTCTACATACTACTGACCTCTGTACACTGCTCTACATACTACTGACCTCTGTACACTGCTCTACATACTACTGACCTCTGTACACTGCCCTACATCCTACTGACCTCTGTACACTGCTCTACATACTACTGACCTCTGTACACTGCTCTACATACTACTGACCTCTGTACTCTGCCCTACATACTACTGACCCCTGTACACTGCTCTACATACTACTGACCTCTGTACACTGCTCTACATACTACTGACCTCTGTACACTGCCCTACATCCTACTGACCTCTGTACACTGCCCTACATCCTACTGACCTCTGTACACTGCTCTACATCCTACTGACCTCTGTACACTGCTCTACATACTACTGACCTCTGTACACTGCCCTACATACTACTGACCTCTGTACACTGCCCTACATACTACTGACCTCTGTACACTGCCCTACATACTACTGACCTCTGTACACTGCCCTACATACTACTGACCTCTGTACACTGCCCTACATCCTACTGACCCCTGTACACTGCTCTACATACTACTGACCTCTGTACACTGCCCTACAGCCTACTGACCCCTGTACACTGCTCTACATACTACTGACCTCTGTACACTGCCCTACATACTACTGACCACTGTACACTACTCTACATACTACTGACCTCTGTACACTGCTCTACATACTACTGACCTCTGTACACTGCTCTACATACTACTGACCTCTGTACACTGCCCTACATCCTACTGACCCCTGTACACTGCCCTACATACTACTGACCTCTGTACACTGCCCTACATACTACTGACCCCTGTACACTGCCCTACATACTACTGACCCCTGTACACTGCCCTACATACTACTGACCCCTGTACACTGCCCTACATACTACTGACCTCTGTACACTGCTCTACATACTACTGACCCCTGTACACTGCTCTACATACTACTGACCCCTGTACACTGCTCTACATACTACTGACCTCTGTACACTGCCCTACATACTACTGACACTGGCCAGAAATCAGAGAAGATAGCCAGGCTTGAAACTAATCAAGAAAATCAGCTTGCAGTACCAGATGTTCTGCCTTCATGATGAACTCAAGACAAAAAAAATGTGAATGAAAGTGAATGACGAAATTCTCACTGAAGCTAACTTTTAAGGTAGGCTAAGTTTATATTTTTACAGTGACATTAGTTTTAGTAGTTTTTTTTCAGGGTTTTCTTTATGCCATCTTTAATTTTTATTATGGATTTGCTAGTTAATTTGAAAAAAAAAAAAATGATAAAAGGGGATGCTAAAAAAAGGTAGCTCTGCACCCCGGTGATCTCTTCAATGTTGTTCGGGTAGATCTCCATCTTTTATAGGTTGCCTACCCCTGCTTTAGAGATTCAGTGCTACGTTAGACACCTTTGTGGTATTTTTTTATATGGCCCATATTTGGGTGTAATGTAAATGTCCTATCGAGTTGACCTGTTGAACGCTTTTGTGTTGATAGCTATGGAGGGAATGTGTATGCTGGTCTTGTGGGCATGCCGCACTCTGCCCGTCTGGTTGACGGAGATATGTTCTTCAGGCTGGGGCACTTTTCATCTCCCCCTCCCCTTGCGGGAGGTGGCCCCTGATTGGATGACTGTGCGGCGTCAGCCCGGTCTCTCCTCCCTAATGGGTGGATGGGGCGGGTTTGTGATGCCAGATCTTTTCCATTGCAACCACCGTGCACCTATGCGCAGCAGCAGCATGCATACGACGGTCTGGCATCACCACTGTGGCCCCATTGCGGATCCAGCAGTGGCTCCTATTGGCGTTGTGGGAGCATTTAAAGTGAGAGGGCCACTGTGCCTATGCTGCAGCCCAGACACAGGATACAGGGACAACCATTTTAGAGGGATATGCACTTTCCCCGATATACCACCAAGGTGGCCAATATTGCCGATATTTCGGGAAAGTGCATGTACCGGAGTGATGCCTGCAGCTAGAGGCATCACCCCGGTACCGGCGTCCAGAGCCGATGGTCAGCTGTTTATAATGACAACCGATGCTGAGAAGCCACTTGGCTGTCGTTACAAGGAGCTGGAGGGGAGCCTTCCGCGGCTCGTCCGGGTCTCCCGTCCCACCGGGAGACCTGGGCAACCAGCCTGCACGGCCGCCGAATACCTGATGAAAGCTGCATTCGGCTCTGATTGGGTCTCCATGCAAAAACCCGGAAGTGATGTCATGAGTAATATAATTTCCGGGTACTGTCTGGTGCCAGATTAAAAAAAATTACAGCATTCAAAACAGCCAAACTTGGCAGTTTGAATGCTTTTAAGTGCAGAGGAGGGGTTCCTCCTCTCCCAGATCCCTCCACAAAAGCACTTTAAAAAAAAAAAAAAAAAAATTTTAATTGTACAAAAATATCGTCTGATACCGATATGCATTGGCTAAAAGATCCGTATCGGCAACGAAAAACCGATATCGGTCGATCACTAGTATGGACGTTTACTGGAAGGGGATACAGAGGGTATATTGGGAATCTTGGTGACGAGCGGTATGCGCTCCATATCTCTTTTATAGATGGGGATGTAATACAATCTATGATCACATGAAAACAGGGTGAGGTGACGTTATGCTGTGGGGCTGGTATGAAATTATTTCCAGGGCTGGTTTTTATCCCCAGTCCGGCCCTGGCGTTACTTACAGAGTGCAGCATTCAGGAGTGCGTTACTTACAGAGTGCAGCGTTCAGGAGTGCATTACTTACAGAGTGCAGCATTCAGGAGTGCGTTACTTACAGAGTGCAGCATTCAGGAGTACGTTACTTACAGAGTGCAGCGTTCAGGAGTGCGTTACTTACAGAGTGCAGAGTTCAGGAGTGTGTTACTTACAGAGTGTAGCGTTCAGGAGTGCGTTACTTACAGAGTGCAGAGTTCAGGAGTGCGTTACTTACAGAGTGCAGAGTTCAGGAGTGCGTTACTTACAGAGTGCAGAGTTCAGGAGTGCGTTACTTACAGAGTGCAGCGTTCAGGAGTGCTTTACTTACAGAGTGCAGCGTTCAGGAGTGCGCTACTTACAGAGTGCAGCATTCAGGAGTACGTTACTTACAGAGTGCAGCGTTCAGGAGTGCGTTACTTACAGAGTGCAGAGTTCAGGAGTGCGTTACTTAGAGAGTGCAGCGTTCAGGAGTACGTTACTTACAGAGTGCAGCGTTCAGGAGTGCATTACTTACAGAGTGCAGAGTTCAGGAGTGTGTTACTTACAGAGTGTAGTGTTCAGGAGTGCATTACTAACAGAGTGCAGAGTTCAGGAGTGCGTTACTTACAGAGTGCAGAGTTCAGGAGTGCGTTACTTACAGAGTGCAGAGTTCAGGAGTGCGTTACTTACAGAGTGCAGAGTTCAGGAGTGCGTTACTTACAGAGTGCAGAGTTCAGGAGTGCGTTACTTACAGAGTGCAGCGTTCAGGAGTGCATTACTTACAGAGTGCAGAGTTCAGGAGTGCGTTACTTACAGAGTGCAGAGTTCAGGAGTGTGTTACTTACAGAGTGCAGCGTTCAGGAGTGCGTTACTTACAGAGTGCAGTGTTCAGGAGTGCGTTACTTACAGAGTGCAGAGTTCAGGAGTGCGCTACTTACAGAGTGCAGCGTTCAGGAGTACGTTACTTACAGAGTGCAGCGTTCAGGAGTGCGTTACTCACAGAGTGCAGAGTTCAGGAGTGTGTTACTCACAGAGTGCACAGTTCAGGAGTGCATTACTCACAGAGTGCAGAGTTCAGGAGTGTGTTACTTACAGAGTGCAGAGTTCAGGAGTGCATTACTTACAGAGTGCAGCGTTCAGGAGTACGTTACTTACAGAGTACAGAGTTCAGGAGTGCGTTACTTACAGAGTGCAGAGTTCAGGAGTGTATTACTCACAGAGTGCAGAGTTCAGGAGTGTATTACTTACAGAGTGCAGTGTTCAGGAGTGCGTTACTTACAGAGTGCAGCGTTCAGGAGTGCGTTACTCACAGAGTGCAGAGTTCAGGAGTGCATTACTTACAGAGTGCAGAGTTCAGGAGTGCGTTACTTACAGAGTGCAGAGTTCAGCAGCGTGTTAAAGATTGCAGGGCTAAGTAGTGCTCAGAAGCGTGCTACATAAAGAATGCAGGGCTCAGCAGTGTGCTACATAAGGTATGCTGGGCTCAGGAGTGTGCTACATAAAGAATGCAGGGCTCAGGAGTGCGCTACATAAAGAATGCAGGGCTCAGGAGTGAGCTACATAAAAAATGCAGGGCTCAGCAGCGCGTTACATAAGGAATGCAGGGCTCAGGAGTGAGCTACGTAAAGAATGCAGGGCTCAGCAGTGCACTACATAAAGAATGCAGGGCTCAGGAGCACACTACATAAAGAATGCAGTGCTCAGGAGTGCATTACATAAATAATGCAGGGCTCAGGAGTGAGCTACATAAAGAATGCAGGGCACAGGAGTGCGTTACATAAAGAATGCAAGGCTCAGGAGCGTGCTACATAAAGAATACAGGGCTCAGGATGTACTATATACAGAATATAGGGCTCAGGAAAGTGCTACATAATGAATGCAGGGCTCAGGAGTGCGCTACATAAAGAATGCAGGGCTCAGGAGTGCGCTACATAAAAAATGCAGGGCTCAGGAGTGTGCTACATAAAGAATTCAGTGCTCAGGAGTGTGCTACATAAAGAATGCAGGGCTCAGCAGTGCGCTACATAAAAAATGCAGGGCTCAGGAGCGTGCTACATTAAGAAGGCAGGGCTCAGGAGTGTGCTACATAAAGAATGCAGGGCTCAGGAGCGCACTACATAAAGAATGCAGGGCTCAGGAGCGCACTACATAAGGAATGCAGGGCTCAGGAGTGAGCTACATAAAGAATGCAGGGCTCAGGAGTGAGCTACATAAAAAATGCAGGGCTCAGCAGCGCGTTACATAAAGAATGCAGGGCTCAGGAGTGAGCTACGTAAAGAATGCAGGGCTCAGCAGTGCACTACATAAAGAATGCAGGGCTCAGGAGTGCGCTACATAAAGAATGCAGGGCTCAGGAGTGAGCTACATAAAAAATGCAGGGCTCAGCAGCGCGTTACATAAAGAATGCAGGGCTCAGGAGTGAGCTACATAAAGAATGCAGGGCTCAGCATTGCACTACATAAAGAATGCAGGGCTCAGGAGTGCGCTACATAAAGAATGCAGGGCTCAGGAGCGTGTTACATAAAGAATGCAGGGTTAAGAAGTGCTCAGGAGCGTGCTTCTTAAAGCATGCAGGGCTCAGGAGTACGCTACATAAAGAATGTAGGGCTAAGTAGTGCTCAGGAGCGTGCTATATAACAAATGCAGGGCTCAGGAGTGCCCTACATAAAGAAAAGGAGTGGTGGGATGCAGGCATAGCGTGGTGCAGGAATGGTGAGATGCAGACATAGCGTGGTTCAGGAGTGGTGGGATGCCGGCACAACATTGTGCAGGAGTGGTGGGATGCAAGCATAGCATGGTGAAGAAGTGGTGGGGGCGCAGGCAAAGAGTGGTGCAGGAGCAGTGGGATGCAGGCACAGCATGGTGCAGGAGCGGTGGGATGCCGGCACAGCATGGCGCAGGTCAGGAGTGGTGGGAGCAGGCATAGCGGGGTGCAGGAGTGGTGGGATGCATGCATAGCATAATGCAGGAGTGGTGGGATGCAGGCAGAGAGTGGTGCAGGAGTAGTGGGATGCAGACATAGCATGGTGCAGGAGTGAAGGGATATAGGCATAGCGGGGTGCAGGAGTGGTGTATGAGGACGGATGTATGAGGAGTGGTGTATGAGGAGCGATGTATAAGGAGCGGTGTCGGAGGACTGATGTATGAGGAGCGGTGTATGAGGAGCGATGTATGAGGAGTGATGTATGAGGAGCGGTGTTGGAGGACTGATGTATGAGGAGTGGTGTATGAAGAGTGGTGTATGAGAAGCAGTGAATGAGGAGCGGTGCATGAGGAGTGATGTATGAGGAGCGGTGCATGAGGAGTGATGTATGAGGATGGATGTATGCGGAATGGTGTATGAGGAGTGATGTATGAGGAGCGGTGCATGAGGAGTGATGTATGAGGAGCGGTGTATGAGGAGTGATGTATGAGGATGGATGTATGCGGAATGGTGTATGAGGAGTGATGTATGAGGAGCGGTGCATGAGGAGTGATGTATGAGGAGCGGTGCATGAGGAGTGATGTATGAGGATGGATGTATGCGAAATGGTGTATGAGGAGTGATGTATGAGGAGCGGTGCATGAGGAGTGATGTATGAGGAGCGGTGTATGAGGAGTGATGTATGAGGATGGATGTATGCGGAATGGTGTATGAGGAGTGATGTATGAGGAGCGGTGCATGAGGAGTGATGTATGAGGAGCGGTGCATGAGGAGTGATGTATGAGGATGTATGTATGCGGAATGGTGTATGAGGAGTGATGTATGAGGAGCGGTGCATGAGGAGTGATGTATGAGGAGCGGTGTATGAGGAGTGATGTATGAGGATGGATGTATGCGGAATGGTGTATGAGGAGTGATGTATGAGGAGCGGTGCATGAGGAGTGATGTATGAGAAGCGGTGTATGAGGAGTGATGTATGAGGAGCGGTGTATGAGGAGCGATGTAGGAGGAGCAATGTAGGAGGAGCGTGTATGAGGAGTAGTGTATGAGGAG
This sequence comes from Pelophylax lessonae, assembly GCF_965119305.1. Lineage (NCBI taxonomy): Eukaryota > Metazoa > Chordata > Amphibia > Anura > Ranidae > Pelophylax > Pelophylax lessonae. The sequence continues at coordinate 2,098,743 of NC_138774.1, read as the reverse complement.
CGGTGTATGAGGACAGGAATATACAGTATCTGACAAAAGTGAGTACACCCCTAAGTGACAATGTCCAAATTGGGCACAAAGTGTCAATATTTTCTGTGTCTTCCATTATTTTCCAGCACTGCCTTAACCCTCTTGGGCATGGAGTTCACCAGAGCTTCACAGGTTGTCACTGGAGTCCTCTTCCCCTCCTCCATGATGACATCACAGAGCTGGTGGATGTTAGAGACCTTGCGCTCCTCCACCTTCCATTTGAGGATCCCCCACAGATGCTCAATAGGGTTTAGGTCTGGAGACATGCTTGGCCAGTCCATCACCTTTACCCTCAGCTTCTTTAGCAAGGCAGTGGTCATCTTGGAGGTGTTTGGGGTCGTTATGTTGGAATACTGCCCTGCCCCCCAGTCTCTGAAGGGAGGGGATCATGCTCTGCTTCAGTATGTCACAGTACATGTTGGCATTCATGGTTCCCTCAATGATCTGTAGCTCCCCAGTGCCGGCAGCACTCATGCAGCCCCAGACCATGACACTCCCACCACCATGCTTTACTGTAGGAAGACACACTTGTCTTTGTACTCCTCACCTGGTTGCCGCCACACACGCCTGACACCATCTGACACCAAATAAGTTTATCTTGGTTTCATCAGAGCACAGGAGATGGTTCCAGTAATCCATGTCCTTAGTCTGCTTGTCTTCAGCAAACTGTTTGTGGGCTTTCTTGTCCATCATCTTTAGAAGAGGCTTCCTTCTGGGACGACAGCCATGCAGACCAATTTGATGCAGTGTGCGGCGTATGGTCTGAGCACTGACAGGCTGACCCCTCCCCCACCCCTTCAACCTCTGCAGCAATGCTGGCAGCACTCATAAGTCTATTTCCCAAAGACAACCTCTGGATATGACTCAACTTCTTTGGTGGACCATGGTGAGGCCTGTTCTGAGTGGAACCTGTCCTGGTCCTGTATGGTCTTGGCCACCGTGCTGCAGCTCAATTTCAGGGTCTTGGCAATCTTCTTATAGCCTAGGTCATCTTTATGTAGAGAAACAATTCTTTTTTTCAGGTCCTCAGAGAGTTCTTTGCCATGAGGTGCCATGTTGAACTTCCAGTGACCAGTATGAGAGAGTGAGAGCGATAACACCAAATGTAACACACCTGCTCCCCATTCACACCTGAGACCTTGTAACTAGGGATGATCTAACTTCAAAAGTTCGGTTCGACCAGAACACCAGAACTTCCAGAAAGTTTGGCCCGGATTTCAGAACCCCATTGAAATCAATGGGACCCGAACTTCCGTAATCAAAAAACCCCATTTTGAAGCCCTAAAACCCAATAAATGCCCCTAAAAAGTGCCTAGGGTTCTGGGTCATGCCCCAGAGACTATTAATCACACAAAAAAAAGTTCTTAAAAATTGTCATTTTTGATAGAGAGCCAATTATTGAAAAAATTATTGGAAAAAAAATGAGATTTCTTTGGATTTAGTGTCTGGGGGGTCTAAAAAGTGTACCTGTGAAGTTTCAGCTCTGTAGCATGTCCAGAACCAGAAAAAAAAAAGATCGTTTGTATTTTGTCACTTATAGAACAGGGATATGGCTCCGCTATTTTCACACCTTGCCGGTTTTGTAGCAGGCGTTTTTTTGGGCATTTTTTGGGGGTTATTGGAGGCAGGCATAACATCAGAACTTCTGTGTAGGGGTATATATACACACACACATATATAGGTGTGATAGGAGTGGAGCCATATGCCTGTTAATTATTTCATTAGCGCAAGTATAGTGTTCTGCTACTTTCACACCTATATATGTGTATGTGTATAAATACATATAAATGTGTGTGTATATATACCCCTATACAGAAGTTCAGATGTTTTGCCTGCCTCCAAAGACCCCAAAAAAATGCCCAAAAAAAACGCCTGCAATAACACACCTGGGCGTTTTTTTTTTTTTTGGCGCAGGCGTTTTTTTGGGCATTTTTTTGGGGTCTTTGGAAGCAGGCAAAACATCTGAACTTCTGTATAGGGGTATATATACACACACACTTATATGTATTTATACACATACACAGGTGTGAAAGTAGCAGAACACTATACTTGCGCTAATGAAATAATTAACACCCATATGGCTTCTCTGCTATCACACCTATATGTGTGTATGTGTATAAATACATATAAGTGTGTGTGTATATATACCCCTATACAGAAGTTCAGATGTTTTGCCTGCCTCCAAAGACCCCAAAAAAATGCCCAAAAAAAACCCCTGGACAATTTCCTCCCTCTGTCCCTACTTTTATGTTTACATTGGTCCCTAAGAACAATGGAACCTTTGATCAAACTATCACCATCCCTATTCTCTGCAATAATTCTGCTGATCAAATGCTCACTATAGCCCCTCTCCCTTAGTCTGTCCGAAATATTAATGCACTCCTCATGGGAGGCGTCAGGTGTAGAACAATTTCTTTTGGCCTTGACAAACTCCCCCCACTGGTAGGGCTTGGATGGTATGTGCGGGAAGACAGCTGGAGGCTTCAAAAGTGAGTTACCCACACACTGTTTCCTGAAGGTTTTTGTGGAAACCGTACCACTATCTGTGTGTCCAATCAAAGTAACATCAACGTAGTCTATGGCCTCAGAATGGAAATGATAAATGAATTGCAAATACCTCAACGGTGATCAGAGCATAGAAAAAAAACGTTTCAGTCGCATGAATGCATGAGGACATGAGGCCATACAATGCGATTAGAAGAGAAGAGATTTAACCTCAGGCTGCGCAGGGGGTTCTTTATTGTTAGGGCTACAAGACTGTGGAATTTTCTACCACGAATAGTAGTTACTGCGGGGAGTATAGATACTTTTAAAAGACTCTTGGATGTACATCTGAAGGATCAAAACATTCAGGGGTAAGGGGAATGATTGCGTCCACACACACCTACACAGGTTGAACTGGATGGACTATTGTCTTTATTCAACCTCACCTACTATGTAATTGCAGATTCAAATTATTGTAATTCAAATAACAAATAAATGAATCAATGACTGAAACACGACCCTTCCATATAATAATCAAATCATCAATAAAGCGACAATACCGATCCCAATGTGTTTGATAGGGTTGTCCTGAGTAAACAAATACATTTCCTCCCACCAACCCATATACAAATTTGCCAGGGATGGGGTGAACTTCGCTCCCATCGCAGCACCCTGGCATTGTACATAGTGCTGGGAATCAAACATAAAAAAAAAATTATGTTTTAACAGAAATTCTACAGCTATATACAGAAATTCACACAATTCCCGATTATTTTTCCATGCATGCTATGAGGAAGGCTGAAACGCGTTAGCATCAATGGACCTTGTTCTTGCTGTTGTCCATTAATAAAAACCTTTTTTAACCATCTGGACCGGAATATTTTCCCCCTTAACGACCAGGCCATTTTTTTGCGATTCGGCACTGCGTTACTTTAACAGACAATTGCGCGGTCGTGTGACGCTGTACCCAAATAACATTGATGTCCTTTCCCCCCCCACAAATAGAGCTTTTTTTTGGTGGTATTTGATCACCTGTGCAATTTTTTATTTTTTTGCTATAAACAAAAAAAGAGCGGCAATTCTGAAAAAAAAAAACAATATTTTTCACATTCTGCGATAATCTAAATTTTTTTTAACATTTTAGGCCAATTTGTTTTCTGCTACAAATTTTTGGTAAAAAAAAATCCCAATAAGCGTATATTAATTGGTTTGCGCAAAATTTATCGCGTCTACAAACTACGGAAAAAACTTGTCATTTTTATTGTTTTTTTTTTTTTCTAGTAATGGCGGTGATCTGCAATTTTTAGCGGGACTGCGACACTGCGGTGGACAGATCGGACCCCTAACTGACATTTTTGACACTTTTGGGGGGACCAGTGACATTACTACAGTAATCAGTGCTAAAAATATGCACTGTTACTGTACTAATGACACTGGCAGGGAAGGAGGTTAACACTGTGGGTGATCAAGGGGTTAAATGTGACCCTAGGGGAGTGATTCTAACTGTGGGGGGGCGTGGCTTGTGAAATGACCATAGAGACCTGTGATCCTATATAGAAGGAGCTCTGTGATCATTCCAGGGAGAAGAACGGTCAGCTGTGTTTACAACATCCGACCTTCCTTCTCTCTCAGCGGGGAGCGATCGCGGGTGTCAGGTCCCCGCTGTCGAGTGGGGGCAGGAGCATGCTGCTGGTGGCACGCGCTCGCCCCCTAGCTGCAGGCGAGCGACCAACGTATACCTACGTCAGTTCGCGCAGGAGGGCCGCCTGTCACAGTATAACTGCAGTGGGCGGTCCGGAAGCAGTTAATTGTATACCAATTAGGATTTTAATTTGGCAGTCCACCCCAGTCAATGGGAATGGTTGCATTAGGAAACATATATATGTGGTTTTATTATTTTTCCATGCATGCTATGAGGAAGGCTGAGGCCGAAACGCGTTAGCATCAATGGACATTGTTCTTGCTGCTGTGCATTAATAAAAGCCTTAGAAGCACCGAGTTGCCAGCTTTCTGTTGAATTTATCTATAGTGGACTTGTTGGGCTGAGCGCCGGCACTCTATCTTCTCATCATTCATATGGCAGTAGAGCTCGGGTGAGTTTTGTATATAATTAATGGCTGTGTGTTGAGTTATTTTGAGGGGACAGTAAATTTACACTGTTATACAAGCTGTACACTCACTACTTTACATTGTAGCAAAGTGTCATTTCTTCAGTGTTGTCACATGAAAAGATAGAATAAAATATTTACAGAAATGTGAGGGGTGTACTTACTTTTGTCAGATACTGTACATATATATATATATATATATAGAAAGAGAGAGAGGAGAGGACGGATCACTGTCAGTGGAGGGGGAGGCGGGGCGATGACATCACACGGTGACTCTTGACCCTATAAGATAAAATCGGGGAGTGACTTTTTTCCAAAAACAAATAAATCCTCCATCCCCCGACACGCCAGATACAACGGCCATAAAATAACCGACTTCCAGGGGAAAGGCCGAGAATCGATCCTCCCCGTCACATCAATGCAAATCAATGTCATCCAATGCAAAACAGAAATAGAGGGCGGAATGATCCATAGAGAGGAGTGACACCGAAATATCACACACTGTACACTGCCTAGTGAAAGTATTCATACCCCCTGAAATCTCCCCCATTTTCTCATGTTACCCCCATAAATGTATTTTATTGGGATTTTATGTGATAGACCGACACAAAGTGGCCATAATTGTGAAGTGGAAGGAAAATGATAAATGATACAAATAAATCTGTGAAAAGTGTGGCTGCATTTGTATTCACCCCCCGGAGTCAATACTTTGTAGCTCCGCCTTTCCCTGCAATTACAGCTGGGAGTCTTTTTGGGGATGTCTCTACCAGCTTTGTACATCTAGAGAGGACATTTCTGCCCATTCTTCTTTTCAGGATATCTCATCTCTGTCAGATTGGATGGAGAGCGTCTGTGAACAGCAATTTTCAAGTCTTGCCACAGATTCTCAATGTGATTTAGGTCTGGACTGTGACTGGGCCATTCTAACACATGAAACCATTCCATTGTAGCTCTGGCTGGATGTTTCGGGTCGTTGTCCTGCTGGAAGGTGAACCTCCGCCCCAGTCTCAGGTCTTTTCTTCTAAGATTTCCCTGTATTTGGCTCCATCCATCTTCCCATCAACTCTGACCAGATTCCCTGTCCCTGCTGAAGAAAACCATCCCCACACCATGATGCTGCCACCACCATGTTTCACAGTGGGGATGGTGTGTTCAGGGTGATGTGCAGTGTTAGTTTTCCCTCACACATAGCGTTTTGGTTGAATTTTGGTCTCCTCTGAGCAGAGCTCCTCCCCCACAGATCCCGCCCACTTCCTGCCCACTTCCTCCTGACCAGGCAGAGATCCCACCCACTTCCTCCTGACCAGGCAGAGATCCGCCCACTTCCTCCTGACCAGGCAGCGATCCCACCCACTTCCTCCTGACCAGGCAGAGATCCCACCCACTTCCTCCTGACCAGGCAGAGATCCCACCCACTTCCTCCTGACCAGGCAGAGATCCCACCCACTTCCTCCTGACCAGGCAGAGATCCCACCCACTTCCTCCTGACCAGGCAGAGATCCCGCCCACTTCCTCCTGACCAGGCAGAGATCCCACCCACTTCCTCCTGACCAGGCAGAGATCCCGCCCACTTCCTCCTGACCAGGCAGAGATCCCGCCCACTTCCTCCTGACCAGGCAGAGATCCCACCCACTTCCTCCTGACCAGGCAGAGATCCCGCCTACTTCCTCCTGACCAGGCAGAACCTAGAGAGGGGGAGTGTACCTTTCAGAGACCGCCTATGGGCGTAGCCAAGATCTTTTTCAGCCTAGCATCCTTCTCCTGTAGGGGGCGATATAACCGCCTCCATCAATCTACACTGAGAGATACATTCATGGTTCTGGGTGCAAAATTCACAGGGGGGGGGGGGTGAATACTTTCACTACACACTGTATATAGGAAGAGATAAAACTGTGAGTGGAGAAGAGAGTCGGAGGAGGAGAATGGAGATGAGTGTCAGAGGAGGAGAGGAGAGATGAGTGTCAGAGGAGGAGAGGAGAGATGAGTGTCAGAGGAGGAGAGGAGAGATGAGTGTCGGAGGAAAAGAGTGGAGAGGAGTGTCGGAGTGAGGTTTAATGTACAGGAGAAGGAGAATGGGAGTGGGAAAAGAGTGTCAGAGGAGGAGAGGAGAGATGAGTGTCGGAGGAGGAGAGGAGAGATGAGTGTCGGAGGAGGAGAGGAGAGATGAGTGTCGGAGGAGGAGAGGAGAGATGAGTGTCGGAGGAGGAGAGGAGAGATGAGTGTCAGAGGAGGAGAGGAGAGATGAGTGTCGGAGGAGGAGAGGAGAGATGAGTGTCAGAGGAGGAGAGGAGAGATGAGTGTCGGAGGAGGAGAGGAGAGATGAGTGTCGGAGGAGGAGAGGAGAGATGAGTGTCAGAGGAAAAGAGTGGAGAGGAGTGTCGGAGTGAGGTTTAATGTACAGGAGAAGGAGAATGGGAGTGGGAAAAGAGTGTCAGAGGAGGAGAGTGGAGATGAGTATCAGAGGAGGAGAGGGGAGATGAGTGTCAGAGTGAAGTGTAATGTACAGGAGGAGGAGATGAGTGCCAGAGGAGGAGATGATTATCCGAGGAGGAGAATGGAGATGAGTATCAGAATGAAGTGTAATGTACAGGAGGAGGAGGAGAGTGGAGATGAGAGTCAGAGGAGAGTGCAGATGAGTTACGGAGGAGGACAGTGGAGATGAGTGTTGGAGGAGGAGAGTGGAGATGAGCTTCAGAGGGAAGTGAAATGTACAGGAGGAGGAGAAGGAAAGTGGAGAAGAGTGTCGGAGGAGGAGATGAGTGTCAGAGGAGGAGTTGAGTGTCAGAGGAGGAGAGTGGAGATGAGTGTCGGAATGAAGTGTAATGTACAGGAAGAGGAGGACAGGAGTGGAAAAGAGTGTAAGAGGAGGAGATGAGTGTCGGAGGAGGGAAGTGGAGATGAGTGTCGGAGGGAAGTGTAATGTACAGGAGGAGGAGATTAGTGTCAGAGGAGGAGATGAGTGTTAGAGGAGGAGAGTAGAGATGAGTTTCAGAGGGAAGTGTAATGTACAGGAGGAGGAGGGGAGTGGAGATGAGTGTCGGAGGAGGAGAGTGGAGATGATTGTTGGCAGAAGAGTGAGAGTAGGTGGAGGGGAGTGCAGATGAGTGTCAGGAGGAGGGGAGTGGAGATAAGTGTTGGAGGAGGGGAGTGGAGATGAGTGTCAGGAGGAGGGGAGTGGAGATAAGTGTTGGAGGAGGGGAGTGGAGATGAGTGTCAGGAGGAGGGGAGTGGAGATGAGTGTCAGGAGGAGGGGAGTGGAGATGAGTGTCGGAAGAGGGGAGTGGAGATGAGTGTCGGAGGAGGGGAGTGGAGATGAGTGTTGGCGGAGGGGAGAGGAGATGAGAGCTGGTGGAGGGGAGTGCAGATGAGTGTCGGAGGAGGGGAGAGGAGATGAGTGTTGGCGGAGGGGAGAGGAGATGAGAATTGGTGGAGGGGAGTGCAGATGAGTGTCGGAGGAGGAGATGAGTGTTGGCGGAGGGGAGAGGAGATGAGAGTTGGTGGAGGGGAGTGCAGATGAGTGTCGGAGGAGGGGAGTGGAGATGAGAGTTGGTGGAGGGGAGTGGAGATGAGAGTTGGTGGAGGGGAGTGGAGATGAGTGTTGGAGGAGGGGAGTGGAGATGAGTGTCAGGAGGAGGGGAGTGGAGATGAGTGTCAGGAGGAGGGGAGTGGAGATATGTGTTGGCGGAGGGGAGAGGAGATGAGTGTTGGCGGAGGGGAGAGGAGATGAGATGTCAGGAGGAGGGGAGTGGAGATGAGATGTCAGGAGGAGGGGAGTGGAGATGAGTGTCAGGAGGAGGGGAGTGGAGATGAGTGTCAGGAGGAGGGGGAGAGGAGATGAGTGTCGGAGGAGGGGAGTGGAGATGAGATGTCAGGAGGAGGGGAGTGGAGATGAGAGTCAGGAGGAGGGGAGTGGAGATGAGTGTCAGGAGGAGGGGAGTGCAGATGAGTGTCAGGAGGAGGGGAGAGGAGATGAGTGTCGGAGGAGGGGAGTGGAGATGAGATGTCAGGAGGAGGGGAGTGGAGATGAGTGTCAGGAGGAGGGGAGTGCAGATGAGTGTCAGGAGGAGGGGAGTGGAGATGAGTGTCAGGAGGAGGGGAGTGGAGATGAGTGTCAGGAGGAGGGGAGTGGAGACGAGTGTCAGGAGGAGGGGAGTGGAGATGAGTGTCAGGAGGAGGGGAGTGCAGATGAGTGTCAGGAGGAGGGGAGTGGAGATGAGTGTCAGGAGGAGGGGAGTGGAGATGAGTGTCAGGAGGAGGGGAGTGGAGATGAGTGTCAGGAGGAGGGGAGTGCAGATGAGTGTCGGAGGAGGGGAGAGGAGATGAGTGTTGGCGGAGGGGAGAGGAGATGAGAGTTGGTGGAGGGGAGTGCAGATGAGTGTCGGAGGAGGGGAGTGGAGATGAGAGTTGGTGGAGGGGAGTGGAGATGAGTGTTGGAGGAGGGGAGTGGAGAGGAGTGTCAGGAGGAGGGGAGTGGAGATGAGTGTCAGGAGGAGGGGAGTGGAGATGAGAGTTGGTGGAGGGGAGTGGAGATGAGTGTTGGAGGAGGGGAGTGGAGAGGAGTGTCAGGAGGAGGGGAGTGGAGATATGTGTTGGCGGAGGGGAGGGGAGAGGAGATGAGAGTTGGTGGAGGGGAGTGGAGATGAGAGTCAGGAGGAGGGGAGTGGAGATGAGTGTCAGGAGGAGGGGAGTGGAGATGAGTGTCAGGAGGAGGGGAGTGGAGATGAGTGTCAGGAGGAGGGGAGTGCAGATGAGTGTCGGAGGAGGGGAGAGGAGATGAGTGTTGGCGGAGGGGAGAGGAGATGAGAGTTGGTGGAGGGGAGTGCAGATGAGTGTCGGAGGAGGGGAGTGGAGATGAGAGTTGGTGGAGGGGAGTGGAGATGAGTGTTGGAGGAGGGGAGTGGAGAGGAGTGTCAGGAGGAGGGGAGTGGAGATGAGTGTCAGGAGGAGGGGAGTGGAGATGAGAGTTGGTGGAGGGGAGTGGAGATGAGTGTTGGAGGAGGGGAGTGGAGAGGAGTGTCAGGAGGAGGGGAGTGGAGATATGTGTTGGCGGAGGGGAGGGGAGAGGAGATGAGAGTTGGTGGAGGGGAGTGGAGATGAGAGTCAGGAGGAGGGGAGTGGAGATGAGTGTCAGAAGGAGGGGAGTGGAGATGAGTGTCGGAGGAGGGGAGTGGAGATGAGTGTCGGAGGAGGGGAGTGGAGATGAGTGTTGGCGGAGGGGAGAGGAAATGAGTGTTGGCGGAGGGGAGAGGAAATGAGTGTCGGAGGAGGGGAGTGGAGATGAGATGTCGGGTTCCGATGATTGGATATCGGGAAGGATGGAAACATCGGAAGTCTCCGGCAGGAACAACCAGAGTTCGTCATTTGTTGGATTATTAGTCATGTGACAATGAATGTGCCATGTGGGGGGGATACACTACATTGTAGGGGGGTATACACTGTACATTGTGTGTGGGGGGGGATACACTGTACATTGTGGGGGGGGGATACACTGTACATTGTGTGTGGGGGGGGATACACTGTACATTGTGGGGGGGGGATACACTGTACATTGTGTGTGGGGAGGGTACACTGTACATTGTAGGGGGGGATACACGGTACATTGAGGGGTATACACTGTACATTGTAGGGGGGGATACACTGTACATTGTAGGGGGGGATACACTGTCTATTGTAGGGGGGATACACTGTTTATTGTAGGGGGGGCTGTACATTGTAGGGGGGTACACTGTACATTGTAGGGGGGTACACTGTACATTGTAGGGGGGATGCACTGTACATTGTAGTGGGGATACACTGTACATTGTAGGGGGGGATACACTGTACATTGTAGGGGGGGTTACACTGTACATTGTAGGGGTGGGGGGATATACTGTACATTGTAGGGGTGGGGGATGCACTGTACATTGTAGGGGGTATACACTGTACATTGTAGGGGGGATACTCTGTACATTGTAGAGGGGATACACTGTACATTGTAGAGGTGGGGGATACACTGTACATTGTAGGGGGGATACTCTGTACATTGTAGGGGGGGGATACACTGTACATTGTAGGGGGGATACACTGTACATTGTAGGGGAGGGGATACACTGTACATTGGGGGGGGGGGGATACACTGTACATTGTAGGGGGGGATACACTGTACATTGTAGGGGGGATACACTGTATATTGTAGGGGGGGATACACTGTACATTGTAGGGGGGGGACTGTACATTGTAGTGGGGATACACAGTACATTGTAGGGGGGATACACAGTACATTGTAGGGGGATATACTGTACCTTGTAGGGGGGATACACTGTACATTGTAGGGGGGATATACTGTACATTGTAGGGGGGATACACTGTATATTCTAGGGGGGATACACAGTACATTGTAGGGCGGAATACACTGTACATTGTTGGGGGGGATACACTGTACATTGTAGGGGGGGATACACAGTACATTGTAGGGGGGGGGGGATACACAGTACATTGTAGGGGGGGATACACAGTACATTGTAGGGGGGGGGTACACAGTACATTGTAGGGGGGATACACAGTACATTGTAGGGGGGATACACAGTACATTGTAGCGGGGATACACTGTACATTGTAGGGGGGATACACTGTACATTGTAGGGGGGATACACTGTACATTGTAGGGGGGGTACACTGTATATTCTAGGGGGGATACACTGTATATTCTAGGGGGGATACACTGTATATTCTAGGGGGGATACACTGTACATTGTAGGGGAGGATACACTGTACATTGTAGGGGAGGATACACTGTACATTGTAAGGGGGGGGGGAACACTGTACATTGGGGGGGGATACACTGTACCTTGTAGGGGGGATACACTGTACATTGTAGGGGGGATATACTGTACATTGTAGGGGGGATACACTGTATATTCTAAGGGGGATACACAGTACATTGTAGGGCGGAATACACTGTACATTGTAGGGGGGGGATACACAGTACATTGTAGGGGGGGATACACAGTACATTGTAGGGGGGATACACTGTACATTGTAAGAGGGGGGGATACACAGTACATTGTAGCGGGGATACACTGTACATTGTGGTGAGGATACACTGTATATTCTAGGGGGGATACACTGTACATTGTAGGGGAGGATACACTGTACATTGTAGGGGGGATACACTGTACATTGTAGGGGTGGGGGATACACTGTACATTGTAGGGGAGGATACACTGTACATTGTAGGGGAGGATACACTGTACATTGTAGGGGTGGGGGATACACTGTACATTGTAGGGGAGGATACACTGTACATTGTAGGGGAGGATACACTGTACATTTTAAGGGGGGGGGATACACTGTACATTGTAGGGGGGGATACACTGTATATTCTAGGGGGGATACACTGTACATTGTAGGGGAGGATACACTGTACATTGTAGGGGGGATACACTGTACATTGTAGGGGTGGGGGATACACTGTACATTGTAGGGGAGGATACACTGTACATTGTAGGGGAGGATACACTGTACATTTTAAGGGGGGGGGGATACACTGTACATTGTAGGGGGGGATACACTGTATATTGTAGAGGGGATACACTGTACATTGTAGGGGGGATACACTGTACATTGTAGGGGGGATACACTGTACATTTTAAGGGGGGGATATACTGTACATTGTAGGGGAGGATACACTGTACATTGTAGGGGGGATACACTGTACATTGTAGGAGGGATACACTGTACATTGTAGAGGGGATACACAGTACATTGTAGGGGGGATACACTGTACATTGTAGGGGGGGACTGTACATTGTAGTGGGGATACACAGTACATTGAAGGGGGCATATACTGTACATTGTAAGGGGGGGATACACTGTACATTGGGGGGGATACACTGTACATTGTAGGGGGAGGAAGATACACAGTACATTGTAGGGGGGGGGGGGATACACTGTACATTGTAGGGGAGGATACACTGTACATTGTAGGGGGGATACACTGTACATTGTAGGGGGGGGATACACAGTACATTGTAGGGGGGGATACACTGTACATTGTAGAGGTGGGGGATACACTGTACATTGTAGAGGTGGGGGATACACTGTACATTGTAGGGGGGATACTCTGTACATTGTAGGGGGGGATACACTGTACATTGTAGGGGGGATACACTGTACATTGTAGGGGAGGGGATACACTGTACATTGGGGGGGGGGATACACTGTACATTGTAGGGGGGGATACACTGTACATTGTAGGGGGGATACACTGTATATTGTAGGGGGGGATACACTGTACATTGTAGGGGGGGACTGTACATTGTAGTGGGGATACACAGTACATTGTAGGGGGGATACACAGTACATTGTAGGGGGATATACTGTACCTTGTAGGGGGATACACTGTACATTGTAGGGGGATATACTGTACATTGTAGGGGGGATACACTGTATATTCTAGGGGGGATACACAGTACATTGTAGGGCGGAATACACTGTACATTGTTGGGGGGGATACACTGTACATTGTAGGGGGGGATACACTGTACATTGTAGGGGGGGGGGATACACAGTACATTGCAGGGGGGGTACACAGTACATTGTAGGGGGGATACACAGTACATTGTAGCGGGGATACACTGTACATTGTAGGGGGGATACACTGTATATTCTAGGGGGGATACACTGTATATTCAAGGGGGGATACACTGTATATTCTAGGGGGGATACACTGTACATTGTAGGGGAGGATACACTGTACATTGTAAGGGGGGGGGGGACACTGTACATTGGGGGGGGATACACTGTACCTTGTAGGGGGGATATACTGTACATTGTAGGGGGGATACACTGTATATTCTAGGGGGGATACACAGTACATTGTAGGGCGGAATACACTGTACATTGTAGGGGGGGATACACAGTACATTGTAGGGGGGGATACACAGTACATTGTAGGGGGGATACACTGTACATTGTAAGAGGGGGGGATACACAGTACATTGTAGCGGGGATACACTGTACATTGTGGTGAGGATACACTGTACATTTTAGGGGGGATACACTGTACATTGTAGGGGGGATACACTGTATATTCTAGGGGGGATACACTGTACATTGTAGGGGAGGATACACTGTACATTTTAGGGGGGATACACTGTACATTGTAGGGGAGGATACACTGTACATTTTAAGGGGGGGGGGGATACACTGTACATTGTAGGGGGGGATACACTGTATATTGTAGAGGGGATACACTGTACATTGTAGGGGGGATACACTGTACATTGTAGGGGGGATACACTGTACATTGTAGGGGGGATACACTGTACATTGTAGGGGGGATACACTGTATATTCTAGGGGGGATACACTGTACATTGTAGGGGAGGATACACTGTACATTGTAGGGGGGATACACTGTACATTGTAGGGGTGGGGGATACACTGTACATTGTAGGGGGGGATACACTGTATATTGTAGAGGGGATACACTGTACATTGTAGGGGGGATACACTGTACATTGTAGGGGAGGATACACTGTACATTTTAGGGGGGATACACTGTACATTGTAGGGGAGGATACACTGTACATTTTAAGGGGGGGGATACACTGTACATTGTAGGGGGGGATACACTGTATATTGTAGAGGGGATACACTGTACATTGTAGGGGGGATACACTGTACATTGTAGGGGGGATACACTGTACATTGTAGGGGGAATACACTGTACATTTTAAGGGGGGGATATACTGTACATTGTAGGGGAGGATACACTGTACATTTTAGGGGGGGGATACACTGTACATTGTAGGAGGGATACACTGTACATTGTAGAGGGGATACACTGTACATTGTAGGGGGGATACACTGTACATTGTAGGGGGGGACTGTACATTGTAGTGGGGATACACAGTACATTGAAGGGGGCATATACTGTACATTGTAAGGGGGGGATACACTGTACATTGGGGGGGGGATACACTGTACATTGTAGGGGGAGGAAGATACACAGTACATTGTAGGGGGGGGGATACACTGTATATTGTAGGGGGGGATACACTGTATATTGTAGGGGGGGATACACTGTACATTGTAGGGGGGGATACACTGTACATTGTAGGGGGGATACACTGTACATTGTAGGGGGGGGATACACAGTACATTGTAGGGGGGGGTACACTGTATATTGTAGGGGGGGATACACTGTACATTGTAGGGGAGGATACACTGTACATTGTAGGGGGGGGGATACACTGTACATTGTAGGGGGGATACACTGTACATTGTAGGGGGGGGGATACACAGTACATTGTAGGGGGGGGGGTACACAGTACATTGTAGGGGGGGGATACACAGTACATTGTAGGGGGGGGGGTACACAGTACATTGTAGGCGGGGGATACACAGTACATTGTAGGGGGGGGATACACTGTACATTGTAGGGGGGGGATACACAGTACATTGTAGGGGGGGTACACAGTACATTGTAGGGGGGGGGGATACACAGTACATTGTAGGGGGGGTACACTGTACATTGTAGGGGAGGATACACTGTACATTGTAGGGGAGGATACACTGTACATTGTAGGGGGGGATACACTGTACATTGTAGGGGGGATACACTGTACATTGTAGGGGGGGGATACACAGTACATTGTAGGGGGGGGTACACAGTACATTGTAGGGGGGGGATACACAGTACATTGTAGGGGGGGGGGTACACAGTACATTGTAGGCGGGGGATACACAGTACATTGTAGGGGGGGGATACACAGTACATTGTAGGGGGGGGGGGTACACAGTACATTGTAGGGGGGGGGGATACACAGTACATTGTAGGGGGGGGTACACAGTACATTGTAGGGGGGGGTACACAGTACATTGTAGGCGGGGGATACACAGTACATTGTAGGGGGGGGGGATACACAGTACATTGTAGGGGGCGGCCTGTATTCTGGAGGGGGGGGGGGTTAATGGAACTGCGACCCACACTGTGCTTGTGTTTTTCCCTCAGTATACGGCTTCCTCCCAGTCCTGAACACAGATATCAGATATTACAGCCCCCCCCCCCCATACAAAGCTAGCCGACAACTGAGCTTGTTCTGAACCTTCTCCTTTATTGAACATTCTCACACAGTTTATATACAGCATGGACCTCCCCCCTCCTGATCAGATTATCACACAAAGGTCAGGTGCCTGATTACATTATCATATGCAGATGAAATTGTGTACAGAAATATAAATAACCTGAACTAATTATCTAAAGAACAATCAACACAAGCAGTATTCTACTTTCCACCAATAACTGACAGAGGACAATCATTCAACCCACCTGAGCCAATTACCTAGCAGACAGCAGGAAGTGTCCTGATATCAGGAGTGCCTAGGCACAGGAAATGCCCTGATATCAGGAGTGCCTAGGCACAGGAAGTGTCCTGAATTCAGGGGTGCTTAGGCACAGGAAGTGTCCTGATATCAGGGGTGCCTAGGCACAGGAAGTGTCCTGATATCAGGGGTGCCTAGGCACAGGAAGTGCCCTGATATCAGGAGTGCCTAGGCACAGGAAGTGTCCTTATATCAGGGGTGCTTAGGCACAGGAAGTGTCCTGATATCAGGGGTGCCTAGGCACAGGAAGTGCCCTGATATCAGGGGTGCCTAGGAACAGGAAGTGCTCTGATATCAGGGGTGCCTAGGCACAGGAAGTGTCCTGATATCTGGGGTGCCTAGGCACAGGAAGTGTCCTGATATCAGGGGTGCCTAGGCACAGGAAGTACCCTGATATCAATAGTGCCTAGGCACAGGAAGTGCAGGAAAGCCTAGGCACAGGAAGTGCCCTGATATCAGGAGTGCCTAGGCAGAGGGAGTGCCCTGATATCAGGGGTGCCTAGGCGCAGGAAGTGTCCTGATATCAGGGGTGCCTAGGCACAGGAAGTACCCTGATAACAGGAGTGCCTAGGAAGTGTCCTGATATAAGGGGTGCCTAGGCACAGGAAGTGCCCTGATATCAAGAGTGCCTATGCACAGGAAGTGTCCTGATATCAGGGGTGCCTAGGCACAGGAAGTGTCCTGATATCAGGGGTGCCTAGGCACAGGAAGTGTCCTGATATAAGGGGTGCCTAGGCACAGGAAGTGCCCTGATATCAAGAGTGCCTAGGCACAGGAAGTGTCCTGATATCAGGGGTGCCTAGGCACAGGAAGTGTCCTGATATCAGAGGTGCCTAGACACAGGAAGTTTCCTGATATCAGGAGTGCCTAGGCACAGGAAGTGCCCTGATATCAGGAGTTTCTAGGCACAGGAAGTGTCCTGATATAAGGAGTGCCTAGGCACATGAAGTGTCCTGATATAATGAGTGCCTAGGCACAGGAAGTGTCCTGATATAAGGAGTGCCAAGGCACAGGAAGTGCCCTGATATCAGGGTTGCCTAGGCACAGGAAGTGCTCTGATATCAGGAGTGCCTAGGCACAGGACGTGCCCTGATATCAGGGTTGCCTAGGCACAGGAAGTGTCCTGATATCAGGAGTGCCTAGGCACAGGAAGTGCCCTGATATCAGGAGTGCCTAGGCACAGGAAGTGCCCTGATATCAGGGAAGTGCCCTGATATCAGGAGTGCCTAGGCACAGGAAGTGCCCTGATATCAGGGTTGCCTAGGCACAGGAAGTGTCCTGATATCAGGGAAGTGTCCTGATATAAGCAGTGCCTAGGCACAGGAAGTGTCCTGATATCAGGAGTGACTAGGCACAGGAAGTGTCCTGATATCAGGAGTGCCTAGGCACAGGAAGTGCAGGAAAGCCTAGGCACAGGAAGTGTCCTGATATAATGAGTGCCTAGGCACAGGAAGTGTCCTGATATCAGGGGTGCCTAGGCACAGGAAGTGTCCTGATATAAGCAGTGCCTAGGCACAGGAAGTGTCCTGATATCAGGAGTGCCTAGGCACAGGAAGTGCCCTGATATCAGGGTTGCCTAGGCACAGGAAGTGCTCTGATATCAGGAGTGCCTAGGCACAGGAAGTGCCCTGTTATCAGGGTTGCCTAGGCACAGGAAGTGCCCTGATATCAGGGTTGCCTAGGCACGGGAAGTGCCCGGATATCCAGAGTGCCTAGGCACAGGAAGTGTCCTGATATAAGCAGTGCCTAGGCACAGGAAGTGTCCTGATATAATGAGTGCCTAGGCAGAGGAAGTGTCCTGATATCAGGGGTGCCTAGGCACAGGAAGTGTCCTGATATCAGGGTTGCCTAGGCACAGGAAGTGCTCCGATATCAGGAGTGCCTAGGCACAGGAAGTGCAGGAAAGCCTAGGCACAGGAAGTGTCCTGATATAATGAGTGCCTAGGCACAGGAAGTGTCCTGATATCAGGGGTGCCTAGGCACAGGAAGTGTCCTAATATAAGCAGTGCCTAGGCACAGGAAGTTTCCTGATATCAGGAGTGACTAGGCACAGGAAGTGTCCTGATATCAGGAGTGCCTAGGCACAGGAAGTGCAGGAAAGCCTAGGCACAGGAAGTGTCCTGATGTCAGTATTGCCTAGGCACAGGAAGTGCTCTGATATCAGGAGTGCCTAGGCACAGGAAGTGTCCTGATATAAGGAGTGCCTAGGCACAGGAAGTGCCCTGATATCAGGGTTGCCTAGGCACAGGAAGTGCTCTGATATCAGGAGTGCCTAGGCACAGGAAGTGCCCTGATATCAGGGTTGCCTAGGCACAGGAAGTGCTCTGATATCAGGAGTGCCTAGGCACAGGAAGTGTCCTGATATAAGGAGTGCCTAGGCACAGGAAGTGCCCTGATATCAGGGTTGCCTAGGCACAGGAAGTGCTCCGATATCAGGAGTGCCTAGGCACAGGAAATGCCCTGATATCAGGGTTGCCTAGGCACAGGAAGTGCTCTGATATCAGGAGTGCCTAGGCACAGGAAGTGTCCTGATATCAGGGAAGTGCCCTGATATCAGGAGTGCCTAGGCACAGGAAGTGCCCTGATATCAGGGTTGCCTAGGCACAGGAAGTGTCCTGATATAAGCAGTGCCTAGGCACAGGAAGTGTCCTGATATCAGGAGTGACTAGGCACAGGAAGTGTCCTGATATCAGGAGTGCCTAGGCACAGGAAGTGCAGGAAAGCCTAGGCACAGGAAGTGTCCTGATATCAGTGTTGCCTAGGCACAGGAAGTGCTCTGATATCAGGAGTGCCTAGGCACAGGAAGTGTCGTGATATAAGGAGTGCCTAGGCACAGGAAGTGTCCTGATATCAGGAGTGCCTAGGCACAGGAAGTGCCCTGATATCAGGGTTGCCTAGGCACAGGAAGTGCTCTGATATCAGGGTTGCCTAGGCACGGGAAGTGCCCGGATATCCAGAGTGCCTAGGCACAGGAAGTGTCCTGATATAAGCAGTGCCTAGGCACAGGAAGTGTCCTGATATCAGGGTTGCCTAGGCACAGGAAGTGCTCTGATATCAGGAGTGACTAGGCACAGGAAGTGCAGGAAAGCCTAGGCACAGGAAGTGTCCTGATATCAGGAGTGCCTAGGCACAGGAAGTGCTCTGATATCAGGAGTTTCTAGGCACAGGAAGTGTCCTGATATAAGGAGTGCCAAGGCACAGGAAGTGCCCTGATATCAGGGTTGCCTAGGCACAGGAAGTGCTCTGATATCAGGAGTGCCTAGGCACAGGAAGTGCCCTGATATCAGGGTTGCCTAGGCACAGGAAGTGTCCTGATATCAGGAGTGCCTAGGCACAGGAAGTGCCCTGATATCAGGAGTGCCTAGGCACAGGAAGTGCCCTGATATCAGGGAAGTGCCCTGATATCAGGAGTGCCTAGGCACAGGAAGTGCCCTGATATCAGGGTTGCCTAGGCACAGGAAGTGTCCTGATATCAGGGAAGTGTCCTGATATAAGCAGTGCCTAGGCACAGGAAGTGTCCTGATATCAGGAGTGACTAGGCACAGGAAGTGTCCTGATATCAGGAGTGCCTAGGCACCGGAAGTGCAGGAAAGCCTAGGCACAGGAAGTGTCCTGATATAATGAGTGCCTAGGCACAGGAAGTGTCCTGATATCAGGGGTGCCTAGGCACAGGAAGTGTCCTGATATAAGCAGTGCCTAGGCACAGGAAGTGTCCTGATATCAGGAGTGCCTAGGCACAGGAAGTGCCCTGATATCAGGGTTGCCTAGGCACAGGAAGTGCTCTGATATCAGGAGTGCCTAGGCACAGGAAGTGCCCTGTTATCAGGGTTGCCTAGGCACGGGAAGTGCCCGGATATCCAGAGTGCCTAGGCACAGGAAGTGTCCTGATATAAGCAGTGCCTAGGCACAGGAAGTGTCCTGATATAATGAGTGCCTAGGCAGAGGAAGTGTCCTGATATCAGGGGTGCCTAGGCACAGGAAGTGTCCTGATGTAAGCAGTGCCTAGGCACAGGAAGTGTCCTGATATCAGGAGTGACTAGGCACAGGAAGTGCAGGAAAGCCTAGGCACAGGAAGTGTCCTGATATAATGAGTGCCTAGGCACAGGAAGTGTCCTGATATCAGGGGTGCCTAGGCACAGGAAGTGTCCTAATATAAGCAGTGCCTACGCACAGGAAGTGTCCTGATATCAGGAGTGACTAGGCACAGGAAGTGTCCTGATATCAGGAGTGCCTAGGCACAGGAAGTGCAGGAAAGCCTAGGCACAGGAAGTGTCCTGATGTCAGTGTTGCCTAGGCACAGGAAGTGCTCTGATATCAGGAGTGCCTAGGCACAGGAAGTGTCCTGATATAAGGAGTGCCTAGGCACAGGAAGTGCCCTGATATCAGGGTTGCCTAGGCACAGGAAGTGCTCTGATATCAGGAGTGCCTAGGCACAGGAAGTGTCCTGATATAAGGAGTGCCTAGGCACAGGAAGTGCCCTGATATCAGGGTTGCCTAGGCACAGGAAGTGCTCCGATATCAGGAGTGCCTAGGCACAGGAAATGCCCTGATATCAGGGTTGCCTAGGCACAGGAAGTGCTCTGATATCAGGAGTGCCTAGGCACAGGAAGTGTCCTGATATCAGGGAAGTGCCCTGATATCAGGAGTGCCTAGGCACAGGAAGTGCCCTGATATCAGGGTTGCCTAGGCACAGGAAGTGTCCTGATATAAGCAGTGCCTAGGCACAGGAAGTGTCCTGATATCAGGAGTGACTAGGCACAGGAAGTGTCCTGATATCAGGAGTGCCTAGGCACAGGAAGTGCAGGAAAGCCTAGGCACAGGAAGTGTCCTGATATCAGTGTTGCCTAGGCACAGGAAGTGCTCTGATATCAGGAGTGCCTAGGCACAGGAAGTGTCGTGATATAAGGAGTGCCTAGGCACAGGAAGTGTCCTGATATCAGGAGTGCCTAGGCACAGGAAGTGCCCTGATATCAGGGTTGCCTAGGCACAGGAAGTGCTCTGATATCAGGGTTGCCTAGGCACGGGAAGTGCCCGGATATTCAGAGTGCCTAGGCACAGGAAGTGTCCTGATATAAGCAGTGCCTAGGCACAGGAAGTGTCCTGATATCAGGGTTGCCTAGGCACAGGAAGTGCTCTGATATCAGGGTTGCCTAGGCACGGGAAGTGCCCGGATATCCAGAGTGCCTAGGCACAGGAAGTGCTCTGATATCAGGAGTGCCTAGGCACAGGAAGTGCTCTGATATCAGGAGTGCCTAGGCACAGGAAGTGTCGTGATATAAGGAGTGCCTAGGCACAGTAAGTGTCCTGATATCAGGAGTGCCTAGGCACAGGAAGTGCAGGAAAGCCTAGGCACAGGAAGTGTCCTGATATCAGGAGTGCCTAGGCACAGGAAGTGCTCTGATATCAGGAGTGCCTAGGCACAGGAAGTGTCCTGATATCAGTGTTGTCTAAGCACAGGAAGTGCTCTGATATAATGAGTGCCTAGGCACAGGAAGTGCTCTGATATCAGGGGTGCCTAGGCACAGGAAGTGCTCTGATATCAGGAGTGCCTAGGCACAGGAAGTGTCGTGATATAAGGAGTGCCTAGGCACAGGAAGTGTCCTGA